>NC_056526.1:110284167-110319710 GCF_019175285.1 Sceloporus undulatus
TTATTATGTAAATATGAGAATCTTGTCATGCTGGCAGGTTTTCACCTGTCACTAATTCTATACAAGCACATTATAGGTTTGGTAGGGTTCTTGTTAAAGGTTGGCAAGTCTAACTTTAGACTAGACTTTAGGTGTACTGACTTGAGATTAGAAATGTTAGTGCTCTGTAACTGAATTTCCTAAGTCAAACTACAGTAACACTATATTCTCCCTATATACACAACTTTAAAATATTTTTATTAAAAATCTACATACACTAAACGTTGAATAAAGCACACAAACACACACACAATAAGATACAAAAAATACAAAGAAGCACAGAAAAGGGGGGTGTATATACTACTACAATATACAACAAGAAAAAATGACTTCCAACTATCTTTTCAGTAGTTATATTTTCCCTAAATTACGACCACAGACTCTGTAAATCAGATGCTAAACCCATCTATAAATTTAACTCATATTTATTTTCAAAACCAATTCTCGTCACTTTCATTATTTATGTCAATCAAATATTTGCAATCTTTAAAAAAATGTTACTGACTACTTTTCTCGAATTAAGAGACAATTTACCCAATTCTGCAGTCTCTCCAACCATTCTTTTTTTAGTAGGCAATACATTGGTCTTCCATTTCTGAGCATATAGCAATGTTGCTGCCATGATCGTATCTTGAAATACAGTGCGCTTGCGCTATACGCAGATACGTTTTACGCAGTTACGCAGAAGCTGCTTGGGGAGGGAAACAATGGCCCTATGGGGCTCAAGCATAGGTGGATTTTCCTTTATGCGGGGATCCGTGTAAGGAGAGGGCCCACTATATTCTTCCATACTTTCTTTCTAGTTGATCATCCATCAGCCCCAGAAAAAACGTTCATGTTTTAGTTGTATAGATAAAGGTAAAGGACGTCCTTTGACATGAATGTCTAGTCATAACCGACTGTAGGGGGCAGTGCTCGTCTCCGTTACTAAGCCAAAGAGCCAGTGTTATCCAAGGATTGCTCTGGTGGTCATGTAGCCAGCATGACTGCACTGAATGCTGTTACCTTTCCACCGAAGTGGTACCTCTTTATCTCCTTGCATTTGCATTCTTTCTAACTGCTAGGTTGGCAGAAGCTGGGACTAGTGACAGGAGCTCATCCCATCATGCAGCACTCAGGCTTCAAACTGCCAACCTTCTGATCTTTGGATTGTTAGAATTGTTGTCTTAACCACTAAGCCACTGTATCCCCATAGGTGTATGTTAGTCTTGAAAATTCCCTGCATCAAGGTGTGTGTTTGGACCCAGAACTTTTTAGCTTTTTCACAAGTATACCACGTATGGTAAAATGTCCCTTCTTGTTGTTCACATGTCCAGCATACATTCAAAGTTCCTCTGTACATCTTAGACTATTTCTCAAGGGACATATACCACCAGTACAACATTTTATTTTTAAAAAATCTCTAAGATCATAACCCACCACAATACCACACTATATCCTTATCATGAGCTATTTAGTGCTTCTGTGCTGTGGATAAAAGGAGACAGTGATAGAAGGAAGGCACCCTGAATATACTGTGGCAACACAGCCAATAATACATTATTGATAGGACCTGAAGGTGACCTTTGGCTTAAACTGTCCTTTCAAATCTAAGCAGAGACAAATTGCATGGGCTTTCCCCTCTTAATCTTTAGCAGCCCTTCCACTTTCCCGGCCAACAGATGCAGCCTTCATGCAAGTACAAATGGGACAGTTTGTTCAGACTGATAGCCAGTTTTTAAACCCTTGTGATATATTCAAAACATACAAGGCTCCCTGAAGATTTCCAGCAAGAAATATTGCTTCAATAAAACAGCATTTCAGAACTTGTTTGTGTCATATGTGTCATACCCAGGACCATAATGTACACACTTTCAAGTGTTGTTTTTTAATTTCATGCATCATTGAACTGATCACCCAAGGCAGAGTTACATTAGGATCTATCAGTTTGTCATTAACTGTTGGCACGCAGAATAATATTGGAGTTTAAACAAGTGGAACTTGCAATAAAATGTTGATGTTTGGAGAGTTCAGAATACACTTCCATTTGTCCTCTCTTCCTGTCTTTAATTCCTTCCTCTGGCAGTTGGTGGTTATTTTGCACCCACTGAGTATGCTTAATCCTCAGTTAGTTGTATATGGTTCCCTTCCTGCTAAATTTTGTTTAACTTCTGCAAATCTTGGGGATTTACACTATCCAGGACATTCTCTATAGTATTTTGTGGAATGTCTAAGTAATTCTTTGCAGACATTCCTTTTAAAAATTATATCTGACTATTTCAGGAGGGGAAAACCACAGAGGCTTTAGTCCTACAGGAATAGCTGCCTTTTGTGGCAAATTAAAGCCAGAAAAATACATTTAATTTAATAAAAACATCATTTCATATTCTACTCAAATATGCAATTTATTTTTATTAATTGAGCTCTGTGCAAACATTTGATAAGACCCAGCTCTAAGTGTGATATTTAAAAATGTGCTTGACAGGTAGAGTAATTGTAAGATATTTTCATCATCTGTCTCCCATTAGGATGCCAGAAAAAGGACTGTATTTAAGATTGCTTGTGGCAAACACAGCACCAAATGCATTAAGTAAATAAGGACCTGTGCCATAGATGAATGGAGTCCTAATTCTGGCCTATGGTGTTAAATTGATTTAACGGAACCTGACATTTTAGAGGAAATTATCATTATTTTGTTCAGAAAGAGCTATTTGAATTGATGTTAAAAGGCAGCCATTTCAGTTTTCCTCTGCCAACTGCTCTGAAAGGTCACTGCTGAAAGCCTGTCCAAACAAGAAAATGGATTCAAAAATTGGTTGCCCAGAATTCCTATCTGCTGCTTAGTTTTGAAGATACAAAGAGAGATGGTATCAGTATCTTTCCAATATAGTGTCTCATATTATTTTGTGTGTGTGTGCTTTGTTCGAATTCTATACACAAATAAGTAATAGAAGAAAGGAAAGGGTAAGGCTCATGGTAAAGCCCTAATCCTAAATCTGCTTCCACTTGGATCCTACCTAGAATAAACACAGTACCGTAAATCAGTGTGATTTACATAAACGTTGATTTAGAGCTTTACTGCACATGGCTCCTCTCCATCTACACCTGCATTGTAAGTGAAAAAGTGATGCAAACAGAAGTGTTCCCTTTTGTTGTGAACCTTCAAAACCATTTTGGGATTACATCTTTTCATGCACCCACACTGTCTGTCGAGAACCACTTCCACATTAGCCCTGTCCATTTTTCTTGTTTGACAGGGAAGGAGGAAAGAGCACAAGCAAGTGCCTGTGTGTCCATATTTAACATGGTAGTGGGCATGTCCCTGTGACAGCACATGTGCCCACTAAAAGTTGGGAAGGAACACAGTTCTCATGAAGGCATAGCAATTCTAATCAAAATGAACTTTGATTTTAAAACAATATCCAAAATGTTATCCAAGATAATGAAACCTATCTCTGCAAAATCAGGCGATTATCATGCATTTCAGTACTTTGGGTAGCTTCTTCAAAGTGTGTGCCTTGCCCCCCTTTCCCAGATCACCAGAGGGGAGACCCTTTGCTTCCAACTTTCACCTATGCTCGCCATTTTTATTGGACAGTATCACACTTACACTGCCATAGTGCTATTATTCCATTTTAACTGTTGTGGATGCCTCCAGTGTAGTTTAGAGGACTAAAAGCTCTCCAGCTGAGAATCCTAAACTACATCCCTAAACTACAAATCCCAGGATTCCATAGGAAGCTGCCACAGAATTTAAAGTGGAGTAATAGTACTATAAGAGTGTTGTGTGATATTGCCTACTGTCTCTTCCTCTCTTCCTTTCTTAGCACCCTTCCAGCTTTTCAGCCACCCCACTTTGATCAGTCACCCTTTGTGAGATTCACCCCCCCCAAGTGGGAAGGAGGTTCTACTTCCAGCCTCTTGTCATTCCTTCTTCCCCAATGAGGCATTTGCATACCATGGTGTTGCAGTGTTGCACAGTTTCCCTTCCCTCCCTCCTTCTCTCCCACTCCACCATGATGCATTAGAATATCATAACACTGTGCCAGAAAAGGGATGGCTCATCCACCCAAAGAACCACACCCCTGCTCCCCAGATTTCCATAATAGCAAAACTGAAGTTTCACATAGGAAATCAGAGATGACAGAGGCAGGAAAGGAGATCAATATCTATCTATCTATCTATCTATCTATCTATCTATCTATACACACACACACCTTTTAAAATGGTATTCCATGCAACAACAACAGAACAGTAAAACAGAGGGCTCATTCTCACTTACATTTAAACTGGTTTCCGATTCACCTTCACTCCATGTGGGTAAACAGATTCCAAAAGGTCCGTTGTTCCCACTATGAAAGCAGATCTTTTCATTATCCCCTTGTTATTGGTTTGGTTTTTTTTTTGGGCATGAGTGTTGTCCCCACTAGTTTGCACTGCTTCAAAATGCATAACAATAATCTGTGCGTCATCAGTGATGTAAGCAGCAGCCAGGGCAGCCCAGCTTGAGAACTATATATAATTGATAGAAGATTCAATTCACTGGTTTTGCAACTACTTACCTCACTGATTGTGAATAGTTGCAAAATCAATGAATCAAATCTTCTATCAATTTTAGGGCACAGCACAAGCACAAAGGCAGGGGAGGGGAGAATGGTGGATCTACCAAAAACTGAGGAGGAATGGTAAACACCCCTCTGCCATTAGTCCCTCCCCTCCAGAATTATGTGATTCAGATCTGTCATTCCCACTTGTTGAACACGCTCCGGAATTGATTCTTTTCAAACATACTTCCAGGAGACTAGTGTCTGGAAAAACCAGGTTTTTTGCATGACAGTAATCAATCAAAGTAGGATCAGAACCAGAACCAATTTCAAATGGGAATGACGGTAATACAGTCTCCCTTCCCCATACGTGAGGGATCCATTCCGCCCTCTGCCCTTCTGTGTATGAGGAAGAGAGCATAATTTCAAGCCCCAAAGAAAATAATGGGGGGGTGGCTCGTGGCAGCACACGGGGCACATGGTGTGGGTACACGCCCCATTACTTCTGTCGGGGCTTGCCCTCCCTATGGGGAGGGCTGACTGTATAACCTGATCAGCAATTTGTTTTAAATCATAGTGGGATTGAGCCAAGAAGATTCTATTACACAAATGCAATTCCACTTTACTTGACTTGTGTGATGAGCTCCTAACTATTTAACAGTTTATTCAATAGATCTACTTCAGTTGAAACTGGACAAACCAGGGGTGGATTCATGAAGCCATCCAGATGCTGGGACTGGAAATCCCAGCATTCATCGCCATTGGCTATGCTATTTAGGGCTGGTGGGACTTTCAGTCCAACAACATCTGGAGACCTGCATGATTCTCACTTCACTATAAAGCCTAGCCTACAGTGCCAGTGGTGAGAGTTTATGAAAACTACAGTCCAGTAATCTATGGAGGGGCATAGTTGCCAATCTTTGTTTTAGACTATAGTTGTCACTTCACATGACTGAATTCTCTTCTGCTGAAACAAACAAAAAAGCAAGAGGAAACTCATTACACATTGAAAGGAGGTCCCTTGAAAAGGTTACCACATGCAGAAAACACATTTTACAGTTAAGCATTCAACCATGTTATTTCCCCAGGGTTCAGATAATGAGGGTAAAGGAAGGTGGCTGTAATGAAATCCAGAAGACACACTTCTCACCACACCCAATGTTACTTTATAATAATACTCCACAAGTAGCCTTCAGTGGAAACTTTATTCCCCATGCAAGTAAGTGTTACACCCATCAACCCATTACAGCAGGGGTAGGCAAAGTGTACCGCACAGGCTGCATGCGGCCCTTGGACCCACCAGAGAATCACTCCAGCCTCCAACCCGACTTCTAGTAGTTTTAAAAAATTGGGTGGCTAATTTTAGGCATCTTTTTGTCCCAAGATGAGCATTTTTCTTTCCTTGACTGTGGAAAAGCCCCCAGACCTCCCAAAAACACCAGCCAAGAGAATCAGCTGAAAATCAACTCAAATGGCAGCTGAAAGTGACACCACATTGCTATGGATGTGCTGAAACCTGCTTGTACCAAGGCACTGCAAAGTAAAATGGTCCTCACCCCATGTGCAGTAAAGGGTTAAACTTAGAATATTGGACCAGGCCCCTCTACACACACACACACACACACACACACACACACACAATTCCAAGCATTGGACATTTTTTAAAAGAAAACATTGCACTCAAGGGCAAACCGTGTGATTAACATTATGTGCACTTTGGCCCTTGACCTAACCACACTGTTGTATCACTGTTGTATGAGGTTTTTAAAATTTTAACTGTAAACCTGTAGGTGGTAGTGGTATCCTGTTGAGGAACTGGAACCACACCATATAGAGAAGAGTCATGTCATAGTGTATGACCAGACTGGGGGGACCACCCCTTGGGGTCATTGGTAGCACAAGAAGATTTGAGCAAGATTGCTGTGGAAGACAGAGTTTGGAAAGTTACTTTTGAAATGAAAGGCTATAATGACACAATGAAGCCATCCATAACTGAGCAGTTGTGCGGGGGATGATAATCAGAGCTGCTCCACTGTGGATGGCTTCAGTGTGCTTTTATATCCATTTTGCTTTCAAGTCACTTGCTTTCAGGTCCTGAATTCAGAGACATAGCCATGTTAGTCTAGAATATCATTATGCAAAAGATCCTGTAGCACATTTATGACTAACTGAATGGACACAGTTGTAGTATAAGCTTTCATAGACTTCGTCTATTCCCTCAGATATGTCAAGATCCCTTTCCAGGCCCTGGAAAATGTCCCCTCCTTGCATTCCACAATCCCAGTTTAAAAACAAGACTCCTGTCACAGATGACATATTTAACATCATAGTGATTAAATTTGTAAATTTGATTGTCAAAATCACCAGTTGTCTATCCCTTTCCTTCCATCTGTTATTTTGTTGTTGCTTCTCCTTCCTCCCTTACTGCCATGACTCTGTTCTACAGAATTCTGGGATTTGTAATTTGGTGAGACACCAGACCTCTCTGGCACACCAGGCTGAATACCTCACCAAACTACAGATCCCAGGATGCCACAGCATGGAGCCATGACAGTTAAAGTGATGTCAAACTATTTCTGTAGCATGGAAGAGCTTCCAGTGACCTTTATGGATGAATGCAGATGTGAAAATGTGAGCCCTGGTGGCACAGTTGTTAAAATGCTTGCACTGCAGCCACAACGTTGTGAGTTTGATCCCAGGGCTCGAAGGTTGACTCAGCCTCCCATCCTTTTGTAGGTCAGTAAAATGAGTATCCAGCTTGTTGGGGGCAACTGGCTTGCAGATTGTATACTGCTTAGAGAGTGCTATGAAGCGGTATAGAAATGTAAATGCTATAAAAATGCTGTTCCCATAGTCTTTGTTCTATTTTCTAACCACTACAACTACACTAGTTTATCTAATAGATACAAGCCAGCTTGCCATGAGGATGGAAGAGGCTTGACAAAGAATGAAGAAAGGCTTAATTGGTAGCCCATAAAGTGAGTTCACTGTGCGACTCAAACAGCATCAGATTAAGCTATGTTTATAATATGATCATTGTTAAATACCTGGTATCACAGTTAAATATGTAAAATACAGCAGTTCCCTTGCGAATTATTTTCAGGACTGAGGCAATCTATCTTAGCGTGAGTTCATTTTAATAAAGCAATTTGCAAATTATCAGCAACTGTATTTATCTCTGATTACTAAAGCATTTTTTTTCTGTGAACTTTCCTGGTTGCTTCAGTCTTTCATGGCAGCCCTCTGAAGAAATAGGAAATGGTGTAAACATTGTGCAATCACTTAGAGCATGATTTATTATAATTAATTCATACATGCTTCCATATAGATGGCACCCTGCCAACAAAGCACTTTCCCCACTTTCAAATAAAATTATTCTTTTAAACTATATTTAGATAGCAAAAGCAATCTAGTTGCATGGAATACATTAGAAACCAGAGAGGTTGTGTATGAATACCTTAATGCTTAGCAACCCAATAGTCAAGAAAGGCACAACGTGCAGGGGGGGTCAACAGGATCCATGTCCTTGGTCTGTGAATTGTTTTAGGAGAGATCCATTTCAGAAGACAAGATGACAGTGATGACCTAGCTCCCCATTTTTGCAAAGCATATTGCTACCTAGATTTTGAAGAGTGATTTTTGTGAACTATAGTTCACAGGCCATTCTAGGACTTGTGGTCCAAAAAGTAAATTTCCCATGCTGCTGCTAGGTCTCCAATGTACTTAGGAAGGTATTTATGCATAGTCAGAACTCTGGTCCATCTAGCTCGGTATCATCTATGCTGACTGGCAATAGGTCTCTAGTATTCTTCACATGAATTTTTCTTTCCTTGGAGATTGAACCTGGGACTTTCTGCATGTCTGTGATGTTTGTGCTACAGCCCTTTCTCATTTCTCTTACCTCTTCTTTGGCACTATTTCTCTTGATTCTTGTTTGAGATCCTTCAGAAGACTGAATTTGGCTCTCAAGTATGCATTTTCTCATATATTGTTATTCAGATTGAATTCTATTTGAGAGATGTTCCGTTGTGAAGTGTTTGATTTAGAATAACTTTGTTTAATGGTGTAGATGGCAATGGTAAATCCACTCTGAAGAAACTTATCAAGAAAATCCTATGATAGGGTTGCTTTAGGGTTGCCATAAGAAAAAAAAAAATAATTGGAAGCACAAAAAATGTTTTGCAAAGTTCTATTTGGAAATTTTGTTTTGGCATGCTATTACATGAGCCAGCCACACCCTTAAAGATAAGAACATAAGAAAAGCAATGCTAGATCAGACCAAATATCTATTTAGTCTAGCATTCTGTTCAATGTATACCATGTCCAAGTGGCTAACTTTGGGAACCAGTGCAACAGCACTGCCCTCCTTCCTCCAATGCTTTCTAGTAATTGATATACTGTACAGAGGCACACTGTCTCTGGTATTGTAGACTCTGGTGGTCTTATCCTACAGTTTGTTCAGTCCCATTTTCTCATGCACATAGCGTAATCACAATTAACAAGTTTCCATAGATGTTGCACTTGTACTCAGTCTTCAACTGTAGAAGCATTTTTAAATTTTTCCACCTGTAAGCTAGCTCTGACCTTGCTGTAGTAATACATTTTAGAGCTTTAAAGTAACAAATTAGAAATAACTATTTACTTGTAATTACTCCTTTCCACTATAACTGTGTGTACATGTTGAATATCTTTTACCCAGAAATCCAAAACACTCCATAATTCCCAAATTGTCCACACGGGTCCACATGACACCTTTGCTTTCTGATGATTCAACATACACACACTTGGTTTCATACATAAAATTGTTTAAAATGTTATGTATAAATTTACCTTCAGGCTATGTGTATAAGGTGTGCATGAAAGATAAACGAGTTTCATGTTTAGACTTGGGTCTATGGACTTTACTGTACTACACTGTTATCGTGCAATTATTGCACTTTTACTACTATGGCTGCCTCCTGTGGAATCCTGGGATTTGCAGTATAGAGATGGGTAGAATTCTCAGCCAGAGAGCTCTAAGGTCTCACTAAACTATAAACTCCAGAACCACAAGAGGCAGCCATAACAGTAAAAGTGGAATAATAGTGCTATAAGAGTGTAATGCTGTATATGTACAGTCCACCTTCCCCATACACCTTCCCCCCCCCCGCATATGGGAAAAAGATTGTATGCTCAAGCACCCCATTATTTCTCAAAGCCACGGAAGGCAAGCCCACCTATAGAGAGGGCCAATTTTATATGTAAATATTCCGAAATCCAAAACACTTGTGGTCCCAAGCATCTTGGATAAAGGTTTCTCAACCTGTATAACTCATGCAATGAGTTTTGCAGTATAACTGTAACAGTTAGCTACAATTACATTGTGTAACTACACTCACCTCACTTACTGGTGAAGGATGGATACTGCATGACTGAAGTGCTGACTGATGTGCAGCCTTATGCTGCTCCCTTTGGATATGTTGTAGGTGTGGAGATGATGACAAGGAGAATGGAAGGAAAGTGTGGTTCATACCATCGCTAATGGCTTGTAGCATAGAGATCTCCCCAAGGTAATTATTTTAGTTACTGTTGAGAAATGCAAAGTAAACATAGAAATATTTTTTTAAACACATTCCCCCCTTATTTTCCCTTGTAAACGGAAGATCAAGCCTATTGTTATATTTCTGAGTCACCATTTTAATTGTCAGTCATGATTTTAAAGTGGGATGGGCAAAGTATTGTCCTCCAGATTTTGCTGAACTGCAACTCCTATCAACTTGAGAGAAGAATGCTGGAAGCTGCACAACCTCAGTGATGGGGAAACCACACTCTGCCTACCC
Organism: Sceloporus undulatus; assembly: GCF_019175285.1. Classification (NCBI taxonomy): domain Eukaryota; kingdom Metazoa; phylum Chordata; class Lepidosauria; order Squamata; family Phrynosomatidae; genus Sceloporus; species Sceloporus undulatus. Next base: position 110,294,549 of record NC_056526.1, read on the forward strand.
CTGTTTTAAAGTATTTTTCCTGTACAGGAATGCCTGGAAGCATTGCCTCAAAACCTTATACTCCTTTTCACAATTTTATGCCACTCACAATCTTCTCTCAAGGGGATCAGCTATTCAGCTGAGACAGAAATTATTTTATTTTACCATTCAGGCTATTTTATTTGTTAGTGTTTAATACAAATCTTCAAAATCATAGGGGACTCATATGTGATAACCACAGTCCAAACACAAACTAAGCTAAGTCTCACAGTATATCCATTCTGGATGCCCAGTGCGATTATATCTGCCTCTGGGTTTTTGGGTTTTTTTCTGGGAAGTAATCTAATGTGACAATGTTGTTATAAAACATCTTTTTATTTATTTATTTTCTTGTTCATGTTATGGCATAAAAACCAAACCCATAGCCACCAGTAGTTTTTAGCCAACTGGTTGCATTAACATAACTTTTTGATAGTGGCTGCTTACATGTATGGAATCTGAATAATAAGGAATCATGGATTAGTGCCCCAACTTTACAGGATGCTCTCACATGTGGAATGCGTATAGATAGTATAAAAGGATGTGGGGAATCAAAGTCTTGCAAGGTTCCAGTCATTCAATTTCTTTCTCTCCTTGCCCCTGACATGTTTCATGATCATTGAGCATGCTCAGAGCTCCCTCCCCACCCTCAATTTTTCAAAAAGCAATTTTGGCCCGGTATGAACCAAGAAGTGACCTATTCAGACTGCCCCAATATCTAGACTTCTTTGTTTCTTCCTCTCTCCCATCTTGGCCCCCAACATCGAGCCTAATGAAGAATTCTGAAGAAATTGAAAACTTGTTACTTTTGCGACATTTTGGAGATCCTAACGAAGCTACACCTAAAGGTGCAAGAGTAGAAAATTGTTCTGCAGGAAGTATAACTCAGAAGCAAAGACTGGCTTAGCAGAGGAAAGATAGGATCTGTTGTAGGGATTCCAGTGTGACAGTCTTTAAACAGAGGATGGATGACCATCTGCCGGGTATGCTTTGATTGAGAGTTCCTGCATGGCAGAATGGGGTTGGACTGGATGGCCCTTGTGGTCTTTTCCAACTCTATGATTCAAACGATAGGATAGTTAGGATGTTGTGCTAAGTGTTATGCTTGGGAGAAAGCTGGAAGTGAAGTCATCCCTAGAGTATCAGTCTATGTCACAAACAACACAAAAACAGATAACCCTGTCTGACTCCACCACTACAGCCCCCGTAGCTTTTGTTGGTTCTTTGTGAAAAGTGTTGTGCTATTCTTCACTTCCAATACTACTCCATTATAATGTTTGGTTTTTCTCGTGGACCGTGAGGCTATTTTCTCATCTGACAGCGTGACAGATCTTTCTAACCTTTGTACCTTTATGGTGTCTCTCCATCACTCCTCTTTTTCTAGCCACTATTCAATTAATCCTCCAACCAGCCCTCTCTCTTTTGTCTTCTCGCTCAACATTCTCTGGCTTTCACTAAATTATGTGCCTGGTTTTACAAGCTCTTTTGTTAGAGTTTTGTTTCTGTTTTTTAAAACCACCGGGGACACTCAGGGTTGCCATGTGTGTTGCAGATACCTCCCGCTTATGCATAAGGGGGTGCTATTTTGGCTGTATAAACATGAACACTTGTTGTTGTTATGTGCCATCAAGGTGGCTTTGACTTATGCTGATCCTATGAATGATAGACAGGTCTTGCAAGTTTAAGGCCGTGACTTTCTTGATTGAGTCAAACACCTCTAAAGTGAGCTTCTTCTTTTTTGACCACCTTTCTCTTTACTGAGCACTGTCAATTTTTTCCAGTGTGTCTTGTCGTTTCATATCTCCAAAGCCCTTCTAGTGAGATTTCAGGCTTGATTTGCTCTCAGACCTATTAGCCTAGGAAGCCTCAAGTTGAAAGAAGAAATTTGTTTTGATTTTGAAAAAGTATGACCTTCATATATTTTTGATCTTCACATGCTTTTCATAAAAGTTACAACTGAGTTATATATCATGTTGCTGTTGTTAGCTTCCCTTCAGTTGTCATGGTGACCCTGTACATAAGACATCTCCAAGACCCCCTATCCTCCACTTTTCTGCTCAGGTCTTGCAAATTCAGGCTTGTGACATCCCTGATTTAGTCTATCCATCTGGCATGTGGCCTTTCTCTTTTTCTACAACCTTCTACCTTTCCTAGCATTATTGTCTTTTCTAATGAGTCATGCCTTCTCATGATGTGGCCAAAATACTACAGTCTCAATTTAATTATCTTGGTTTTTAGAGTCATTTCTTGTCGCGGCAAAGAGATGCAGAGACAGGAATGGGGGTGCACAAGCTTCCCTCCAGCCAGGTTTTTGGCTGGGCTTTTTATTGTCATCTTGCTTACATTAGTCCACTGTTTGTCTTACAATCATTTGCTAGGTTGCGTGACCAGCGTACGCTTACTACGTGCTCTTTAAAGCAGTGGAAGCAGGATGTGAAGACCAGCTAAGTCAGCATGGACTTATCTATCTGATTATGGATAAAGCATTGTCATCTTGAGAGAGGGTCACATTCCTGGGTTTGCCAGCAGAACTGCCACATCTCAATCTTGATGAGCATTGCTATCCTGAGAGAGGGTCGCGACCCCGTGGTTTTGCCAGTGGGATTGCTACAATTTCTGTGGAATGACTATCCAAAACGCTGATTCAAAAAGAAAATCATATGTAATCAAATAAGGCATCAATTGGGAAAGGGCTGTTCTCTCCAAAACTTTAGAGAGAAATGGAAGGGGAGAGACAGGGCAATAGCTCACACAAAGTGAAGGTTACAGGGAGGGTTTCTTTATTAAAGGGAGCACAACAGTATGTTTAAAGCAGCCCAGAAAAATAAAATTTGAAAAGTAAGCATTCACCATGTGGGTTATAAAAGACAGAAATAAAGGCAGGAGGACCGAATAAAGAAAAGAAGGAAAAGGCTAGGTAGTGAGGAAGTAGGAGAAGAGGACAACACTATATGACCTATGACGGCTTCTATAACAAGGGGAAATTGGAATTTTGCCCCTGGTGATAAATACATTGCTTGAGCCAAAGCCTGTGGTAAATCAGCTGATGGCAAGGAGAACATCCACAAAAAATGATTTGACAATTGAGGTTAACTCCTGGTCAAAGAAAGAGGCTAAGTCACTTGCAATAAGGTCTTCGGCTGCAGGACCCTTGTAACAACTGGCTACAGTGATAAGATGTTAAAGGTTCCAAATAGCTGGTGTGGCATATGAGCTTCAGCTTGAATCTGCTTTGTAAATAAGATTGTCATGATTCATCTACATGGGAGTAATAGGTTGCATAAGCAGTCCTCAAATTTTGATGTAGCTCATCCAAAGGATTCTGTCTCTATCACCTTTCCAACCGATGGATGATAGTTCATTCTGTACATAGCTCTGCATGCAGCCAAGGTCTTGGTTGATGCCATGTGACTAGGCAAGCTCTTAATGGTACCACAACTTCTAGGGCAGTTTTAGTTACAGTGTTGAATTGATTAGCCAAGTCATCAGGATTTAGTGCATCATCTGCAAAACTCTTGACAGCATAACTATCTCCCAGTTGTGTCTCATTCCCTGATATTCCATTCCTCCATTCACTCCTCCACCACTCCAGGGTTGGACCTAGGATGGAACTGGGTAACTCTCTAAGAGCTTGAGAAAAGACTCCAAAGATATTGTGGATAAGTCCTGACAATCTTTCATTTGTTTAATGGTAGGTGACACAGGTGCTATCTTAACTTTACAGGACACCAGAAAATGATCTGACATCCCTGCATCTCTAACCAATAGCTCAGTTACTAAAAAGCAACAGGTCCAAAGTTTCTCCAGCTACATGAGTGGAAGGTGTTTCCACAATTTTCAGGTTAAAACCTTCAAAAAGGGAGGAAAAAATCTGGGAAAATGAAGAAGTATATCTATGGATATTAAAGTCCCCACAAATAATATGAACAGGGTTTAGTGACACAAATATGGACAGCCACTCTGAAAATTCTTCCAGGAAGGCCCCATCACTCCAGGGGGACTATAAATTCCAGCTAGTGCCACTGGTGGATGACCTGTTTGTAGTGTTTTTGCTTCAAAGGATGTTAATGAACTTTCACTGTTCATGGGGCGAGGCTTAGTGAACAGTTATGTTTTATAAATAATTGCAATCCCTCCTGTCTGGCTAACCATTTGAGGAGGGAGCACACAAGAAAAACCTTGCACTATAAGGGTAGCCAAAGGAACAGAGTCATCTATTGATAGCCAGATTTCAGTGCTTACAGCTAAAGGTATTCTGTGATTTAACAAATACTTGGCCCCAAATCCTGCTTTTGAAACCAGTGAGCAGGCATTCCACAATAACAGTAACCATGGCACACACTCCCTTAAAGTAGATAAAGGAACTGAAGTTAAGCAGTGAGGATGGTGTTGGATGTGAGTATGCTATAAGCACGGTAAGCGTGGGCATAGTAGAATCGTAATGGCAGACATCAGAGCTGTACTGTAAATCAATCACAGACCTTGGAATGCAGTCATGACCTCTTGTCTTTCCTATTGCCCTTATCAGCATTCCAGTAGTCACTGTAAGGCCTGGCTAAAATATATAATTAAATAAGAAAACCACAAAAAGCAACAAAGACCCCCTCATCTATATGGTTAGTGACAGCCCACAAATCAATCACATTTAGAGGTGCCAATCCATCCGAAGTGGCTAATAAATATTAATAATAATAATCAAAGTTGTTAGTAAAATCACAGTAACACAATGTGAAAATATTAGAACTCAGCGGGCCAATTAATGTCAGTCAACTTGGATTAGTAGATGTGGGTTACCTCACAGTGCTTTTTATTCAGAATATTAAACGTCTAAAGCATAGAACAAGGTGTTTTGGAAGCAGTGCGTTTCATGAATTAGCCTTTCCAGGGATGTCCATCACACCTTATCATTTTTGCCAGAGCTAGGAATCATTTGGTGCACTATCAGCACATCAAATTTTGAGGAATGGTGGTGGCCCCATGATTTTTGTCATAGACTTAAAATGTATTAATTCTCTCAGCTGCACTCACTTTATGTATGTTTTCTCCCTGTGACTTTCTGCTTATGAGATAAATCCAATGTCAGTTCTACTTAGAACAAACTCACTGAAAATGTATGGGACATATCAGTCACAGGTAGCTTAAGGTCCATTGCTTTCATTTAATTTACTCATGGTAGTACTGGCAGTGGATGTAGCCTTATATAATTTGGAAATTTCATAATTGCATTATCAATAATTATTTTGATGTTTTGATTACTATTTGTTGCCTTGAGCATCTTTTTAGGAGCAATTTTTTTTTAATAAACATAAAGGTTTCTCACATGGTTAGAAAAACCACATGCACAATAACCTCTGCAGTGAACCAGTTATAAACATTACAAACAATTAATTACAAATTGCTCAGCCCATCCATCTACAATGTAATGAAGCAGAAAACAGAATCCCCTTGAAGTGATTGATTCTAACCATTACAGGAATAAAAAAACATCAGTAAAATAATTTTGTGTTATTATTTGGACAGCTGGATCATATATCAGTTGAAGCTTTATAATCACAAATTCAAAAGTCATACTAGTCTGCTGTAGTAAAATCAGCCAGGAAATCCTAGAGTACTTTAAGGTCAAACAAATTTAATGTACCATAAACTTTCATGGATCATATCCATTTTGTCAGTTGCACTAAAATGTTCTCTCTGAGTTGTGTGAATTATTTTCTCCATTTCAGAGCTGTATTCAGACACAAGACTAATCCAGAGTTTAAAGTTACATGAATGAACCTTGGACTCATTTGTTCCCCTACTCCTTGAGGTCAGGAAGGAAAAAAATGGATGTGTTTTGCCTATGTTTTTGACAAAACCCAATTTGTTATATCCAGATAAGAACTTATAAAAGATATTGTTAGGTCATAGCTCTCATCATTCTTTAGTCTGGAAAACTCTGGAAGTTGTAGTTCAGAAGGGTATCATTTTAAAACTCTGTTTGGAAATACGTGGCCTGTTACAGACTGCCAAAATAGAGCTGCTTCGGGTCTCTTTGGAGGTATGATATTTAAATGATGCATGCAACCTAAGAATCCGGAAGCTGCACCAAAGCTGCACTCCAGTGCTTAGGAATGGAGTGTGGCTTTGGTGCGGCCTCCGGACTCTTAGGACCCATGCATCATTTAAATAGCATACCTCCAAAGACACCCAAAGCAGCTTTATTTGGGCAGTCTGTAACAGGCCACAGCAAATTCTACTTGGTTAACCATGATTTGTTCTAACAAGGAAACATCAACCTGCAGTTTACAATCTCAGTCTGCTGTGCTAAACCAGAATGAAAACTAACCATCATTCCTGGTTCAGACATCAGGGAACTGATTGGCTGGAAAGTCTGGGAGCAGCCAAACAACAACTGAATCATGATAGCCCCAGAATGGATGGACAGGGGAATTTTATCGGGGAACACAGCAAGGCGTAGGCAGGGAGGTTGGCTTACTGTTTTGCATGCAAGATCCTTTATCTCAAGTTGCAAGAGGAAATACAGGTGACCTGGGGGAAGGAAGGAGCAATTGATACATGCATCTAGATTTGAATGTTCTATTACCTGGATGTGCACATGCCTCAGGGCATGCTGCTTTTCCTGACCTGAAAGGTCACTGATCTCAAAAACATGCTTTTTCCAAATATGAGATATGAAATATGGGGATACCAAAATATAGTGCAGGGTATGCAGGGTGTACTAACAACAGAGAGATATGTTCTTTAAATATCCTGGACCCAAGCCATATATGCATACTTAGAAGCCACACAGTAGTCATGATAAGACACTTGTTAATAGGAATTGGGTCACCTCATATAAGCGAATCGCTTTCACCACTGTCCATCTCTATGAGTTGCCTAATACAAGTCAGTGGGAACCATCCACCATATCAAAAGGTCCACTTGAGGACACTAGTATGATGAAGATTAAATCATCTATCTTTTTTTGGCAAAGCCCTCCTGCCTTGACTGTTAATCATTCCTGCTCTTGGCTCCCTGGTTAGACCCAGCAGTTCTGTTTCTTGCTCACACTGAAGGGAAGAGCCATAGCTTAATAGAAGAGTATATCATCCACATGTAGAAGATCAGTAGTTTGATCCTTTCACAGGAATGACTGGGGCCAGAAGAATTAGTGTCTTGTCTTGGCACTTGCATTTCACTTATGAGTCTAATGCTGAATGGATTTGCTATCTAGCATTCCTCTTTAAATAAATATTAAAATAAATATTTTATTTTTTATCCCGTCTTTTGCCAAGCAATCAAAGCAGCGTACAACAGGCTAAAATATATCCATATATCCATAGTCCCCCCCTTAAAACAGTATAAGACTACAATTAACATTTTCAAATCCAAACAATAATTATAGGCAGGGTTCGATAAATGGGGAAGTCTTTTTTCGTGGCTGAGTATTTTATTCTGGGAAGGCCTGCCAGAAGAGATCCATCTTAATGGCTTTTTTGAAGCTCTCTAGATTGGTAATTTGACGGATCTCGTCTGGCAGGCCATTCCATACATTGGGAACATCGCCATCAATCTGGTCTTTAAGGACTGTAGTAAATTCCTCCTCTGGTTAAATGCCTATATTGCAGCCACTCATTCACAAACCACAAGGTTGTGAGTTCAGTCTCAGCCAGGAGCTCAGGGTTGACTCAGACTTGCATTCTTTTGGGGTCGCTAAAATGAGTACCCACTTTGTTGGGGACAATTAGCTTACATATTGTAAACGACTTAGGAAGTGCTTAAATGCACTGGTAAGTGATATAGAACTTCCTTGCTATTGCTAGTAATCTGAGTGTCAAAATAGGTCTCTGAAGACCAGGGTTTGATTCTTTGCTTGGCCCATTGGATGGCTGTGGGCAAGTTACATACCCTTAACCCTAGAGAAAGGCAATGGCAAACCCTCTCTGAAAACATCTTGCCAAGAAAACCCCAAGAAAACCAAGGTCACTATAAGTCAGCAATGACTTGGAGGCACACAACAGGATTCCTTTTTATAGGCAGGTGTCCCTTGTGAGACATTCTTTAAGATAAACAGTTTGACATGGGTGGTGGTAGGGATAGATAAATGAAATCAAAATTAGCAGAGTGCTGTTCAAAGCTAGGATCTTCTGTCTATATTCCGATACCCCCCCCCCTTTTACATCTGTTCTTTAAAGAAAGAGCTTCTTTTCAAGCTCTTTGTACCTTTAGTGGTCTCCTTTGTCCCCACAGTTAGCCTTATGATGCCCATCTGAGCATCACAGGGAATTTTAACATGCATCTCTCTATGAAAGCAGAGGAGTCAGAGAAGAACAGGAAGCTTGACTGCAGCAGGCATGCGGTACAGCTGGCGTGATCAGAACACTAACAGGGCAGGCTGAGTAATTACATGTTTCTTGTAAGTGTGTTAGCTCCATGGGGAGCTGAGTCCATTTGGAGACAAGAAGGAGAAATAGTTTACCCCCCTCTCCTTTCAGTAAGGTGAAAAGGGTCAACGCATACCCGAGTTGTCATTCAAATATAATAAAGGTAAATGTTGCTCTTGAGCGCTTGCTCTCCTTGCTTTTTGCTCTGTCATTGCTCATGTCTGGATTATGCAGACGCTTGCGTTCTAAACAGGGAAGCACGTTGCTTTGGGGGAAGAGAGAAGACAGTTGTTTTGCAAGCGGTATGTTGTGATGTATTTTCCTTCTTTTGCATTATTACTGTAGTATTGGTGGGGAAGAGGAAATGCTAAAGGAAAAAGGATAAAATCTGGGTTGCAGTAGCCGGATTCACAATGGAAATTATGCTCCTAGCAGTTAAAAGCAATTAATTCTATTTTCCATGCTGAGATTGGGAGACTTTAGAGCATTCTTGTAGTTTTAACTAAACATGTTAAGGTGTGTGTTAGGTATGAATGCTGTGTACCTACTGTGTTGTTGTTTTCAAATATGTCCTGCAGATTCCAATCTGATTTCCCCCCTCTCCTGCAGCCTCTTTGCTCCATTCCTCTTTTCTCTCCAGTGTAAAATTTGGCCTAGCTCAGGCTTGTTTCTACCTTGTAGAATTAAAAAGGAAAGAGCTTAAGCCTCTGTTTCTTCTCTAAGATAATTTTCTCCCTGAGCTTAGTTTTGGATTTCTATGTTTATAGGCTGCAAGAGTTGCCTGTGGATGCTTTGCCCTTGAAAGAGGGCCAAGAGGATCTGTCTGAATCCAAGGGAGGATTTATGTGCAAGAGGACAAGACGATGGCTGCACAGCGAGCCCCTGAGTCGGCTCTGAGCTTGTTGATGGTAAGTGAGTAGAGGAAATATTGAGCTTGAGATGGTCAGTGTGGATTGCAGGTGCGAGATCACAGTCACTGTTGATGGATTACATTGGTGGGTGATGGTGATGGGATTTTGTAGGTTTGTGTGAGAAATGGTCAAGGAAGGTGATGGGGTAGTCGATCTTCTGTGATCACCAAACCCAACGATAATGCTAACAGCCTGTATCAAATTTTAAATGTATGGCTGTCATATTGTTATTGTGCCCTTTGGGATGCTTTGGATAAAAAAAAAAGACAGCTAACAAGTGTTAATTAATGTTAGTAACAATAGCCCATGGTTTACAATAGCCTAATGCAATGTTTTCTTATATGGGTGCCTGGATTTCTGCATTATTCAGGAAATAAACACCAAGGGCCTGTGCCTTTGCCTGCCTACATATGTGTCCCTATTAACAATTAATGGTGCCTTTAGGAATGGTTGTGTTAGCAACCAGAGAATGGTTTCTAGGCTGCTGATGCATGTCCATTACCTGGAATACCTAATGGCCAAGCACAACCTGTTATTGACTGTGTAAGCAGGGATGGTGTGTACAGTTCAGTTATTTCCCACAGCATGTGGACCTACTGACCCACTTTTCATCGTTCTCCAAATGTATGCCACTTCAAGGGGAGATTCATTTTGTATAGCACAAGGAGGCTGAATTCTGAGAGGGAGTGATTTTTGGCTTTAATTAAAATAAAGCCCTGAATATCCTATGGGACTGAGTTCTAAATTATACAGGGTTTTTTCATTCATTTTTTTCCTTCCTTCTTATATTGCCATCAGGGATAATTTCAGTATTGGATTTTTCAAATGTTGAATTAATCTTTTTAATTCCTTGCTGGAAATGGGAAGGATGGCAAACAGAAGAGGAGCAATGTATTGATCTCTGCTTTCTGGTGGAGCTAGAAATGGTATCCTGGAACACAGTATTTGCAGACATGATGAGAAGCCTAGGATAATGGCCTTGTGGCATTTTCAATGGCTAGCAAAGGTCAGATGGAGAAGAGCAATTTTTACATCCATTACTAAACATTATATTAAATTTATGGATAGTTTGTATTTACACATACCACTGGCTATTATATCAAGGACCATCGTGTCCAGTGATGTGTTTCCTGGGTTCTTCGAAAGACTTTATTCTGGGTGTTGTTTCTTATAACCTCATGCCAAAATATGTGCTTAACATCCTGGTTTTCAAAGTGCTTTACCAGCATAGAGATCAGTGACTTCAAGTGTGTTTTTTAAAGTCCTGATACAGCTTGCAGGAACAAATGCTTGAGCATAAATTCAAAGTACAGGTTTGGACATGAGATTTGCAGTGAATGGCTGTTGGTGGTTTGTTTTTGCTTTTATTTGCTTGTACATTGATAAGAAAACATCTATCCTCATGCTCTTCTGTCATAATCATTCCCACATTTTTGTTCATTGTACAAAGCAAATTGATTCAAGTAACGTAACAAAATTGTACACATAATTATGGTATCCAGACAATATGCCTTCAGGCATTATACATTATGAACATGTTCCCCTTAACTAGCTGGCTTGCTACAGTATAGGTCTTGTGGTGTTGGTTGTTCTCTTAGTGCAAGTGATAAGGCTGTGTAAACACAACGTCATCAGGAGATTGTTATCTTGCCAATTCAAATAATATAAATTTAAACTTCTGTGTTTAAGTGTCAGAACACCCAGGCTGCATCACTTCTCTTTTCATGTTGGCTGATCTACAGCCCAGGTACATTAATGCACAAAATTCTAAGCAATTGATAGCCTACATGTACCAATGATACTCGGTTACTTCATATGCATGTACCATTCCTTGGTTTCTTATCACAGTATGACTCTCACTTCAATATGTAAACTTGATCCTGCTGGTAAGTGTTGTATTTTGTACTGATGTGTTGTTTAATGTACACACAGAATGTGATTTGGCTTGTGGTCATGGGTCAGTCACACACACAAGTCATCAAATGATGTGTATGCATGTATGAATAAATTCTAGGCCAGCAATACAAACCACATTTGCAAGGAGACAAGACCATTGCATTAAATAACTTTCCTGTATTTAGTACCAGGCTGTGAATCTACTTGGCATAGGTAGATGTGACTGTTGAGATGCCAAGTTTCATATTGCTAAGAAGGTCATCATCTTAGTATTGTGGGGGAAAGCGCACTTTATCAGTCGAGAGGAAATCCTGCCTAGTTCCTTCCCTTCTCTTTTTCTCAAAGTGCTATAAACTCTAAACAAAATTCTCATTCATCTCCCCAGTTCCCACCTAGTTCAAACACATCTGTAAATAGTTTCCTCTCCACAATGCTTCCATAATTGATCTTGCATTGAGATTTGCTAATAGAATCCCTTTATACTGTCACACTGCTGCAATATAGATATTATATTCCTGACCCAAGAGAGAGGTCTCTGGAAATGGCTTTTAATAACAAAATGGGATATTCATGCCATGGTAGATGTATCTTAGCAACTAGCAAAATACTTATTACAGTTTTGTGTGTGTGTGTGTGTGTGTGTGTGTAAGGTGTGGGAGGGGAACAAATGAGTGCAGAGAGGACTTGTTATCGCAAGGACTTCAGGAAAATGTCAGATTCTTGCAGCTCAGAAACACCAGAGCTTGGAAATTTTTTTTGGCATTGCCATGCTGACTGGAGAGGGGATTCTGGGATGTATTGCCCCCCCAAAGTAAATGTCCTAAGCTCTGTGACCGGAATCATCCAATGTTGGGTGGGTGGGCAGTAGGTCCTAAAACAGTGTCCCTAGGCTCAGACATGTTTCTCCACAGGAATCATAGAGTTGGAAGAGGCCACAAGGGCCATCCAGTCCAACCCCCTGCCATGCAGGAACTCTTAGTCAAAGCATCCCCGACAGATGGCCATCCAACCTCTGAATGAATAACTTATCCTTGGGAAAAGGGAAAGGATTTCCTTTAGATGAGTGCTGCCACTTTTTCCTATTGAACCAAGCAGGTTCCTGTTACATCTTTCCTCCCCTCCTTATTAGCATTGCTGATCATTGCATTGCTATGTTTGAAGTACTGCACTGTTGCTGAATCAGTTGCTTGGTCATGATTAGAGTGATTGAATGCTGGGAGGTGGCTTTCTTATCTAGCTAGTTGGATAAGGAGGAGCTGAGCTGAGCAAGAGAATGGAGGATTCTTCCATACTGCAGTTTTAGGCATTTGCTTTTTCAGGGAATTATATTTTTAAGGCATGTTCAAAAGAGCTACATTCTCTTGCAGGCTTCTATGAATAAGGCTTGGTGTGTGATTCCCCCCACATTTTCTTCAAAGCAATTTACCAGCAACTTACTGGGCTCTGAGGGCAACACAGATCATACACATAGCACAGACTGGGAAACAACTGTATATGTACCATGTGCGCAGTCAGGCTAGGTTTTGGGACCAGTATTATACTGGAGATCCTAACCTCAAAGGGTGCTAGTTGCTGTCTTGCAAGGTACGACTTGATGGCCTTTCCCAGAAATTGACAATGGGATTCCAGACTGGTTGATGGACTAAACAAAAAAAGTGATTGGATGAGGACATCCCGAGTATGAATGGACAGTGAAGTTGGCTGGGAGCATAGCAGGGGATAGGCAGAAAGAGCTGGCTTCGCCTTTGTCTCATGGTACAAAAGGATATCTGAGAGCTTTATTAGTACATCCATTCAGTATTCCTTGGGTCTTTCCACATGTCTTTGCATCTCCACGACCTTCCCATGAGAAGATTCACCTGGTTCTCCAAAGGTCAAAGTGACCTCTTAAGAACATGTCTGGCCCGCTATATGATAAGTATGAAAATATGGAGATATAGATCCCCAAATGATGCAGTTATCCAAGGTGTACTAATAGTTCCACTCACATTCTTGCTATGATTCTATGAAAAATAGCCTAGTTTGACACAGCATTGGCATTCATATGACATCACACAGCACATGAATCCTGGAAAGCTGCAAAGTAGTCCCATCATTCCAAATTGCATTTGCCCTTTCCCCCCCCCCCATTCACTTATCTTTTATCTTTGCTTTCCTCACTTTTGAAATTCAGCTTGTAGCTCCTTATTGTATAACTTCGTGTACAGGTGGCATATCATCATGTATATTAATGGCATGTCGTGTCTGAAGTCTAGCATTCCTGATTTCAGTAATTTGAACAGATTGTGCCCATTAGTAAAACAAGAGTTGAAAAATAACTAAATTTTGATCTGCACATTAGTCCAAGAGTTGTAAAAAGTGGCTGTGAAGCTGGCTGTGGGTACACAGTGGCAAACATTGACCACTGTCACCCATTGCGGATGCCTATCCCAATACAGGCAAACCAGGTGGCCAGCTAAGATGTTAAATTAGATATAAATCATTTTTCCTTTGCATATATCTGTTTATGTTTGCATGCAAGTATACTCTCTTATGAACAGAAGTAAGAAGCATTGTACAATTGGCCCTTCTTATACACTGATTTTTTATACACGGATTCAAACATCCACGGTTTGAAAATGTTCATAAAAAGTATAAATTTTAAATATCAAACCTTGATTTTCCATTTTTATAAGGGACACCATTTTTCTATGTCATTATATTTAATGGGACTTGAGCATCCATGGATTCTGTTATCCATGTGGGATCTTGGAACCAAACCCCAGCATATAACAAGGCTCCATTGTACTTGCAGTGTAGTACATCACTCCATTTTCAGAAACTGCATTGCATTATTTATTTCCCATTGGGGAGTACTGCTGTGTCTGTGAATAGGTCTGTCACTGCAGTATAGCTTTAGAAGAGGATTCTCTGCATTTGCTATCTGGGAGTAAGATCTGCCTATGTAGTTATTCCCAGGAGCTCCTCATTGGCCTGTCAGAAAGCTGAGTCAGTGTTGTTTTGCCTTTTAATGAACCATTGTTATCATATTATGTGCCAAGATTCTCAACATGCCATGTTGTTTTTCTTTAAAAAAGGAGAATCGTTTTTATTATAGGCTATTACTACTAGAGGTTTGAGATGAACCATAGCAAAGGTAACTCAACAATTTTGAACGCATGGACATATTTTTGTTTTGGTTTTTATCATGCAAAAATCATATTGGAGGGGAAGTTTAATAAAAAAGTGAAATAGAACTGAATACAGATTTATGACCCTGCAACACTGAAAGGATGCAGAAAATCAATTTCTGTTGGCAAAACAGTAAAATATGGAAGATGGGTGATACAGGTCAAAGGCCACAAAATTCAAAGAGTGCGGTAAAACCCATTAAATTTGACTCATAATATTTTGCTGAAAGGAAACTATCTGAGAAGCAGGAGGAGAACTACAGTGCCAGCAGTTGGCAGATGTACTTAAACCGTTGCTAAATCAATGTTGTGCTATTCAATATACACAAAGCAAGGGTTTTTTCCTTTAGAACTAAAGAATTTACTATCCATAGATAGCAGGGATGGAGCCATGATCTGTTGGATGGGCAAAACTGAGCTATCCATTCTAATTCTTTATTCCAATCTTTTCTAAAGCTCAGACCATCATATTTATAGCCAATAATAAATATTTATAAACAAATATAGTAGGCTCCTCTATTTTCCCCTTTTGCACAGACTCAGATTAGTGTTTCCACATGGTAGTAGGATACACCTAAATACCCACCTACGCTGTAAGCAAAAGTACTGCTATTTGGCTGAAGCCAGCAGATCATATCTCACCTTTAATCCAACAAATTTAAGAAATTCATCATGAGAACCAATCAACTGATGCTAAGAATTTTTGTATCACCCCAAGTCTTCCATATAATTTTTTTTTCTGCTCAATTTTCAAAACAGGATTAACCATCAAGATTAGTTTAGCATGAGAAAACATATCAAAGTACAGCTACAGGTTCAGTCTCCCTTATCTGAAATGGTTGGGACTAGAAGGGTTTTGAATTTTGGATTTTTAAGATTTTGGACTAGTTGCATTTCCGTAATGAGATATCTTCAAGATTGGACCCATGTTTAAATGTGAAATCTATTTATATTTCATATATACCTTATACACATAGCCTGAAAATAATTGTATACCTACCTTATAATATTTTAAATAATTTTGTGCATGAAACAAAGTTCATTTACACTGAACCATCAGGAAGCAAAGGTGTCACTGTCTCTGCCACACATGAAAATAGTTTTGGATTTTGGAGTATTTTGGATTTCAGAATTCTCGATAAGAGATACTCAGCATATATCATCATGACATTTTGCATGTCTAAATTTCCCACCTGCAAAAACTGTAGAGAACAAGTAAAATATGCTGTTGCATAGGGAGACTCCAACTCCTACCAAGAAAGAGACACCAAGCAAAAAGATTCCAACACAGTTCAAGATGGGCAATTCAATATGGAGGAAAAGTGCTAACAATGAGTACATGTTACCCATTCATTTCCCATTGTTAGAAATGCCTCTCCTGGACATAAAACAACTGAGTTGGGCAGAAATGTGGTGAAATTGCCACCCATACTCAATAGAGGATGTGGGCACATTTTGGGAGGGTGTTGAGAGGTCTGGGAGCCTCAAATGCATTTGGGGGGGCACCAATCCCCACAGCAACACTTTTCCCACTCTACTCTAGAGGTGTGGCCTTGTTTCTGCCAAGGCGAAGACTGGATGGTTTCTGGAAAGTAATCAAAAGTAGTTCAAGGAATTCAGGTCAGCATGATCCAAACAGGAGGAGGTATCCCAGCAATGACAAACCAAAAGTAGAGTCCAGAGGCAGTCCAGGGTCTAATACCATGGTTCTCAAGCTTTTTACCCTTGGAATCTCCTTTACATGTGGACATTGTGCCCTATAATATAGAGGAAGCATATCACATACAGGAATAACTTATTATCATCTTCTGGATCACTTGAAACTTCGACCATTCCAGAGCACTGAACAGAGTAGGTAGGTAGATTCTCTGGGCCTAGAGTTCTCAGATGTCATAATTCAGTCCTGATTCACAGGCCTTGGACCCTCTTTCACAGTCATCAGGACAAAGGAGACAAATCTTAGAGAGAGAGAGAATTGCCTTGAAAACTGTGTGTATTTTCTGCTTCATTTGATTTTTTTTCTAAAATTTTTTAATGCATACTCTGTACAGCTCTTTAAATGCTGAATAAATCATAGTCATTGACATCACCAGGGCCCATGAACTCCAACTGTCCCAATTAATCCTTTGACATCCCACTTTTTCAGTTGCTTTTAAATTGTCCTAATTTTGCTCCACTCCAATTTTCCACCTTTGCCCTCAGCGTACTTTAATTGTTGCAGTCTGAATTAAAAATGAAAAAGTTATTTCCACTCATTTAACTCAATAGCAGGAGAGGAGAGGAGAGGGTGGAATCTTGCCCTTCCCAATAAGCTCAGACAAAAGCAAACTGCTGCAGTCTCTCCTAGTTTTTTTTCTCATTAATAACTTTTGCCATCTTCAGCCCAAATTGATATTGCTTGGCCACATTTTTCCTGGTTTGCCTCTGCCACACATTGGAGGCTATCAGGCCCACTCCCTATAACATCACTGTTATAGTAGGCCCTGTAGGCCCTGAAATCTTATGTTTTGGCCCTAAAATTTCATTGGCTGAGATAATACTAGTCTGGTAACCCTACATGGACCTGACTGCTGATACTTAATAGCTTTCTTACATTAGCATTTGAGTTCCGGTCAAGGATCGTAATACAGTTGACGCTCTGTTTTTGCGGGGAATCCGTTCTGGACCTCCCTCCTCCCCCTGCAAAAATAGAAATTAGCATGTATTCAAGCCCCATAGGCTTGAATGAGGCATGACCATTGACGATATTGTCCATTGACAATAACGATAACGGAGGTTGCTCCTCCACGCCTATTCAAGAATGTGGATCCCAAGTCCACGAGAAATGAAGGGTGACTGTATATTATTTGGCTTCCTGGCACACTATACATATGTTAAGACTAGTTGACATGCCAGTCTCACAAGGATGCTCTTAGCCAGTTTATCATATATATCCCTTTTCTGATTCCCAACCTGCACATACCATATCCCAAACCTCCCTCCACCATTCAAATGGTCATCCCACCCTGCCTCAGGCAACATCTTTCCTCCAGCCTTTGACCCTCAACATCCCTAGTTAAAAGTGAACTTATCACCTCATCACCAGTCCCACAAGGTTTGCATTTCTGTTATTCCTTCCTAGGCACTGATTCATTCCATGCATCTGAGGAAGTAGACCAAGTCTACAAATGCTTAATCTACCATTTCTTTTGCATAGGTAGTCTCAAAATTGCTACAAAATTCATCTGCATTTTCTGTTTCTTAGATTACAGGAGATAAGTAGTAGCACATCCTCAGGGTTGGGAAATTAAGACTGCTACATACTAAAGGTAACTCTCTCATATCATCATCTGGTTGACATCTGGATTATATCTGTCTACCTCAGTGTTTCAGCTGCTCTAGGATATTCAACTTCATTGCAAAGGGGCTATCATATTTCTCATGTGGTTAGAACACAAAGTGACAATTAGAATGGCTGCTATTGGAAACCTACTTTCTTACCTTCATTTTATCTACCCACAGGAAGGCTTTCAACATCAAAAGGCACATATTGATCAAAGGGTATTGAATGGCATGGGAAGTTATGTCAGCTGAGCTTGGTTGCGACAGCATCATGGTATTCTCATAGAATGAGATTCAAGGGACCTGACCTCTATATTGTCAGAGGTTAACTTGCCTTTTAATCAGTATTTATTTGATGGAAGTAAAAGGTCTACGAATGGCCCCATGACTTAAAATCCTGCCATTCAGTATGATCTCTGCCTGTCTTCACAACAGTTGCACTGTACTTTGTGTAAGCAGAAATGACAGTGGTTATTCTCTCTCTCTCTCTGGCTTTTCTTTGCGAACGAAGATTCAGAAAGGACTCACCCCACGCTTTCTACAAGCACGTTTATGACTAAAAAGGCCGATCCAAGCTAAACAAGTCTGTTTGCAGAAAGCACAGCAGAATGTCTCCTTGGATGATGTTTCCAAGTTGTGGTTCTTTCTGCGTTGTCATTTCTCTTCGAGACTCATTTGGCGTGAGTTTTCAAAAAAAGGCTGCAGCATCGTGGATAGTGCGTCTCCATGCCTCCCAGTGTGATGCCAGGGCGGACCACTGTTGGTGATCGATTTGGCCAAGCCTGAGATGGTGTTTCAGGGAGTCCTTGTATCTCTTCTTTGGGGCACCCCTCTACGCTGACCTGTGGCGAGTCACTGTAGAGTATTGTTTTTGGGAGGCGATGGTTATTCTAATTGTGTGGTCAAATGGTGTGTGTGTGTGTGTGTGTGTGTTGTACTTAGCTTGAAAAGAACTGTTTACAAATAATGAGTTCCTTTCCCCTACAAAAATCTGTGATGTAACAAAGTTACATTTGGATTTGTAACATAATGAGAGACAGTGTCACAACTGTGATTTATCTGTAACTGTGGCATAGTCCCCATACAGACAGGCCAAAATAAAGCTGCTTCAGGTCACTTTGGAGGTATGCTGTTTAAATGATGCACTAAGAGTCTGGAAGCTGCACCAAAGCTGCTCTCCAGTCCTTAGTTAAGAATAAGTTCTTTTAAAAGTGTACTGTGTATACTCGACTATAAGTCAACCCCGTGTATAAGTCGATGGGAGGTTTTGGGGGCAAAATTATGGATTTTGATATGACTCTTGGATAAGTCGAGGGTAAAACTTAAAAACACGCAACGAAAGATCTAAATGATCAAGCAAAGAAAAAACAATGGCAAAGAGCCTACATAATTATGGCAGACATAACTGTTTTGGCTCACACTAAAGGCTGGATGGAAGAGAGAGTAGTGGGAGTTTGGTGCTTCCAGGACAGATTGCACTCTTGCCTTTCCAGAGATGGCTCCCTTTTTAATAAGAGGTAAAATATAGTATAAAATATAGATAATACATATAGCTTTAGATAGATATAGATTTTTGTGATGATCTGAATGCACCACCCTTTGCCTATTTTCTTTCTTTTTTGCCAATCCTCTGAAGCTGAGAACCTGTAACTTGCCCAAGGTCACCCAGTGGCTTCCCATTGCTGACTAGAGAGTCTAACCCTGCTCTCCAGAGCTATGATCCAATGCTCATTGGACCGCATCATGCTGGCTACACAAGCTAAAATTCCTACTGGCTTGCCTTCAACCACAGGAGATATGCGTGTTGGCAGAGGCATGGTGGAGCTCTTAATGAATCTCTTCAAAGCCAAAAAGCTTTGTATGCAGGCAAATCTTACTGAAAACCATGGGTGGGAATACCCTTGATGCCTAGCAGTCAATATGCCTCTGTACGAAAATGTTCATTAAAGCTTTTGGGAAACTCTGAGGATGCAAAGCTGAAGTGATCTGCTAACAGTGGTACTTTTCTGGTTGAAATTATCTTCCAGTCTATCACCCAAGCCTAGCTCCTTGTGTCTTTAAGAATACAGCATTCTCACCTTTTTCCCTGCAACCTTTCAGGAAATTAGGCATTAATTCAGGGTTGTCAATGCTACTTTTGGCCTTGAGTAGCTCTTAGTCTGCACCCTCTTAAAGATAACCATGGGCCTGTACAGACAGGCCAAAATAAAGCTGCTTCGGGTCACTTTGGAGGTATGCTGTTTAAATGACACATGCATCTAAAGAGTCCAGAAGCTGCACAAAAGCTGCACTCCACTCCTTAGGACTGGAGCATGGCTTTGGTGCGGCTTCTGCCCTCTTAGGACACGTGCATCATTTAAACAGCATATCTCCATAATTACCCGAAGCAGCTTTATTTTGGCCTCTCTGTACAGTCTCCATGATACTTAAATCTGATATATATATTTCATTTATAAAACCTTAGAAACCAGAAATCAGAATATTTGGGGTCATTTGGATTTTTTGGGTAGTTTAGAGACATTTACCTATTTTTAGCTGTGCTTGGCAAGGTAAAATTTAAAAGAATTAACTAGAAAGTAATGTGTCATCTTCTAATATAAATACAGATATATTTATTTTTTCCAAAAAGGTAATTGTTATGGTGATTTATTTATTTTTATTAAAGAAACACCAATTTGTACAACCTAGATGAAATTTCACTTTTTATTCTCTTAGGTGAATTATCCAAGGATAATTCATTCTTTAAGAGCGACCTCCTGTAGGATGCATCTAAAATACTAACATAAAGTCTCTTACCCATTTACCTGCATTATTCTTTTTGACTCCTTGGATTTTGCCCTTCATAATTTGTGTAAGGTAATGAGGGACTGTTGTTTAACATATGTTCAGACTAGTACCTGTTTGAAATGTGTGTTGCACTTAATGTATTATAGCAGGAACAAGGACACAGCCTTGGAATAATTGAGCTTCACCTTCTCTAGCTCTGATTAACTGGAACACAATGAAAGCTTAATGGTCAAAGCTCACTGTATTTTCCAATTAATCACGGACTGCCTAAAAATAATGCTTTGGCCCATTACTTTTCTGCCATCAGTTCCAAAGGGAGTGTTTCATCAAGGACGTCTTTGCTGCATTCTATATGGAATGGGTTGCCATGGGTACTGCAACATAACTATTAGCGTTTATGCTTTCCCTTCGTTTTAAGGAACTAAAATGGGGTGAGTGGGTTTGGCAATGATGAAGAGTTACTGTTGGGGGGGATGCAATTGTGGTGATGATTCAATTAATGCCACATTTATAGTACATCTTCTTTGGAAAGGACATGACAAAGCTGAGTCCATGCACTCTTGTGTCTTTCGGTCAATTAGGCTTTCTCTTGCGGATTTGACAGCAGGTTGGACTTCATATGGGATGTGCAATGGTGAGATCATTATTGGCTAGGCAATAGTGTATTCCTTCCTAGAATGAAGTAGATTGTAAGACAACTATTTTTTTTCTTGGTGTATCCCCTCTGCTGATATTTCAAAGTGACACACTGGCTTGTGTCAGTTGTCTGTAACCATTAGGAAGGATATGCCATTCAAGTACCATCTGCCTCAGTCATGCAGCAGACACATAATTGATATTCACTGATGAGTTGTACTTGTTTTGCTTTTTGCTTCTTCTTTTTTTGCAGAAAAGGAATGGTAATTTTATTTATACATATAAGTAAATCTCAATATGCACGTGACTCATTACTTCACCATCTTTGTTTTGAGAATATGTATCTTTCTGAAATCTGTCGTGGAGGTCAAACACCATTCACTATGGAAGACGTTAATGCTGATTGGATCACATTCAGCTGCAGTGATATCATAATTTCAGTCACAATTAATTTTTTAAAAATCCTCCCTTAAATTAAATCTGTTAAACTCTCATTACTAAATAATGAAAATTACAGAGAGAGAGAGAAAAGAGATCAGTATAAAGCACAGTCACAGAAAGTAGATAATTGTAACACTGAGCATTTTCTACACTAGAAATAATGGACTTTGACACTAGTTTAGGTGCTGTAGCTTTATTCTATGTAATCCTGAGAGTTGTAGTCTTACAAGGTCTTTAGCTGGTGCCTCATAAAACTGTGAATCCCAGGATTCTGTATGATGTAGCCATTGCCATTAAAATGGTGTCAAACTGCATTTTAAAAAAAGATTCTAAGCCTATTATCCCTCTGTTGTAAGCCGCCTGGATTCCCAGTGATTGGACAGCATATAAATAAATCCTATTATTAAATAAATCCTATTATTATTATTATTATTATTATTATTATTATTATTATTATTATTTCTACAGTGTTGATGCATCCTGAGAATGTTTAATTTTTTAAAAAAAACCCTACTACATTATATTACTGTACTTTTGTTGTTAACTATCCTCGATGGGGACATCTCCAAGACCCTCTGTCCTCCACTTCTCTGCTTAATTCCTGCAACCCTATACCCGTGACCTCCTTAACAGAGTCCATCCATCTGGCATGTGGCCTTCCTCTCTTCCTACTTCCCTCTATCTTTCCCAGCATTATTGTCTTTTCCACTGAGTCCTTCCTTTTCATGATGTGCCCAAAGTGTGGCAGCCTCAGTTTGGCCATCTTAGCTTCCAGGGAGTTTTCCAGCTTGATCTGCTCTAGGGCACATTTGTTTGTTCTTTTTGGTTGTCCATGGGATCCTCAGCACTTTCCTCCAGCACCACATCTCAAATGAATGGATTTTATTGCTATCTTCTTTCTTAACTGTCCAGCCCTCACATCCTTACATGGTAATAGGGAACACAATGGCTTGTCTGATTCTAACTTTTGTATTGAACTGTATATTTTTGCATTTTAGAATCTTTTCTAGTTCTTTCATAGTCACCCTCCCCATTCTTAATCTTCTGATTTCCTGACTGCAGTCTCCATTTCTATCAATGTTTGATCCCAGGTATGGGAATTCTTTTACTATTACTATTTCCTCATTGTCTAGTTTGAACTTGTGAAGGTCCTCAGTGATCATTATTTTTGTTTTCTTTATGTTCAACTTTAATCCTGCCTTTGCATTTTCTTCTTTGATCTTCCTTAGTACATGTTCCAGGTCTTTAAGGTTTTCTGCTAGTACTATGGTGTCATCTGCATATCTTACGTTGTTGATATTCCTTCCTCTTATTTTCACTCCTCCTTCTTCTGTGTCCAAGCCAGCTTTTCTTATACTATGTTCTCCATACAAGTTGAACAGATACGATCAAAGGGTACAGCCTTGTCTGACCCCTTTGCCAGTTGGGAACCATTCTGTTTCTCCATGTTCTGTTCTGACAGTAGCCTCTTGTCCTGAGTACAGATTCCTCATTAAGACTATTAGATGTGTTGGCACTCCCATCTCTTTGAGGGCATCCCATAACCTTTCATGATCTATGCAATCAAAGGCTTTGCTATAGTCTATAAAGCACATGCTGATTTTCTTTTGAAATTCGCTGGTGTGCTCCACTAGCCATCTTGTGTTTGCAGTGTAGTTCCTAGTGCCTCTTCCTTTCCTGAATCCCGCTTGAGCCTCTGGGATTTCTCTTGCCAGGTATGGTTGGTGTCTATGTTGCAGAATTTTGAGCATGATTTTGCTATGTCCTATAGTCCTATAGTTGCTGCAGTCTCTTGTATCTCTCTTTTTGTGGATAGGAATGTATATTGATTGCTTCCAATCTGTTGGCCATCGGGGTTTTTTACATAGCTGTTGACATATGTTGGTTAGCACTAGAGTTGACTCTGTCAATGTGGATTGCAGCAGTTCAATTGAAATATCATCTGTTCCAGGTGATTTGTTTTTCACTATTTCTCTTATTGTAGTTTCTGCCTCACTTTTTAGAATTTAGAATTCATCTTCCTATGGCTCTTCATTCCATGTGTTCTTCATTTTGTCATCTCTTTTGTACCATTCTTCTTGTATTGCATCCAATGTCTTTTTATTCTCTTCTGGTCATGAATTATGTTATTTTTATTGTCATACAGCGTCCCAGTTCTTGGTTTGAATTTTCCTTTCATTTCCTGGATCTTGTGAAATAGATCTCTTGTTCTTCCCTTTTTGTTGTTTTCTTCTATTTCTCTGCATTGGCCATTGTAGTAATTTTCTTTATATTTCTGCACAAGCCATTGTACTGTTGCATTCATAATTCTTAGTTTCTTCCTATCTCCCTTTTGTTTTTCTTCTCTTCTTTTTTATTGCTTATAGTGTTTTTTCTGTCATCCATGGTTTTTTCTTTCTTGTTTATTGAAATTGTCTGTTTGAATTCTTCTTTTATTATGTCCCTGGCTTCAGACCATAGTTCCTCTGGTTCTTGGTCTATTTATGTTTAGTAGTGCGAATCTGTTTCTTATGTTGTCAGTAAATTCCGTTGAGATATTATTTAGATCATATTTGGTATAATCACTGGTTTTGTTTTCTTCTTGAGTCTTTCTCTTATATTTGATATGAGTAATTTGTGATCTGTGCCACAATCAATGCCTTGTCTAGACTTGGCCACCAGTATAGAGTTCCGCTATCTTTTACTTCCAATTATATAAACTATTTGATTTTTGTGTTGACCATCTGGTGATGTCCATGTGTATAGTCTTCTTTCTGATTGTATTAAAAATGTATTTGGAATGAATAAATTGTACTGTTTTTTTTTTAATGTTGTGAAGCCGCTCTGAGTTCCAGTGCTGGAGAAAGAGTGGGATACAAATAATAATAATAATAAAAGGAAGAAGAAGAAGTTGTTGGCTTCACAAAAATCTATCAGATGTTCACCTGCTTTGTTTTTTTTTTCTAATCCAAATCTGCCTACTGTATCTTCGCATCCAGTTTTTGTGTTCCAATCTCCAATGATCAATTTGACATCTTATGTTGGTGTGCTATCAATTTCTTCCTGTACTCCTTCATAGAATCTTTCAATTTCTTCCTGTTCTGCCTCTGTGGTTGGTGCATATACTTGAATTATGATGCTATTCATAGGTTTACCACGGAGTTTTACTGATTCAATCTGATTTTGCATTGTATATTCTGACTGCTTTTGCCACATCTTTTCTTAGTATAAAAGTGACCCCATCTCTTCTTGTCCTTTCATTCCCTGAGTAGAATACTGTAGTTGTCTAATTCCAAGTGGCTCATTCCAAGGGGATCTTGGATGAGACGGATTATCTGCACCCATTGCAAACCGGCTTCCGGGCGGGCTATGGAGTTGAGGCTGCCATGGTCGCCTTAGTTGATGATCTCCATCTGGGCATGGACAGGGGGAGCGTGTCCCTGTTAGTGCTCTTGGACATCTCAGCGGCCTTCGATACCATCGACCATGGTATCCTTCTGGATCGCCTGAGGTAGTTGGGTATCGAGGGCTCTGCTCTGCAGTGGTTCCGTTCCTACCTCTTGGGCAGATTCCAGATGGTGGAGCTGGGGGACTGTCGCTCTGATATGAGGTCCCTTACATCTGGTGTCCCTCAGGGAGC
>NC_056526.1:110327676-110392717 GCF_019175285.1 Sceloporus undulatus
TACAAGACATGCTTGGGCTCCAAAGCAAATGCAATAACACTGCCAAATATTGCAACCACAGTTCACTGACCCCTAACTGCAGAAAGATTACGGTGAGCCCTTCATGCGTATAGTAATCTTTTGCCCCCAATTCATGGAATGGGCAAGGCACCAAAGCCTGAGTCTCCCCCAAAGCCGTAGCCTCATTTGAAAAAGTAATAAAGATGCTTTGTTGGGGTGGAAAGACAGAAGGGAGGAAGGGAGGAGAGAGGAGGGTCTGCCTGGCTTGTTTGTCTAATTTTGAAAATATAAATGAAACATGCAGTCTTCTTCTATTACCCTGCTGATGGGAAAAATGTGCAGGACATGGAAGAATCCAAAGACTACTAATTACTTTTTCTGAGTTCTGAGATACGCATAGGGTCCATCGCTATGGATAAAAGAAGGAAAGAAGAAAGTGTGAGGATCCCTGCCATAACAAGCCAACCTGTTGTTGCACAATCAACTCCACCCTCCGTCTTCTTTTACTACGTGTAGCCCAGTACTACATGTAGCTCAACACCATCTGTTCTCATAGCTCTGAAATAATCCAGTTCGAAGCTGGCTTTAACTGCACTGGCTCAGTGCTAGGGAATCCTGGGAATGAAGTTTATTGTGGCACAGAGCCTCTCTGACAGAGAAGGCTACATGTCTCAGAAAACTGCAGTTCCCAGAATTCCCAGCATTGAGCCAGGGCAGTTAAAGTGTCTCAAACTGGATTATTTCTGCAGTGTGTTTTGGACCTTACTTAAGTCTATCAGAACAAAGGGTCACAAAAATAGAGATGTGGAATGTGAGGAGGATGAGCCAAGGGAAGCTGGACATATAAAAATGGAAATGGAACGCATGACCATAGCAGTACGGGAGTGAGTGAGTTAAAATGGACAGGAATAATAATAATAATGAATAATAAATTTTATTTCTATACCACTGTTCCAAAGATCACAGCGGTGTACAACAAGGATAAAAACAGAAAAAAACACACACCCCACACCCCAACAGTATTACAAGAAAGCAATAAAAACAATACAAAAACAACATCCAACAAGTGGCTGTGCAGAATGGAATACAGCAAAACATGTGAAGGGGAAGAGCATAACAACAAGGCTCATGGGGGGAAAGCCTGGCGGAATAAATAAGTCTTCAGGTTCTTCTTGAAGACATCAAAGGAGGTGGAAGTACGGAGCTCATTGGAAGGGAGTTCCAGAGCTGTGGGCTGCACAGAAAAGGCCCTCCGAGATGAAACATATCTAGCATCTGGAACTCTTAAAGATGTCTCTCACCACATCTGAGAGTGCGGGGGCGGATTGTATGGGGAGAGGCGGTCCTCCAAGTACCCTGGGCCCAAGCCATTAGGGCTTTATAGGTAATAACCAACACCTTGTATTGGCCCAGAAGCGAATAGGCACCAATGAAGACTTTTAGGACCGGTGTTATATGGCTGGATCTGGAACATCCAGTAACCAGCCTAGCAGCCATATTCTGCACTAATTGAAGCTTCCGGTTTGGTACAAGGTTTGCCCATGTAAAGCGCAACAGAAATCTAATCAAGAGTTACCAGAGCATGTACAATGGTTTCAAGGTCCCCCAGCCAAGGAAGGGTCGCAGTTGGCGTATCAGCCGAGCTGATAGCAGGTGCTCCGACCGTCGCATCCACCTGAGCAGTAAGGTGGAGTGACGAGTCCAGGAGCACCCCCAAACTGCGAACAGTCCTTCACAGGGAGCGTGACCCCGTTTAGGACAGGTGGAACAATTTCCTTACCTGGGCAGGAGAGAGCCAATCACCAGTACTTCCGTTTTCTCTGGATTCAGCTGAGCTGTTTTCCTTCATCCACCCATACCGACTCCAAGCAAGCATTAAGAGGAGAGATGCCATCCCTAGTTACTCTGAATCAGTCGGAGACACAGAGAAGACTATGGGTGTCATCAGCGTACGGATAACACTGCCCCGTGTCTCCGGATGATCTCTCCCGCGGCTTCATGTAAATGTTAAATAGCATAGGGGACAAATGCTCCGCTTTACATTTTCTAATGCGATAATATCCGTTCCCATAATGTTACATCTCGAAACGTTTTGGGAACAGAATAGAAACGTTTCAGGCACTGATGCGATAACCTTCTTCATGTCACTTTGGAGGTATTCTGTTTAAACGATGCATGCATCCTAGGAGGCCGGAAGCCATGCTAAATCCCCGCTCAAGTCCTAAGGGCTGGAGTGCAGCTTTGGTGCAGCTTCTGGCCTCATAAGATGCATGTGTCATTTAAACAGCATACCTCCAAAGTGACCTGAAGCAGCTTTATTTTGTCCTGTCTGTTTGAGCTCTAAATTACTGAATGATGACAACCTTTGCACTTTGAAATCAGTTTGCACCAATGGAAGTAAGCTAAGGACAAAGGAGGAAAGTGGGAGAAAGAAACCAGGGCATTTTAAAGTAGCTGAAACATGGGACCAGAAAGGATTAATTGGGACCATCCCTGCCAAATTGGCATAGTTGAAGGGTGTCATCCGGCATGGTAAAACCTCACATAGGTTATACAATTTTCTGCATGTTTCCTGGAGCTTCTGGACAAGTTCAAGCTTTCAGATTATTCTGGAAACGAGGGAAAAGTTTTGGACTACATGTAACAGAATTCTCCAGCCAGCATGGCCTGCAATATTTTTCTTTTTAAATCTCTCAGTACAGTTTTCAGAATATACAGTACTGGCCACCAAGAATGGTGCCCAGAATCTGAATCCCTAAAATAAATGTTGAACGCAATACCAAAATATTGGTGAATCTGGTTTTGCTGCAACAGACTGATATGACTAAACCTCTAACTGATGTAATTTAGTAATAAAATTTATTCTAGCACTTTTAAACTTCCATTACAATATGATAAATTATCATATGATAAATAAATGATCATGGATTACAAATAAACGTGAGATTTACAAATAAATAATACATTGTGAAGTCAAAGGCTTTCACGGCTGACATAACCATTTGTGGGTTATTCGGACTATGTGGCCATGTTCTGGAAGAATTTATTCCTGATGTTTTGCTTGCATCTGTGGCTGGCATCTTCTGTGCCACCACTCTCTGAAGATGCCAGCAACAGATGCAGGCAAAACGTCAGGAATAAATTCTTCCAGAACACAGTCACATTGCCCAGAAAACAACCACAAAAAACAAATCATACATTCCAGATCAGTGCCCAAACTCCATACAACCTACATGTTTGTGGTGAAACTGACATGTCAATAATTTTACTCAAGATGTATTGTGTCATATGCTGGATATTGTAGAGCTTACAAAAGTTACTTTTTTGAGGTACAATTCTCAGAATGGCTCGGTTGCCTGGGGGTTGGGGGATGGGACCTGAGGGCTGTAGTCTCCAAAGGTACCTTTTCCCAAGTTCTGCACTATATTTTCTTTTAAACAGTAAGTTTTGGCCTTTGGAAAAGCATTGTTATACCTTGCCTCTAAATATAATCCAAATGCCATTTGGCAGAATCCCATAAGATTTCCAGTAGTGAAAAACTATGAGAGTTGTCATAGGTAACATCCCCACCCCCCTTTTTGGAACAATAGAATTACATATTGAAACAAATTTGCTCATGCCTTATTTATGTGATGCCACTTACTAAGACTCCAGACTATTCCTCTCCTTTCCAGTCCTTTCTGTTGTGTCCTCAAAGAGAGCTCATCTGGAAGTAGTGTTCAAACAACTTGCTAGAGCCAAAGATTTAACAGGGAATCTAAACCGTCAGGGAACAGTTGCCTGCCCCACTGTGAGCATGATGAAACAGTCTGATACATGCTTGCATTTTTCTCTTCCTCCATCCTTTGCTGATGCTGTTGTATAGTAAAGACTACATTCTGCAAACCAATTGGTGAATGCTTTGCACTTTGTTCCCATCAGAGAAGGGATGTCAATGCTTATAAGCCAGCAGTGAAGCCAGTTTATAGGCAATTGAAAAAGGTGTGTGTACAGCAAGCAGCAGGTGCAAAGGAAATCAGGGTTCCTGTAATTTTTATAAATAGGAAGCAGGTCAGACTTTGACCTGTTTCAAATGAAGCATTTATCACACCATCTTCCTGCTTTATATACTGATTTTTTTGGGCAGGAGATGTGGCTTCAGATTACACCCTTCTCCACTTGTAACCCTACCTTATCTTTCAGTTGTTTCTTCCACCTTTTTTTTTGCACTGTGGAAAATATGTCCAGTGGGAAGTGATGAAAACACCACTACCTTAGTGCTATCATGAAGAACTCTTAATGCAAGTAGCTTTGGTCATTAAAGGGCTTTATTATTTAAGACTTTTGAACCCAAAGGTAAGTTAATTTGTCATCATGCAAACAATATATTTTGCTTCATTTTTAAATCTGACCTCAGAGTATTTTGAATGGATCTGAATTTGGTAACTTCCATTGCAACAGCTTACATCACATTAATTTAGAGCTGGAATTAATGAAGCAATTTAAAACTTTCAAACTTCTTAGTTATTTAAGTGGACCTATATATAAATAGGTATGTAGATCAATAGATAATAGGCAAATCAATAATCTGATCTAGTCTAAGGTAGGGTCCTTATCCTAATTCCTACACCAGGCATGGTTAAAGTGAGGCCTCAAGGGTACTTTTTGTGGCTTCCCCAGGAATAAAAAAAAGAACATTTTTGTTTGCTCCAGAGTGCCCCCAAATGTTGTTTTAAAGTGTGAAGAGCATTTCTCTGGGAGAATAGGGTGCATTTCTACTGTATTTTCCACTGCATTTTCCACACAGAGTTGTGGGGATCAGATGAGAATAACAGCTATGAAGATTATTATTAGTAGGGGTAGTATTAGCAGCAGCAACAGCCTCCATATCTACAGATTTCACTGTCCATAGCTTGAAAATATTTTTAAAATACATACATTCCAAAAAGCAGATCTTGATTTTACCATTTTGTATAAGGGGCACCATTTTACTATGTCTTTGTATTTAATGGGACTTGAGCATCCACAGATTTTGGTATTCATGGGGGTTTCTAGGACCAAGTCCCAGTGCATCCCGTTGCATTTTGCCATTTTAAAAAATTGGCTTAAACACAGAGCTATTGTGGATATTAGCCCATTAAAGTAAAAAGTGTGCTAAAAACAAAACCCTTTTATCAGTTCAAACCTTTAGTTATGATAGACTGCAGTTTGAAACTGTGTTCCCGTTCAACTGTCTCCCATTCAGATCCCCCCCCCCCAGAAATCTCTTTGTTGTGCAGTAAGTGAGACAGTGTTGTTGTTGTCTACCTTCAGGTCATTTCTGATTTATGACAACTCTAACCCTATGAGGTTTTCTTGGTAAGCATTGTCATGCTCTGAGGCTGAGAGATTGTGACTTGCCCAGGGTAACCCAGCAGATTTTCATGGTGAAGCAGGAATTTGAACCCTGATCTCCAGGCATAGTCCAGTGCTCAAACTAGTATACCACAGTGTCCTAGCAAGTAGTCATTGTCCCTTTGGACCCATTGTCCAAACTGTAGGGATTGGGATCCAAATCTTTGTACTTTTCCAAATCGTATATCAGATAGATTCTCAGAACTCATTCCATGTAAGATTAAGATTTATGGGAGGAAGCTCTTCTAGTGGTTGCCAGACAAGTGCATCTGGTTAGGCTTTCCCCTCCAAATGCAGAATCAATTTAGTCATACCCTTATCTCTATATTTGATTGCATCCTACTGAAAGCCCTTTCCAAAATATATTTTAATATGTCACTTATAATTTTCTTATCCTGGGATTTGTCTCTACAGGAGGCCTTATGTTGGAACAAGGGCATAAACCAGAATGTATAACCTGCTCACAAATGAGGCAGCATCTGAGACATTTGCCTGCAACTTGATCTCTTTCTAATTGCCTCCCCTGCTAGAGGTTCATAGAGAAGTTTTGACAAAAGAACAAAGTGATGGCAGCATAAAACACAAGCCTTATAGCTGATGCTAATTCGACTAATAAACACAGACTTCTTTAGTTAGCCTTCACAGCTGCAAAAGCTTTAAATGAAGGATCCATTCAAATATGATTTTCATTTGAAGCAGGATGAAAGCAGCCTTGTTTCAAAAAGCTAAGGTCACAGAATATGGGGTTTTAGATATCAAATGATCGAATCCCAGCTTAGCAGAAATCTAAGGAAAACACCACCTGCAGTGAATAGATTCATAGATGTTTATGATTTAGGATCTGAACAGACCATTCTGATATCATCTCCTCTTCTTCACAGTGCATGTCACAGTTACAGCATTGAGCTGAACAGCCTGTGGAATATATTCCATAGAGATGAGGTGTAGCAGTCAGACTGCAGGGCAAGGCTTTCCATAACTGTTGAGGTGGAGCCTTCAGAATTTCTGAACATTCAGAGTCTGGCTGATCTTCACATAGCAAATGTAATGCATAGCTGGGCAGTGAGTGCAAAAATCACATTTCAGTAGATAATAAACTATGGCAGTGAACTGACTTATAAAGAAAAAAACAAGTTGGTTCCCATAGAGGGGAAAACATGCTGCTGCCTACTTTTTATGTTATCAGGGTGTGAGGATTAAAACAACAGTTGAAAAGGAATTATTCCTGTTCAAATACAGACACTCAGGACAAATTCAGACATTATTATTATTATTATTATTATTATTATTATTATTATTATTATTATTATTATTATTATTGTGTTATTCTACCCTCTTGTTCTCTGTTGACATGATGCACTCACACATCTGTAACCATTCCTGTGCATTTTCACACAAAGGCAACAATTGAATTTTGCTGCAGGTGCAGAGGTAGTAATGTTCTGGCCTTCTTATAGCAAAGTCCTGCCTACTTTGCTTCTCCTGGCCACATTTTCTGGCCAGCTTTTCATTGTTGGCCATAGGGACCGTTGCAATGAATACCCTTCCAGACCATGGGTTCTTGTAACATCTGTTCCCATCTGCTAAGCTGACTAAGCTTATGTGGTCTCTTTTGCACAGGCCTCATTTCCTGATGCCAGGGAGACATAGGGATCATGCATTAGAACAATGGTTCCCAATGTTTTCTATACCCAACAGCCTGGGAAATGTTTGGTTAATGTCCGCACCGCCTACAAAAGCAATATCACATTTAAAGATAGAGAAATCTAATTTCTAATTTTTGAACCACAAATTAAACCACTTACAATACTGCAGGTGAACAAATTGAACACATTTTCATTTAGTGCATATAACTGGGCAGATTCTAATTTATTTGGGAGGGAGGATTATTGAAGGCTTGGGACTTGTCACTCAAGAGCATGAGCCACTCTTTCTCAAACCCCCTGAATTTCCATCTCATGCCTTCAGGAATGCTGGCACCCCAAGTTAGGAACCCCTGCTTTAGAGGCACATTTTCTCTAATTTGTTCTAACTCTTGAGCATCATTTATCCTGCCAGTGGGACAATGAGTAAGAAGAAGGGGAGGTTTGCCAGGGCTTTCTTCTGAGGAGGCTGAGAGAGTGTGACTTACTTGAGCTTGAGGTCACCCATAGGTAGGGAAATGAACCTTGGTCTCCAGAGTCCTAGTCCTCCACACAAAGCTACATCCCAAGCTTCTATCCAGGAAGAATGTCAAAATGTCCTCCATTTTGAGCATGCCTAAGAAGCATGTATTTATATTAATGCTTTTTGAATTTATTAATTTTTTTGTTTTTTAGTTGTTCGTGTCCTCCATTTACAGAACATGTCCTACATTTGGAGGCCCCAAATTTGGTCCTACATTTGTCCCACATTTTTTACATTTGTCCTGGTTTGGAGGTAGACAGCTATGGCAACCCTATTTTGAAAGTGCATATGAAAAATTAGAAGCCATATGCCATGTGGACAAAGGGAACTTTTTTTGAGAAGTGACATGGATAGCTACATGGATTTAATATGAGACAGTGCACTGCAGTTTTTTAAAATAAGGAATCAGGTGCAGTTGTGAATATGAGATATATATACTTGCATGAGGATGCACCCTCAGTCTATTCCTATTTATCAGGGACACTACTGATTATCTTATACCAGGGGTAGGCAACCTGCGGCCCGGCAAGGCCTTGGGACCGGCCCCAGCCCGGTCCTGCCGCCAATTGCCGCTGGGGCCTTTGGGGGGCAATTGTCTATAGAAGCCTCAGAAACATGCATTTATATTAACATTTTTTTAAAAAATCAGCAAATTTTTCACATGTCCTCCATTCTTTTTAAAAAAGTGTCTTCCATTTGAAAATTTTGTCCTACATTTGTCCTGGTTTATTTATATATTTAATTTTTTAAAAAAATTATTTAATTATTTATTTTTTGGCTTCGGCCCCCCAGTTGTCTGAGGGACAGCAACCCGGCCCCCGGCTCAAAAAGATTGCCTACCCCTGTCTTATACCTTTCCCTGGTCTTTAGCAACAGTATTATCATAATTATGCATTTATTTGTATCCTTCTTTTCTGTAGTAAAACCATGCTTAACATCCAAAAATTTACACAATGAAATATAATCATATTTTGGTTAGTGTAGATGCCATTTTACAGAGCTGAATCTGCTCCCCTAAGCCTCAAGAAGTTAAATGATTAAGGAGTGGGTTGGGAAGTGACTACATCTCCTTTCTTGACCACTCATGGTTGTCAAATATCAGACAATTCTTTTTTTCATAGTACCGTTAAAGAAAGAGCACAAGCATTCCTTTTGTTTTTTAATCTCTACAGGATATAGGCTACAGTAGAGAGCAGGGAGGGCAAAGTCTCTGTCAATGTGTACTAACATGCGGGTGTACTCAGGCAGTGACCCTTAGCATGAGAACAGAGGTCTTGCAAGAACATTCCCTTTTCATCTTTTGGGAAAATGTGTGTGTAATTTTCAGCCTGAGATTCTATAGTTTCAGAAAAATAATTTCACATTAAATAGATTGCTATTGCTATTGCTTATATACCCTAGAGGCATTTCTCTGCAGTCCAGTTGCTTCAGATTGAAGCTATTGTCTGGCTTTCTGTTTTGTTTAGAGTACTGTCCTGAAAAATAATTTCAACTCTTTGGGCTTTAAATTAAGACAAGTGAACCTAAACAAAACAAAACATTGCTATATATTTCTCCTCCTACTTTAGTGTTCTAAACATGCCCTTTTCAAAGAGATGCTACTCCATTCTGTTTTTTGCCCCAACCAAGCCCTCAGTAAAGTCTTAGAATTTAAAAACAATAGTATTTCTGATAACAAGGCAAACCTCAACAACAAAGAATACAAATACCTTTCTATTTAGACAGGCTTTTGATCATTGAATGGCTGCTGAAGAAGCAGTCTAAGTGCATGCTATTGTTGTTTTACTTGTGTGCTTTTAAGCAGGATTCAATTCAAATGTGTTTAATATTTTGTTTAACTGTGTTTTATTATTATAATGTGTTTTTATTTGTACCTTCTTTTAACTTTGTTGTTAATCATCTTGAGCCCCAGTTTTGAGGAAAAGGTAGGATAATAAATCACATGATAGCTGCTGGTAACTGCCTGTGTTTCTGCAATGAGAAATACATGCATTGCAGACACGAGGTTGAAATTATGTACACAGATACTTAATTTGCATGCCATGGTAACCCTTAGTTTATTGTGGTGGAATGAGCCAAGCCTATCCTTTCTGGTTCATGAGTTTCATGGAATCATAGAGCTGAAAGAAACCACAAGGGCCTTCCAGTCCAGCCCCCTGCCATGCAAGAATACAGTCAAAGCACTCCTGACAGATGGCCATCCAGCCTCAGTTTAAAAAGCTCCAAAGAAGAGACTCCATCAAATTCTGATGTAGCATTTCCCACTGTTGAACAGGCCTTACCATCAAGACGTTTTTCCTAATATTGAGGTGCAATCTTTTTTCCTGTAGTTTGAATCCATTGCTCTGTGTCCTAGTCTCTGGAACAGTGGAAAACAAGCTTTCTCCGTCCTCAGTATGACATTATTTCAAATATTTAAACATAACTATCATGTCACCTTTTAGTCTCCTCTTCTCCATGCTAGACATATCCAACTTCCTAAGCTACTCCTCATAGAGGCATGGTTTCCAGACCTTTCACTATGTTGGTTGCCTTCCTCTGGACAGAC
Organism: Sceloporus undulatus; assembly: GCF_019175285.1. Classification (NCBI taxonomy): domain Eukaryota; kingdom Metazoa; phylum Chordata; class Lepidosauria; order Squamata; family Phrynosomatidae; genus Sceloporus; species Sceloporus undulatus. The sequence goes on from NC_056526.1 coordinate 110,337,764, forward strand.
TCCGGCTTGTCAACATCCTTCTTGAATTGAACACATTATTCCAGGCAAGATCTGACCAAAGCAGGGTGGTACTATTACTTCCCTCGATCCCTTGACCTTTCCTTAACTCTGGTACAGTAATGAGGAGTTCAGTAACTTTTATTTCCATTTTTGATCAAATGTAGCTTTTTGTGTGGTCTGAACATGGAAAATTATAATTTATGTTAACCTTTAGGTGAACAAAATTCATTTAAGCTGGATAGTTTTGTCAAATCATGGTTAAGAAAATCACAGTTTAGAGTTCAGATGACAAACTAGGCTATCGTTAAATCTAAAATGGAAATGAAAGCTTCTGATCTTTCTGCAAACCTAGGAAAGCTAGATTCATTCCCATCCTGATGACCCATGGCTTATCATATTGTTTAACTGCGGCAAGAGGCCTAAATCATGTCAATAGTCCCCAGTTAGAGTAGACCCATTGAGAACATTATTAAATGGTGAATTAACGCTCATTTACATAAAACATGCTGGGGTAGCTGTGTTGGCCATTTAACAAATACAACCCAAAATCCATCACTGATACCTTTATTGGCCAACCGACATGCACAGTACACTTGTTGCAAGCTTTCAAAGAAGCCCATGGAGCTTCAAAAGCTTACAACTCATTTACATGTTATTAATCTAATGAATCTATTTGAGAATACCATTAGGATTCAAGCAGCATATCTTCACATTTTTCATCTTTACATGCCAGGATGAATTGTTTCTGTAGTTTTCACCTCACTGCGGGAGAAAACAAAGATTTGTGCACAATTCTCAAGAGGTATTTGCATTTTGTATGTGAAGTTTTTGGGGAAAATATTTTGTGCAGAAATACATAGGGGGTTTCTATACCGACCACCGTGTGCACACACTTTTGTTTTTTGCACAGAAAACATGTTTTCTCAACAAAAACAGTATTTCCTGTATAAAACCTGTGGTATTTGCACAAATTAACTGCCATGAAAGACTTCTCAAAATACGAAGAATCTTGCCAATGTTTCATTTTTCACAGTGAAGGGATTCTTTAAGTGTTCCAAGAACCCCGAATCCCCTTCATGGTATGCTCACTAGCCATGCTAACTGAAGGGCTCTGGGAGTCATAATTTTCCAAGCTCCCTTACCTATTCCTCACCTGTACTCTGTCATATACATGTTTTGCTAATGTTTTCTGCCCTAGTCTGTCCTGTTATGTTGCAGAAATAAGTAAATAGTGTGTTTGGGGCATGTGAGTTGACACTTTATATTAAGATCATTCTACAAAAATGTAATTGTCCTAAAATCTTAGCCTTAGAAATCAGTATCAAGAGCACATGAAATGCTAGGCTGTGCTCTATGTGAGCATGGCTGGGATTATGAAAGTCCAGCACATCTTTAGTGCAACAGGATGAGAAAGGCTGGTCTAGAAAATAAGGCAGTCCTTGGTAAGTACAGATGTTTTGGATTTGCAGAACACTTGCATGATATATGCAACATATCCCATCTTCAGGGGATGAAGATGAATTCCAAAACAGCCCCCAAATGCTTTACTGATTATTTCAATCCTAAACCAATTGCTGATCTTGAAACATCATTTTCTGCAAGCAATCAAAGGAAATGCTGCAGAGACAGTATGAATAACTAACAAAACCAAGCTAAGATAATTCGCAAGGAGTGATGTGTTTAGAAATACTGTTGGTGAAATCAAATCACAGACTGCAAAGCATGGAAAGCTGAGAAAGTGGAGGCTCAAGAGATAGCTTTGACATGATTGTAACAGCTCTCATAGATCCTCCTTGCTCCGTAGAGTTAGTTGAAGGGCCAATAAAATGCATTGAAAAAGTCTGATCAGCCACTAAGAGAAAAGATCAATATAGATACAATTTATATTAGAAAATAAGGATGCAATCCTGTACATAGGTTTAATGGAAGTAAGCCCCATTGACCTCAGTGGTACACTTGAGTAGATATCATCTAGAACCTGGGATATGATAAAAACTGAATTAGAGGGCAGGTGAAATTCTTCTTGCTTTAGTAGTAGTAGTGGTTCCCGAGGCAGAGTAAGCTCTCACCTTTTGTCACCCCAGCAGAGAAAGGGATGGTTCCTTTTTCTGATAAGGGTTAAGACTTAGTACTTACACTGACCTGTGGATAATTCAACCCATGTTTTTGTTTGGGGAGGGGGTGTCAATTTTTTGACTAAAATGTCTAGACTTATACATGGGTATATACAACATATGGAGAGAGATTTTTAACCACCTGCAAACATTTGTGCTGTTGCAAGATTGAATGTATAGCCTCTGATGAAGACCATTCAGTATCATAAGGGCCAAAATGCGTTGAGCTCATTAGAAAATAAGATAAACATGAAACATCTTTAAATGAATACAATACAATGATCAATAAGCACGTGAAGACTTGTTTCTTCTTTTGCTTGTGGATCCTATTACACTCTTTCCAGTACCATTTTGTAATTCTGAGACAGACAAGTGCTGTCATATATCACAGGTGTCCCATTGGTGGGGGAAAAAAACCATGTTCTTTGTGCTAGCAAGTGTTGTGGTATTCTGTGATTGTTCTTCAGATGAAAATTGTGCAGCAGCAGCAACAATTAGAAGTGTCAGTCTAAGTGGCTTCTTCCACCCACTATGTGCAGTGTGCATTAGTTACAATGGTTCGCTATCACATTCTTTGTTACCATTATCAGCTAATTCGTTTTTATTTGGTTGCCCTGGATATTTTCCAAGAACTTGAAGTTCTCTGTGTGAAAATGTCACTCTTGACAATTTTGTCCTACATTTTATCAGAAAACCCGAGCCTGTGTAAATTAGCTGCTTGCTTGGGGAACTGCCTTACTACAAAAAACAGGGAGCTGCATAATGAGATATAGTATAATATTGCTGCCACAGAGGAAGCTGATAACTTCCCACACAAACACCCACATATTTGAATGTGTGCAGTGTCTGATGTGGAGATCTACCCTTAGACTGCACCAGAACTAGGTGGAAAAATCTGTTGGATTCCTTTTCAGAGGTAAAAGGAATGATTCCTGGTGCAATTTAAAATGCAAAACAACTTGCAAAAATTATTTATAGAGCTGGAGCCGGGCTGCGGAATGGAGGTAATGATTATCGCTCGCTAAATTGCCACCAAACCACCAGCCGCCATCAGCCTGGGTCCAAGCTTCCAAAAAGTGCTGGTGGAGCATAGCTGGCGCCCGGCTTGGAACTGGTCTGATGGCGGTCAGTGGTTTGGTGGCAATTTAGTGAGCGATAATCCTTGCCTCCATCCCGCATCCTGGCTCCATCCTGGGAGGCTCGAGCTGGTTTTAAATGATGAGCGATAAGCTCCTTTCTCAGTTGCTAGAGCCAGCACCAGTAGTTGAATCCAGCTTTTCTTGGTGCACATAGATCCTCTGGGTGCAGAATTTTAATTTTTTATTAGTATGGGGTAACATTTCTTGCTCAGACAGCTGTGTGATGGAGATAGGTCTTGTTGATGGAAATATAGAAGTAAGTGAGATGAATGGTAAAGCTACTGACTCTAAAAAAATTCTGTGTTGCCCGACTACATCTGTGTTAGAATGAACTGTTCTCTCAGGGACTAACTTTCCCTTTGAGCCTACATTGATTTACTTGCAGGTTGCATTAGTTCTGCTCACAAAGACACTCGTTTCTCTATAACTAATGCAAAGCTACAGCAAGCATTTTCCTGATGACTGGCTTTCTTGTAAGATGAAAGACCTCCAATACATCTGGGAGTCTGTTGCAAATGCTTCTCTGCTAAAGATATGATGGTGGTAGCATGACTTTGAAATACACAGGCAACCATCATCATTATCATCATCATCATCATCATCATCATCATCATCCCTATCACTGTTTGTCTTTTGTTTTGTAACCCGTTACAAGATATTGCTAACCCTAGAAATATGTGGAACATGACATCACGTGTTATTAAAAAATAGAACTGAGGGATACCTGACTTCCACAGCACAAAGCTCCTTCTGAGCAGTTATCCATACACTTCCGCACATGTATATGAGTGATTCCAATTCTAACATTATTGTACTATTGAGAGGCAAAGACCTGGGGCAGAGATATATTTTGAAATGTAGAACTTCATCATGATATTCCTTATAGAAACATCCTGCAGTATTTTCTGTTATGACAGCAGCTCTTCAGGCTGTGATCTTAAACATAGGCAGCTGCTGCCTTATCTGTTTAACTGCAATGGTGAGGAGTTAAAACATGGAACTTTCTGCTTCTGCTTGACCCATCAGCTCTCCACTCCTATACCAACACATATAAAGACATCTTCTCAAAAGACAAAACAGGAACAAAGTTTTAGCCAGAACCAGCACCAGAAAATAGAAAGGGCCTGGAGGAAAATGCCATGAGTTGTGATGATTAAAAGTGTATCTATTTCCAAGTGTCTGTCTCTGCCATAACCTCAATACCATGGAAACTAGACACCTGAAAATTGGCATGGATATCATTAGGAAACTATAGATGCGGTGGCTTAGCAGTTAAGATGCTGACTTTGGTGATTGCAAGATCAACAGATCAAGACCCCAGCTCTGTGTGACAAGAGTAAGTTCCCATCATTAGTCCCAGATTCTACCAACCTAGCAGTTCAAAAACATGTAAAAGTGCAAGTAGATAAATAAGTACCACTTTGGTGGGAAGGTAACAGTGTTCTGTGTAGTCATGCTTGTCATATGACTGTGGAGTTGTCTTTGGTAATACACTGGCTCTTCAACTTAGTAATGGAGATGAGCACCATCCCCTACAGTGATGGATGAGCACATAGAGGTTATTTTATTTCTAAAATGGATACATTTTAGTTAATTTAAATCTATCTATAATATATCTGTTTAAATATATCTACCTCTAGGTTACTGACTTTCCAAACTTTCTCTTACTATTCGGGATAAAATTGAAGGTAGGCCTGAGTTACTAATTTCTCCAGTGGGCCTCTAGACAACTTCATGTGCTGCTTCCCCCTGCAAGGTTTTCCAGAGTCTTCAAACAATTGAAAGAGAAAGAACAAGCATAATGATGGGAAAGAAAAAGTAAGGAGGGAGGAGAAAAAGAGAAAGATAACTGGGTTTTTTTAGTAGGGGACTAAGGAGTTCTAACATTTGGGAAGCTGGGTCTTTCTGCTAATCCTATCACAATTTTATGGCTAATCATTTATAATGGCTTTCTCTGGGCCCTTGGAGATTGTTTGGGAGTGTCAGCTCACCATCACTTAGGTACTTACAGGTCAGTACAGTATATTTCTGATTCACTTCAATTTAACATGTATTCATTTATATATTCACTCCATTCAGTTGCTGCATTCACTTTTTTTTTTAATCCACAAAAATACTTGTTATTAAGAAAACATTATTTTTTAATATTTTTTTCACACAAGTTTTTTTGAACAAGGTTTACCATAAAATTTACATCCTTGCATGTATTATGTACACTTTCAATTACACATTTTTATATGCATTTTTGTAAATATTTTAAGCTCAGAGCTATATTTCAAAACTTGGGAGAAGTATGAAAACTGAAAGAGAGCTGTATTCTAATCCAGTATTCTAATCCCAGGAAGTGCAAATTGGGTCAGATGATGTTTAAAAAAGCAGTCCTTTCCACTCTTTTGGGTGGCTGTTGCCACACTTTGGAATTAATGCAGCTTGACACTGCTTTAACTGTCATGGTTCCAGCCTGTGGAATTCTGGGATTTGTAGTTTGTTGTTGCACCAGAGCTCTCTGATGGAGAAGGAGAACTATCTGAGAATTCCATAACACTGAACCATAGCAGTTAAAGTGGTGTCAAAATGCACTAATTCTGCAATGTAGATGCAGCTATAGTTGTGGCAGAACTGATAATGGGGGCACGTGTCAGTGAGCGGGTGCGGGTGCACGCCTCAGACATGCGCCCCATTTGAACCCCCTCCATTTGCTCCTCTCAAGTAAGCTAGGGTTGTGGATCTGAAGTACTCTAAAATGGAGGAGCAACTGTACATCGTAGTTTTTTGTTGTTAAAGCTCTGAAATGGATGGTTCAGGATATTCTCTATAACTTCCATAGAAGACAAACCCCCACATTCCACCATAAATGAAACAACCATCTAGCATTTAAAATTTTTATGAGCATTTCTAAGAATTTTATGAAAGGATGAAGTATAAATCCCAAAACTAAACAGATAAATAAATAACCTGAAAGTTACCTGGCAGCTTCAAAGAACAGACCTAAGAAATTAATGGAAGGGTGCAGTACAAATCCCTAAAACCAACAGATAAATAAATCAGCTGGCAGCAATGGATAACAGGGCCTAAGAATTTTATTACAGGATAGGACATAAACTCCTAAAGTAAATAGGTGAATAAATAAAATGAAGATAGCCTTCATCTGGCAGCTAAATGGAGCAAGCTTTTTCTGTGCCAGTGTCCACCTGCGCTCATTCTCTGTTCCCAGAAAAGTAAATCCATTTTCTCCTATCTAAAAGTCAGGAGACTAGACTTTTTAAAAATATGTATTTTTTGCAGAACTTTGGGGTGAGTTGGCTGTTTGGACTTTAAAAAAAGCTGTGAGCTTTTTCGGACTGGTCTAAAGAAGTGTGAGTTCTGTAGGAAAATGTTTTCCAGTTGTGCATCCCTTCACCTTTTTGCTATTAGATAAGCAATGGGGTTTTAGACAGAAAAGGTTTCCTGCATGCCTCTCCCCTACACATGCTGTCTAAAATTTTCCCCATTTGCTTAGTCTCCCATTGTAAGGATGTATCTAAGATACCAACAACACCATGTGATCAAAGAACCATCCAGGTGTGTCTGCAAACACATAGGAGATTATCACACATGCTTAATTCCCGTCATTTTCCCGATGGGATACACACATTTAACTTCAAAGACAGGTCTTCCCGCATTTTCCCATATGAAGCCCATATGGAACCCTGGCTTATCCAGTGGCTTTTCAAGGGTGGGATTTTCCTCCCCTTGAAAAGCCATGGGATAAGCCTCTGTCTTTGAAGTTAAATGTGTGTATCCCATTTGGAAAACTACAGGAATTAAGTGTGTGTGATAATCTCCATAAAAGACTTATTCCTCTCTTCCTTTCTCTCTCTTCATCCTGCTTCAAGATGGGGAGTGTAGGCTCTGCTGAGATGTTCCTTTAGTTAGCCAGGGCCAAGGCACTTCATGCACATATGTTTGAAAGTACCCATAAAAGTACCTTTAGTAATGTTTTTAAGCTATGAAACTTGCATACTGCCTGTGTGCCTTACTTTGCTAAAATTAGTTTCAGAGAAACCCAAGAGGTTCAGCATTTCTACCTGTGAACTTTGTTAAAGGTCACTGCATCTTAATTGAACCAGTCTTCATCTTCCCCAGAAAAGAGGCTAGCACCTTAATCCAATAAGTTCTCAAGTAAGGGTACCATGGATTTTCCTCATGGTTGGTGCCATATCCACCAAATTCATTCTTTGAGGGGGAGGCTGTTTGCAGAGATTAGGGATAGAAAAAAGTATTACAGTCTCTCCTCTCCAAGTCTGTTGCCCATTTGCAGGCAGCAAATGGAGGGGGACAAAATGGGCAAGCCAATGGGGCTTGAATATTGGTGATTTCTGTTTTTTGCAAGGGGTCTGGAACAGATCCCTACGAAAATGGAGGGGCAACTGTAATTACTATTCATTCCCAGATTGAAAAACAGGGTTTCAGACAACTGGGAAACCATGTCCAGAAAAATAACACACAGCAAGAATCTTGGACAATTTTCTCTCTGTGCTTGAATCTCCTGAAGTGTTATGAAGGAACTGGTCTGTGTATAAAAACATGGGTGATTATTTGTGTGGAGTTTTTTTTTTTAGGCTTTGTCTGTGCACATGTGTCTGTTTTTTTGGTTTTTGCTTTTTACATAAAACATCCTGTTTTATGGGCAGAAAACATTGTTTCTTATGCTCGATAAAACAATTTTTTGGAGAAAACAGATTTTGCACAAGGAAATACATGTGTGCTTCTATCCAGATTAATTCCACAGAAGTACTTCAAGGAATACAAATACAGGAAGCATACTGTGGAGGAGTGGTCCTCCCTGGCCTCTCATCGGGAGGCATGGAGATGCACTATCCATGACGCTGTAGCCTTCTTCGAAAGCTCATGCCGAACGAGCCTCGAAGAGAAACGACAACGCAGAAAGAACCGCAACCTGGAAACATCACCCAAGGGGACTTTCTGCTGTGCTTTCTGCAACCGGATCTGTTTATCCCGAATTGGCCTTTTTAGCCACCAACACGCTTGAACAAAGCGCGAGATTAGTCCTTCCTGAATCTTCGTTCGCGAAGCAAAGCCAGAGAGACTATGGAGGAATGTTCATCTCTCCCTTCCCATGGGGAGAAAACCACTGTAATTATTCACCCCTGCATGTGAGGACAAAATAGGGATGGATGGACATTCCTAGATGACCCAGCATGGCGTCGTGGTTTGAGGATTGGACTACAACTCTGGAGATTAGGGTTCAGTTACCCATTTGAGCATAAAAACCCATTGGCTGAGCAGGAATTTGAACCCAGGTCTTCAATGACGCATTCCCGTACTCAAATCAGTACACCACATTGGCTGCCCTGTTTAGTCTTTATTTTGAGTGGGCTTTTTTTGTTGGGACTGTATACCAGCTTGTGAACCCTTTAATGGACCGAAAGGCATTCACGTGAAACAAAGTCAGTGAGTTCACAAGACTTACCACTGAGATGAAAGGGAAACTTTGTCTTTACTCCTGCTCTTTAAGAATAATATTGGTGGTGGATAGGCAGGTCCCATTTCTTTCAAAGGGCTGTCATTCTGTTTACACAGGGATTAGACAGTGCCTAGAAACTAAGCACTGAACAGGGCTAGCACACTTCAAGAGCATTCCTAAAAAACAACAACCTGCCTTTGTTCTTTCCTGGACCCATCCTTATTCTTTGAGAAAGTGTCCTTGCATGTATACCGAGAACAGAAATCCATTAATGTTCCAGTTGCAACTCCCCTTAATGTATCTAATCTGCATGATCAAAGGCTTTGAAACAGAGTTCTGCAAACTGTTTTCATTGTTACAGCAACCACAGATGTGCGAATTACAACTCGACAAGAAGCATAATTTGGGTCAATGATTACAATTATTCCACTATGAGATGGCTTAGTGTAGGGATGGAGAATGTGTGCCATTCCAAATGTTGTTAGGCAACAATTCCCATGATCTTGTACCATTAGGTAGGGCAAGCATGTCTCAGGAGTTGCAACTACATCTGGAGAGCTACACATACTTCAACCTTGGCTTGAAGGGGGTGGGGTAGCCATCATTTTGATGATATAAATCATGGTGTAGAGATAAAAACTAAGTAGTTGGAAGGGATTCAATTAGTTTTATCCCCACACCAATGCTGATAGACTGGGTTAAAACTCTGCATGTCTTCCATGTGTTTCAAATACATCTGCATCATTGACTCCATGTTTATTCACAATACTGACACATGTGAGCAACAGAACTCGCAGAGATGCACATAGATGCACATAGATGTGGTTCTGATTTTTTAAAAAATAGCGTGAACAACAAATCAGCAATGTGTGAGTGAGATTATTCGCATAGTCCCGTTGCAAAACAAACTTGCAGATAACCCCAATGCTTCTTATCAGAGATGGATGGGACCATCCTACAGCTGCTTATACCCATAAATGTCACCCTCTTGCCCTTCTGGTTTATAATCATTTTTAATATATCCTTCAGTGTGGGATTTGGGATTTAACTGGCAGCTTTCTTTTCATTTTAAGAGAGGCATAACTTTCCTGGAAGACAAATAGGTTTTGGGGTAATATGGCATACTAGTTAATGAGGCAATTTAAATGCAAATTAAGATATGAAAATATCTTGAAAAATTCCTGCTGTTTTGTAAATAAATGCAATGTACTAACATTTTAAATAAACAATTTTCAGCTTAAACTCCCCTCCCTTTATTTTACAATTCTGCCAATATTCGTCCTGAAGGGAATGTTTAAAGGCTTAAGATTACCTCTTCTCTCCCCCCCCAATCATCTCCCTCCCTCCCCCTGAGGCCTTAATAATAGAAGAGATGACAACCCTAAAGACAGAAATGGGACCAGCATCTCTGTAATGGATTGGAAATAAAATATTTATATACTTGCCTCTGGACTGGCAGTCTGGGCTAACTAAATGTGATGGCAAGAGTTAGATGCGTTTGGACATGTAATCACCCTAGTAATGTGACAAGTGAGAGCAGAGGAGTCCAGCTTTAAAAGCAAAAGGGGCACAAGATCTTTTACCCTACTCATGGCTTACATTTCCTCACCTCTTCTCTCCAGGCACTTGCTCCCAGCCAAGAATCAAATCTATGATACTAGAAGAGACACAGTCTGACAAAAAAAAAAGGTTGAAGAGAGAGGTTTCAGGAAGATAAGCCGCAGGAGAAGGGAATGTTCAACTCACTTTCCCTCATCCATGCATCCATGCATCCATCCATCTGTTTAGATTTTAAAATCAACTGTCCTACCTCTTATTTCCTGAATAAGTGGGATGTGTTGCCAACTTATCTAGTTTTAGCTCACAAGTATTTGTTAGCTTTTAAACAGACTACACCATTATAGCACTTTGATACCACTTTAATTGCCATGGCTGTATCCTGTGGAATCCTGTGGCTCTAGAACTCCCTGACACAGTACCTTGAAAAACTGTTAATTCCAGGATACTGTGGGATGGAGCATAGCACTTAAATGGTATCAAAATGCTCTAAGTGTGCAGCATTAAATTTGGGAAAGGTCACAACTGAATTAAGCTAATGTAGCTTTAACGTTTGCCTTCTTTTTGAAAGCCTTTGTTTGTTTGTTTGTTTGTTTGTTATCAGATCGGGCTGATACAAAGTGTGAGTTGCATTTTTAAAATGTTGCATAGCAGTTAAAGTGCCTGGGATTATTCACCAAAACAAGGAGAGGCCATGACTGGGGAATTGGAGTTAACTGATAGATTTGTAACACTTTTTCCTAAGTGAAAGGTTCAGAAGCAGGGGGTTCATTAGAGAAGCATCCTGGTTGAAGAAACCAAAGACATCTCCGAAATGGGCTTCTAGGTCGATGTACATGTCGCTTTAAAGTCCTCAAAGTGCATTAAAGAGAAGCGTCTCAGCAGGCAGTTAATAACAGGGGTTTCTTTATCCCACATGACATAGGTTCCTAACCCGTTTTTAGGAGAATGGTTTGAATTTTAAGCAGGTTGCAGGGAGAAGCTATGCTGTCGTGCAATTTTTTTTAAAGAGTGAGCAGCTCCTCTTCAGCACAATTGCAAGGGCTATGCACATCCCCTTTGTGGCATAGCAATTTTAATCTTTCCAAAGTGTTAACTGTTCATAATTTTTGCGTCTAGTATGTGGCACATTGGGAGGGACCATTTGTATAGCAAAAGAGGTGGTGGAGAAAAGGGCTTGAATATTCTCTCTGTGGTACAAATGGTAGCCCTCAGTCATAGCCTAAGAAGCTGTTACCACCAAATTTGATGAAAGATGCTGGTGTTGCTCATAACAACCGTTGCTAAGCGACATTTGGCAGCATGCTGAAGGAACAAAATTTGCTGCAGCATCACAGCGTTATTTATCATATTTGTACCATTGGTCTTATTAAGGTAACACATGGCATATATAATTGTCTGCATATGATACAAACGTCGAGCGTCTCTTCTAAGCAAAGCTCATTTCATGGGAGAAAATTAAGAATAAATAAATAGATTGATATAATTCTGCAAAATGGTATTCCTCCACGACTGTTTTTGAGGCAGTGTTGAGGTTTAACAGTTTCCAAGTTAAAATGTCTTGGAAAGTATAGGAATATATTGAGGCTATGGCCCCATTAAAAGAGTCTGAGCCAATTTACTGTGTGAATCTTGACTCAGTAATCAACTAAATTTGCAGATAAGCAGCTCAATAATTTTGGGGAAAATATTCTTCCTTGGCTTGCTTTTTTTAAAGCTGATATATACATATACAGTATCACAATTGGTGACATCTTCAAAGATGCATTGCTTCCTCTGTGTGCATAAGAGAGAACAAGAGAAAGAGAGGAGTAATATTTTTTAATATATTACACTTCATATTTTTTTTTCTTTTTAGAATAAAAGGGGATATCTTTTTAATTGGCCAAAAGATTTTCAGTTGCTTCAGGCTGCAAATGTATGCATAGTACTATGATGCAAATCCTCTTGAATTCAATGGCATTTACATCTAAGATGGACTCCCCCACATGGTACCTTATGCTGGCTGTGGGATTGTTAGAGTTATAATGGGAATTATAGTCCAGCGCATCAGGAAGACACTTGTTTGTGGTCAAAGGGCACATGATGCAACTATTCTTTTGTAGTTAAACAGCTTTGGTCTGATCAGTGACTGAGTGGGAGACTGCTTCAAAACCTTCGTGTATAAAGACCTGAGTTCCATGATGGCAGTAAAAAGAAATACAGTATGAATGTATCAAACAAAAGCTTTAGTGTACCACTTAACATGACATCTGCCTGGAATAATAACCATGGACTTAAATGGATTTTCTAAAGCTCAGCATCTCTAACTAAGGGGACAATCCAGCCCACACAAGCCATTGTTTTAACCAGCCACAAAATGAACAGGCGCTTTCCAATATTATATTATCTTTTGAGCAAATTGCCACCCCACTTAGCATATAATTCACATCCTGGGGTGAAAGGAGTTTGTGCCAATACTTGTTTTGAGTTTAATGGATTCATTATGCTTTTCATCATATAATTCATCAATGCTTAATTGAATGGATTAGCTAAACATAATTAAGATGGGAGAAATTGCATCTTCATCACTTCCATTGCTCTTTTTTCTCTTTGCTGTTTGAATATTACATTCCCCCACCCTTTACTAACATTTTCAATTTTACCAGTCAATAGAATCTCAGCTGTGGTTCATACAGTATTTTATATGGTAGGTTAATTCAGGATCAAAATGGACATAACTGACCTTTTGATTAGATAGGTTTGAGGGGAGCACAAAAAATCCATTGTACTTTTGGAAATTCAATGTTGCTCCTTGCTATAGAAGATCATTTGTATATAATGAGTTAGACAAGCTCCAGTACTTCGTGCGTTTTAGCCCAGAGCAGTTGTAAGACCTTCTATCATTTTTTCACTTGAAGAGCAAATGAAGAAGTGATTGCAAAACCCTGGGACATTTAATTCCATGTGGACAAGATATCTGCAGACACTGTATCTGCTGCAGGGTGGAAGTGTCATACCTGACCCTTTGGCTTTATTACATCAAATATTTATTTATTTAGCATTTTCTTGCTTGCATCCAAGCAGCTATAATTCATTCAAAAGTGATTTACTACCTTAAGACAATTTTAATGTTTCAAAGGCTGTATTTGAGCTGCCTTATCTTCACCTTTCTCACTTTTTTAGTGAGAGAAAACTTTGCTTAAATCATCATCATCATCATCATGGTCATGGTCATGGTCATGGTCACAGTCATCGTCATTGGTATTTAAGCAGTTATCCAAATGATGGGGAGGTTCATGCCATCTATCTTTATTTGCACAGTCCATATTTAGCATAGTGTATAGCTTAATATGGCAAGCCTAGTAGGCTGTGAATGTGAAATCTTCCATTCTTGAAATCCTGTCCTATGTGTTAAAACAAAATACTACTGATTTTGGAAGAGAGTTACCATAGGCAACAGTTTTAACCTAATGTTAATCTGCTTTAAATTTGACCAAGAAAAGCGTAGACTATTTTGAGCCTTTAGTTCCAGCTTTGGCACAAAGTCATGGTATACATAAAGTAAATAGTTCATTGATTTATATTTTTGATGGAATTGCTAGAACCGTATATGTGTAGAACTGCCAGTAATGCTTTTTGTTGTTAATTGCTATTAAATTGGCTTCGATATATGGTGACCTATAAATGAGAAACCTCCAGGACCTGTTATTAACAGCCCTGTTAAGGTCTTGCAAACTCAGGGCTTCAGGTTCCTTCCTTGAGTATACCCACCTGTAATGCAGTCTTCATCTTCATCTTGCTGCATACGACTTTCTCAACCAAGATTAATTGATTTTATACCTTCTCTTGCTGTGAAGTGCATGATTCCTATTAATTTTGTTCAGATAAATTTGAGAAACAAGTTAAAATAGTAAAATGCTTCTGTCCCTTAAGCATAATCAGAACCATCAGCTCGAAATAGATTGTGGGATGCTCAAGTGAAAAGTTGATTCATTTACTATCAGGTCTTTTCCCCAAGGTCTAATGGAATGGAAAATCAATACATAGTCTTTATCTTTTGAGCGCTTGAGCTGGAGTTCAAACATGATATTCATTTTATTCATTTTCTTGCCACCATGAGAATGCCTACAGTATTATTTATATTCAGCTGTGAGATTTTGCATCTTGGAATAGTGAAAGGCAAAAATTACTGTGGCACGTTAGAGATGAACAGCTTTACTGTGGCCACCTTTGGAGGCAGCAGCTTGATCCATCCTCTCCACTTCCCACATGCCTTTTGTTTTTCATTTCTGTTTCCTACAGAACTGCAAGATGCACTGCACAAGTTCAAATAAGTCGGTTCCATTTAAGAAACTGCATCTTTTATAAAACAGCTGGCAATCTGACAATATTGAATCTTAGAATAACAGTCCTATTGCTGTCTCTATAGACTTTTGAGTGTGCAATACTGCAGTCTTTTGAATTGCTGCTTAGTGTCTGTGTATATGTTTGCATTTTACAAAGGAGTTAGATAAAGCTAATGTTATGTTATAAGAGCTCTCCTTCCAGAAGATTGTGTGTGAAATAGTCACATGTGTACACACTGCTATTTGTGTGTGGTCAAGAAAGGCTCACATATGAATAGTCCTTTTGAACTCCATGCACTGATGGGTAAATGATGTGCTGCCAAAGGTACAGTAAATGCACTTAGTTTGTCAGTATCATGTATCCAGTTCCTACCTAGTCTTAAGAGACTACATTTGCATACATTTGTTCTGCCTAGGAAGTGAGTCTGAGTCTTGATGCATACATTTCACTTGCTAGTTTGACACAATGGTCTGCAATTTTGTCTAGATATTTCATACCATTTAGTGGGACATATATTCACAATCTGACTTAGGATGTCAGGGCCAAGTTTCAATAGCTGAGTGTATGCTTTAATGCCTGACTAAGAACATCATGGAAAAGTTACTTTTTTGGAATACTGCTCCCAGAATCTCCCAGCCTGCGTTACCCAAAATGCTGGGTCCCAGGAAGGCACCCACAATTGACTTCAAAAGGAGAATGAAGTTCTACTTAATAGGAAGCAACAAGAGGGCTTCAGGTAACTATTAAAAGCTAAGATTCTAGCCTATGAATAATGGTTCCAAACCAAATAAGTTCAGACTGCAGATTACAAATTAGTTTCGTTTTATTTATAACAGCAAATAACCTCTCACTCAAAGACACTCACTCACACACATATACAAGAACTAACAATGTAAAGGTGGTAGCTAATAGAGATTTAAGAAGTTTTAGAAGAGGGTGATAATTTACCAGATTCAGGCATGAAGCTCTGATCGGGGAATGCAGGGAATGAGTCTGACTCAACACACAGCCTGGGCGGGCCTGCATCTGCCAAGGGGTAAAGGGAGAAACAAACAGGGTGGCTGTCTAAATTCCACTAAGACCGAATCGGAACTGGTCCAAATAGGCATATTTATTGGGGGGGGGAAATGCACCCTGAGTCAGTTTCTCAGGGGTTTGAGAGGATTTTTCCAAGTGGAAGAATGGCCAGAGGTGTATGGAAATGGCAGGGGAATCAATTCAAATGTCTCACAGAAAGAGGTGCCATCTGTATAGGGAAGTTCCCTTTGATTTGCCAACTTTTGGCAAGTGCCTGGTGCATCGCCTACCTTCACACTCCTGTGTGAAGGGATTGTGCAGATTCCAGCCTCAATGGACATATCCTGTCTATGGACCTTATCACACTAGATGATTCCCGCTCAGAAACAGGATTTAAAAGTAGACAAAACCCGCAACTGCAGAAGGTTTTTCAGATGATGTTTCTCCCAAACAAATAACGTGACAATAAAGCAAACAGAAAGTGGACAAAAATGACACCTTTTTACTTTTGGGAAGTTCCCATAAATAAAAAGGTGGCATTTTTGTCCATTTTCTGTTCATTTTATTTGGGCATTATTTCTGTTTGGGAGAAACACATCTGAAAATCCTCCTGCATTTGCGGATTTTTCTACTTCTAAAATCCCATTTCTGAGTGGGATTCATCTAGTGTGATAAGGCTCTACATGTGCTAGTGCTTCCAAGCTGACCCCATGGGATCTCTTTATTTGGGCAGACTATTGTCCTTGTATTGGGACACCCTCAGTGACTATGTGACCAAACAGCCTTTTATTATTGAGTTTATATCAAAGGTCAACAGAAGGTGGGCTATTCCATGGGGTAACATCTGGTAGAGGATTCTGAGAGTCAAGTCTAAAAATGTAATATTTCCAAACTGTAAAGTTCAGTAGCAAATATTTCTAGCTAAAAGATTTGGGGACGTTGACAAAGAAAACATGAAGACTCTTGTGTTGGCAGTATTCCCATTTTTTCTTTGCCTGGCATAACAGTAAAATCTTTGAGGGATAATTGTTTAACTGAAATACAGGGTTCCCCAAAATTGGGTTCAGTCTTCTTCTCTTTATATTACTTACTACCTTTCTTGGCATTATTATCTTTTCTAATGAGTTGTGCTTTCTCATGATGTGGCCAAAATATGACAGCCTCAGTTCGATCATCTTGGCTTCTAGGGAGAGTTCAGGCATGATCTGTTCATGGACCCCTTTGTTTGTCTTTTTGACCATCCACAGTATCTTCAGCACTCTTCTCCAGCACCACATCTCATATGAGTTGATATTCTTTTTATCGGCTTTCTTCACTCTCCAGTTTTTGCATCCATACATGGTGATGGGAAATACAATGGCTTGGATGAGTCTTAAATAAATGAAGTGCTAAATGAATGCAAACTGGACCTTTTGTAACGGATTCTTTAATTTGTAAAAGAATATAATGGGATATGTTTTATAGATTATATACAATGATGTAGTTCCATTCATGGAAGGCTCATTGATCCAGCAAAAGCTTCCATGAACAGAAGGACAAGGGAGGCAGTTTTCACAAATTCCTCCTTTTCTCTTGCACCACTGTACCACTTCACATGCTCTTCTTCTGCTATTTAATGTATGCACTTCAGTCTTCCTCCCTCCCTCTGGAGAAGACTGAAGTGCACGCATTGAATTGCAGAAGAAGAAAGGATTTGTGAAAATCTTCCAAAATAATAATTTAAAAAATCCTTCTAAGAAGGGAAGTGCAACATTAGGTACAACATGCTGTGTTTAGTGCACAGTCTAGCTAATGTGAAGTGTTTTAAAGTCCCATTGGTTTTGAATGACAAAAATTTTAATGTGTTCTTAATGCTACAATGGAAAACAGTTAGCTTTCACAGGCTCTTGCTTTTAAAGAGTACTTTCTGCATTCATAGTTCATCTCATTCATGCTAATACTGAACTTTTCTTTTGAAAGATTGGGAAAAGTTCAGTTCATATGCTCACTAGCAGTGGCCTTATTATTAGGCAGAGTGAGGCAGTTGACATAGACAAAAGATACTGAGGTATGTGGGAGGGCAACACGGGAAGACTCCAACAGGTTCTTTTTGCTCCCACAGTATTCCTCTCTGTTGGAGGATGCAACCATGTATGTAACACAGCCTACCCTATCTGCTAAGCCAACCTGCTGTTGTCAAGGGTAATGGAAGATGTTTTCCTGTCACTACTATTCTGTATGTGGAATGGATGAGAGGCACTGTCTTGTTATTTGCCTCAGGCAGCAAAATTCCTTGGACTGATGCTCACTTATGTTTTAATGCAATCAAATTCTTGGTTGACTTGATGTGGCCTCAGTGTAACTTTTAAGAATGAACCAATTTTTGATAAAATGAATGATGAATGTTTGCCTGGTAGTGATTGCTAAAGCTCATATTATATTAAAAGAGATATCAGGACTTTATCACACGGGGAAAATTGGGAGGTTAAACTGGTCACAATGCAGGGTCATCCAGGGCATTAGGGACAATTTCGCAATTGATTTTCAGACTACGCTATGCACAAACTGGTCAGAATCCAGACAGAAAGTGGGGTGAATAAGGGAATAAGCATTTTTTTTTGCAAAAAACCCTGTGTTTTCATTTCCAGTTCATTCATGAATTCGCTTTCTTCACATAATTGCAACAGTCTGAAAACCATGTCCCCGATTCTCCCTGTTCCCAGATTTCGCATGGATCCTTGCTGTGCCAAGGAGAGGTAGAAAACCTTGTTTTTAAAGGAACACACACACGCACACCTCTTTCCATCACACGGCTGGTCTCCTTCCTCCTACAACAGGGAACAGCTGGTGAGAGAGCAAGAGAGAGGATGCTTTGGAATTCCTCCTGTACAGGAGGGAGAAATGGAGGATATGTCCTGGAAAAGGAGGGCATCTGGGAGTTTCCACCCTTGCTGAAACCAGGCAGGTTTATGGACCAGCCACCTTCTCTTTCTCTCTAGTGTGTGTATGTGATTTTGTGTGTGGTTTTAAGGGAGTTTGCAAAGGGAACCTCAGCCTGCCTTCCTCTGAAACAGCTTCTGGGGCAAAGAGGATTTTCCTCCCCGATTCTGTTCCCTCTCTGGAGCATGTGTGTGTATGCACTTGTGGAAATGAAAGTTTGGAGCATGTGCAAAAAAGTTATTTCCAAGCTAGCAATGGGATTTGTCCTCATCTGCCTGAAACCCAAATCCGCTTTGGACCCACTTTCTTGCCTAAGTAATGTGCTTTTAACCTGTTGTTGTGCTCTCTGTGTGATAAGCATTAGTGGTTTTGCTTGCTTTTCCGGGATGCCAACACTGTAACCATTTTTGGGATGGAAGCACATAGGGTCCCCATGTGAAAAAGGCCTCCAACTCATCACCCAGTGTCTTCAAAGACAAAACTTTAGTGCTCTATGAAATGTTTTCAGTACTTACTTTGGACTCATTAACAGTACATATATATCAGGCATTCAAGACTGCCAGCTTGTGTGTCACCTCATTCCAGCCCCCTTTCTCTATATATATGTATGTATGTATATAAATATAGGTCACTTGCAACAAATTCCCAGTCTCTTGTCTTTAATAAGATGTGAAAGAAGGAACCAGTTTAGCAGGATGGGGGTGGCAGTGGGGGTGAGGGGGACAAAGCCTATTTTTAGCACCAGAGATAATTATAATCTGTTTTTTTCTTTTTTAGATAATGCACAATGTCTCATGCAAGCTTGATAACAAGCTGTGCTTAGTCCACTGGGGAGTAGCTTTGACTTTGAAGTGCCGAGCTGTTTTCATATTTAATAATGAGATCTTTTAAAAGTGCAGCTTAGCTGATTATTGATAATTTTCTTACTTCCTTTGACAAAAATACCAAACACACAAGAATTTCCAGATGATTGCACTGCTTCTTCTTCACCCTTCCTTCCCACACACACACACCACTTTGATTCCCTTTTGGATTTCTGGCCACTTGGACTTGTGTGGAGAGACTGAATACTTGCTGCTTAATGTAATGTGCAGGATACTGTACTTTAAGGGAATGAAAGTTCGCTGTATGTATAACTAGCTGGACATGGCACTCTACACTAGTGTCCATGATTGGACATTTGATGCCGAATCTCAGTGTATGACCTCTCTCTCCTCCTCTGCCACTCATCCAAACCATTCTTCTTGGAAGTGAACTGAAATTAATTTTCCAGTCTGCCTCTGTTGTGCAGGCCCCTTCTGGTTACAGAAATCCTGTCATACTGTAAATGGTTTTTATTGTGCCTATATGGTTTTAACACCTCAGGGTCACATTTGAACAAAAGTATCAAAACTGACATGTGTAACCTCTGCTTTTCCTACAGGACTTAGTCAAACCTCCTTAGGATTTGGCTACAGAACTAGAAGGCGTGTAGTAATAAATGCTTCATGCTAAAGGTCTAGATGGAGTTGCAGGCTAAACTGACTGATATAGAAATATAATAAATAAATAAATGGAATAGTGAGGCAAGTCCTAGAAGGAGAAGAAACTGAGATTGTGAGAAAGAGAGAGGCTCACCCTCAGGCAGTGATAGTGAACCTTTTACAGACCGAGTGCCCAAACTGCAACCCAGACCCCACTTATTTATTGCAAAGTGCCACATCCCTCTGGCTTTCTCGTAAGAAACTCTGCTAGGGCAACAGCATGTGTGCCCACAGAGAGGGCTCTGAGTGCCACCTCTGGCACACGTGCCATAGGTTCGCCATCACTGCCCTAAGGCCAACTAGAAAGTTCCCATTAGAGGGAAACATTGATTTTTCTGGTTCAGAGTTCAGATTCAGTCACTGTGCTGTATTAGGCTTTGTGTGTGAAATATCTGTCCCTTCTAGCTTGATGACGACTATAGGCAATGTGTAAAAAAACATGATGGGGATCTCGTGTATTAGACAAAAGTGAGGATTTGTATAAGAATAACTGGATGGTTTAAAGGGTTCTTCTGGAGTGTCATTAGTCGTCTCACAAATCACAAATGTACAGCTAGGCCTGAAGACTGAAGAAAAAAGTAAGATCTGCTTTTACTTGGAAGAGTAATATATATATTATTTATAAATAAAATAAAAAACATAGTCTTTGTGTTACTAATTCACCTTAAACAGGTTGAGGGGAATTCCATGTTTAAAATAGGCATTAGTAGTGTAGTAATAATGCATGTCTCTGTTGCTGCATGCCTTCAAGTCATTTCCTACTTATGGTGAAGCTATCATGGGCTTTTCTGAGGCTGTAGTACAAGCTAATATATCAAAAGTATCAATCAAGTATGTTTCAACTAATCCCCAGTGACATACGGTTTGTTTTGCTTTAATAAAGAGCCCAAAATAAATAACTACAAATATTTAAATAGTCAAATACTCTTCTCAAATAAATCCAACAATGTTTTCACCTCATTTAGTTTTTTCTGGTTGTTTAATTGTATTTTAACGATTGCATTTTGTGGATTTTTAACCATGGTTTCAATTGCTGTAAACTGTTGTGGGGGAAATATGGGATAGAAATAAATGTAATACAGCAACAACAACATCATCTCAAATTGAATGGCAGTTGGTAAGTGGACCCACAAGGTGGGAAAAACCAAGTTCAGCCACTGTTGTTGGTGGTGTGTGGGTGTGTTACACAAGACACTATCCTTTACTTATGCAACATTTTCAGTCTGGGTGTTCAAAGGCAACCAGAGGGTCCTGAGTGCTCATATCCCACCAGTCCCCTCATTGGTGCACCATGTAGCTGCTTTTCTGCACTCATGGAAGAAGTGACAGGTTTCATTCTTGTCCAGGAAGTGAAGGCTGCTTCTTCTTCACCAGATATGTAAGGCTAGCTGGATTGCATCCAGGCACACCCTGAAGGCCTATCAGAAGTTGGAGAGAGGGAACCTATGTATGAGAGCCTCCAGCTGCCCTTGCACATGGGAAAGAAGCAAAAGCCTTTAGTACTGAATAACCAGCAGAAGGATGTCGGTGAGGAATCATTTCCCACTAGCTGGCCAAAAATGGATTGCAACTAAAGTTTTTATAACCATTGAAGGTGGACTACTCAAGCCATCAATAATCATTATAAAGATACTCTTTTCTTTGTGTCCACTGTCATGTATCATCAAACAAATGTTATAAGTTTTTAGTTAATGTACTATAGAAACATATTTGACCAGACATAACGACAAGCTTCCATTATGTCAACATAATGGGCAAAGGTATCACTATTTTATTACTCTATTTTATTATTCTGTAAAAAAAAACCTCTGGTTTGTCTCTGGCCTTGTTTCTCAGCAAAGGAAGTAATGCTCTACATTTGAGCAGGGATACTTGGGTAATGATAAGGAAAGATCTGTCATCTTCCTGAGATGAGACAGAGATACACTTGGTGCGAAATCATTGCTTGAGGATTAGGAAGTGATAGACTAGGAGCAAGTACTAAATGTGCCACCAGGGATGGAAAACTATATGTGTTGTGAACATGATTGTAGCAGGCATTTTTTAGCTTGGTAGGTCTTGAAAGCAAACCAGTAAACTGTGAACCATAAAGGTAACAGCAGTCATAGCACAGTAAATCATACAGGAAGACAGGCTAGATCAATAAAAATAAATAATAGGGATGGTCTCTCATGGGGGGCAGGAGGGAAAGATGGCAATGCCTTTGTTACTCCTCTACAAGTCAATTCCTCTTTGCCTTTCCTTCTACAGTTAAAGGAATTACGCTGTTAAAATTATAAGCTAAAACAGAGCAGAGGAGTCATAGATTCTGGGAACACTCACCATTCAACATACATAAAGGAAACCATTTTGGGACTATGTATCACATGGAAATCAAAGAACAATCTAGCTATATGTTGCTTATCTTGCCCTTTATGTGAATAGTATTCAGGAGGTGAAAAAGTAGGAACTGTTAGGAAAGTATACAGACTATTAAAAATAGAGACTATAGCCTTTCTTGCAAATGTATGTACTGATATTTTGAACAGGATGCAAAATTTGGAGGTAGGACTCTTGCTCTCAAATTGCAGATGAGGATTCTGTGGAGGACTGATACATTTGGTGGGAGGTGGAGTGGAGAATAATGCCATTTATGGCTTGGTTACCCATATCTCTACTTCCAACACTGCACACAACTTTATGTGAGTGCAGGGGGATTGTCCCATCACTACACACACACTGGATTTTATCCCACATAGTACGGGACATCATTGTCCCTATCCCACACTTCTCACACAATCACAGGAAGAACTTTCACACTAAATCGCACTTATCCAGACATTATTCCACCCAGAAAGCTTGAGTGAAAGTGATCGCACAAAAGGCTGATCCCATGAATGAAATGGAATTGTCCAGTGAATGAAGTGAAATTGCCCCCTCATTTCCTAACATTTGGTACAGTGCGCCCACGCCCGCGTCATACACAGGCACATTATACACTGCGCCACTGCCGCGAGCACGAGCCCCATTACTTGTAATGGGGCTCGAGCATACATGTTTTTTGTTTTACATGGGGGTCCAGAACAGATCCCCCACGTAAAACAAGGGCGCATGTATTATAACATCTGATTAATGCAATTCCACTTCAGTAAGAGGATATGACAGGATCAGTATGATGTAATGAGAAAGACTTTTGCGCAATCACTTTCACTTGCACTTTCTGGATGAGATAAGGATGCCTGTCCCTGTGTGATAAAGTCCACAGTGTCTCCTTAAATAGTAATTGCAGTACCTGTAGGAAGGGAATGCAGGGCATTCAGCCCTACAACATGTCATCCTCTTTGACAGCTGTGGATACCTATTTAACAATGGGATGTTTGCCATTTGATTCAGTAATAATAATAATAATAATAATAATAATAATAATAGGATTTATTTATATGCAGCCGAATCACTGGGAATCTGGGTGGCTTACAACAGAGGGGATACAAGACTCCTCCTTAAGTCCAGGAGCTGAGGCCCAGGTGGAAGGAGGGCAAGCAAACATCTCTCAGCCCAGCATTCACTGGCAGATGGTGGAGTTATATGCCCTTCTGCTTGCACAAGTGAGATTTTTCTGCTGAGAACAAAGTAATCCTAGATCCTTTGCCATTTTCATGAATGGATGGTGGTAGCGTCTCTTGTTCCAGCATCCTTTCCCCTTTCGCAAGAGTGGTAATCCAATAGGTTCTGAAGCCAAATAGTATCTTAAGTCTTGGGCATATGAAGGATGAACCTTTTCACTGTCTTTCAGTGGATGTGTGAATAAAGCCATTTTCTACCTTAGCAGATCAAATTGAACCAGTACCAAGTGGCTGTGTCTAAAATATGGGTCAAGACTGAACTTTGAAAGTGTTTACACTTTTACTGTGATGCACCATAGACTGCAGGAGTAAATTTTCACTGATTAAAAAGGGGTGACCTAAATGCAAAAGAGGACTAGATCCTTGAAACTTTGCTTACAAAGATAAGATTTCAGCAGATGTAGATTTTTATATAGAGATGAGGAAAAGCTGCAAAACAGTCTGTATAGCTGTTATCAGGATGGGGCTACTGCTCTCATTTGCATTTGGCCACTGTATCCCTTTCTATGGGGAAGAGGATCATTATTTATCTGCATCCAGCAGTGGTCAAATAGTGTGTAAAATCCTAGCCCTGGTATAGAATGGAACATGTTTGGCAAAAATAAAAATAAAAAATGCTTAAATCCCCATCTGTGAAATTACGCAGTTAAAGGAAGAGCGATCTGTGCGTGGGAGGAGTGTGCAGAAATGCTCATGGAAAGCCATTGATCTCTCTCTCTCTCTCTCTCTCTCTCCTTCTCTGCTCCCCTCCCCTTGTTGGTTGGCTTCAGTGAAAATTGAGCCTTATGCACCAGGAGCCAGCTGAAAGGAGGGCACTTCCAGCTATCTGCTCCTCATGCATATTCAAGGATTAGCATGAAAGCTTTGAGTTATTTTCAAAAATGGGCCAATTATGTGGATTTTAAACGACTGTTAGCTTGGATATTAAAGGTAGACTTGCCATGGCAACACATGTGATCATAGCTGCTTGGGTTTTCTCAGGCTGAAGCAAAGATAGATGCTGAATCCCTGAATTCCCCCTCCCCACCCACCTTGAAGTCGGAGGGGGGAAGTGTGAAATAAAAAATAGGCATTGTTAGAGGTAACCCTGCTAGTGAGCTATAAAGCACAGTTCACAAAGTTATTTGGCCTACGCCCTCTTAAAAGAAGCAGGGACTATTAGAAAACTGCCCATTTGTTTTAGCACACAAGAGGGTTGATGACCAACTGTATTCTCTAGGGGGCATCCTGGGTTGAGAGTCTGACTCACACAGTTAAAGCTATAAGGTACATATGCTCAAGCAATATGGATTCATTTGCTTGGGAAGTGAGGAGGCCACATAAACTAAAGGACTTTCTAAGACTGCTTTCTCTAATTGGTGCTGTTTACATGAGTTGAATAATTACTCCCATCATCCTAGTGAGCACACCTAATGATAAAGGATGATGAAAACTGCAGTCCATCTTATTTGGAAGGCATCCATCCAGCTTGGGAAAACTATTCTTTCTATAGCACCTCCTCCACGAGTGGATTGATAGAGATCTTTTTGCCTTTCTTGAAAAAAGATATAACATGTGCAATGTAATAAAATTATATGGATGATGAACAACACAATGTCTTATTGTTTTGTTAGTCAGGGATGGAACTGCTTTTGGCATGATATGCAGAGGTCAGAAAATGAAATTTCTCCATTTCACAATTAGCAAAGTGGCAGAGCATATACTTTGCGTCTTAAGCCTGTAATGAGCCTAATTCAGTGACTCTAATGGTGTACTGTCCTTATCCCAGCCTCCACTACTTCTCCCTTTGCTCAGCTGTTCTCCCCTTATTGATTGTAATCAGGGATCTATACTCTTTGCAAAGTGACATTGATTACTGTTATTAATTTATATGAGTGAGTGAGTGAGTCAGTTCCAAACTAGGAAAAGGTGTGGTACTGGGTGAGCAGTGCCAAACA
The DNA here is from genome assembly GCF_019175285.1 of Sceloporus undulatus. Taxonomy (NCBI): domain Eukaryota; kingdom Metazoa; phylum Chordata; class Lepidosauria; order Squamata; family Phrynosomatidae; genus Sceloporus; species Sceloporus undulatus. The sequence goes on from NC_056526.1 coordinate 110,363,368, forward strand.
CTTCATATGATAAGGTTTTAGCATGGATGAAAGCTGCAATGCCAGAAAGATTACAAAGGTGTGATAGGGAAGAGGGCAGTCTTGATTGCATAGTGCTTTTTATTATTATGAGAGAAGAGCCTAGTGCAAGAGGGCCACCTGTCTTTTGTAAAGCCACAGGCTCCCTAATTAGACATAGAACATTAAATTTCTCAAGAACTGTACTGTTACTCCAGGAAAAAACCTCTCGGTGCTCTGTAGGTAAAACCCAACCAATTATAGTTACACCCCCCCCCCCCCCCCCCCCAAAAAAAAAGTTTGTCTAAAGGAGAGTTAATGGGCATACCTCTCCAGTAGACAGTTCCTCTGTTCTTCTTTCTGGTCTTTGAAAGTGGTACAGTTATTTTGTACCTAACATGTCTTTCTGTTTGGTTGTTAGGTTTGATTTTTCCAGCAGCCAGGCAGTCTTGTGCTTTGAGCTCTCTCTTCCACTAAACCCAGTCCCTCTGACTTTTTGTACTGCCAGCTGCAGTTGCTAGAATGAAATATACATCCTTTCATCTTCCTTTCCCAACCCCAATTAGGTATGATGGCCTTTTAATACATGTGGTTGACATATAAAATATGTAAATTTGATTTGAATTTTGAAAAGTTGGGGAAAGATAAAGAAAAGGCCATCCAAGAAGAGAAATAACAATTCCATTAAAAACATCCATAGCAAAAAGGATTCTCAAATTCTGATTCCCAAACAGTGGTGCAGGGGTTCTGAAATGGTGAGAAGCAACCCTAAGAAGGTCAACATGTGGCCACCTGAAGCAGAGAGCCCAGCATTCCAACAAGGGAGAAAACTGAAGGCAGGTGGCAAAATGCCTCATTGCTCCACATTAGATTTGTAGAAATTTATTGGCTGTTCGTGTCATGTTGCTTAGGTAGGGATGGAAAGAATAATTTAAAACATTCCCCCAGAATGGTTGAAAAACACATTTCTTGAATGTCAAGAAACCATGATGAGTAGAATCCTGGACTTAACAAGAATCCTTGCAGTTCAGGAGTTATTCTTTGCAAAATGTGAATGTATTTGCTTTGTGCAGAGAACATCATTTGATGCGCAACATTTTATGCATATTTTCGTGCAGAAATATCATTTTCCTGTGTAGAAAATGTTGGCTCCTGCATAAAAATACCACTTGCAAAGTTTGTGCAGAACTTCTTTGAAACCTGTGCAGTTTTCAAATACTTGCTCACATCAAAAAGAAATTGCTAAATTTACTCCCTGCTTTCTGTGAGAAGAAAATTAGCAAACAATTACATCCTGATGCTTATGTGTATGCTTGGTGCTCTTCTCCTCATCAGATGTGTTGAATTACAGCTCTTCCTGTCTCTAGCCCTTATGTCCATATATATGTGGATGACCAAGCTGTCTAAATGACAAATCCCAGATGACAGGCCTAAAAAAAGGATGGCACATAACATAAGTAAGTAACAGTGCAATCTATGTGCATGGCACAGGCCCTACAAATCCAGGCGAGCAGCCTAGATCTTTGAAATGTTACCTTTCTTTTCAACAGATGCATTTTTATTACAAGGCTTGGGATTCTGGGAGTTGTCATTCAAAAGAGTAATGTTTGCAAGCTCTGGTCCAATCAGTGGTATCTAAAACCCCTGGAAAGAGGCAAGCACAGTTTCAGTGAATGATATTTTTTAAATACCTTTCAAATGTTTCAGGTTTTCCTAGAGACAATGATGCCATGGGGGTTTACAAAACTTCAGAGAGATATTTGTTTCTGTATACCAATCTGCAACTGCCCACCATCTGATGATGAAAAACGGATCACTGTGAAAAGGATGTATGAAACAGGGTGTCATTTGCAAGGATGCCTTGGAGCTGCAAGTTGTACAGAGGTTTGCTGCAGCCAGCCCTTGTTGGGCTATCATGATGTCAGGGAAAGTGATTTCTTTTCAATGGAGACACCAGTCATGAGGGCAACTCTAAGGATAGAAGATGAGAAATTAATCACGCAGAAGGACTCAGGGAAGGACAGGAAGGCAAAAACAATTTGGCTTCTAACAATGCAGATCCATCTGAGGACATGAGAATTGCAATGATTAGTAATTACAATGGGGCTGAGCCAAAGAGGGAGATGACATTTTAATATAGCAGGTGACCTTGTCAAAAATAGATGGTTCACAAAGCATGATAAAAGCAACTAGACATTCATTTAGAAGACAAATATTTCTCTCTATGTATTTGAAATCAGCTAAAATATTTAGACAAAGCTAAGCAACTGTGGATTTTTTATAAATTAAATAATCTTTATTCCTGTTATTATTAAAAAAATAAAATATAAATTGGACAGTACCTTCTTATATATCATTTTCAGTAGTGGAGGTTTTCATTAATAACATTTTAGCCCATCCTGAACAAGTTTTCTCTCTGTAACAAGGATTATTCATTTTTACTCACACCTACCATATAGCCCCCACAATGTCATTGTTTTTTTTTTAATCCATTGTTACTGGGCAAGGATGAAACACATTGGAAGAGTCCTGTTTACAGTTTGCATCTCAATTTAGAGCTGCAGAAAATTGGAATTTTGGGTACTTCCAGTAGCATCTCTTCTGTTGATTTAATATGCCCCATCCCTTACGTGTAGTACAGTAAAAGGTGGGGATGGTTTTATTAATGCACATTTCCATGCCCTCTTTTCATGATGCAATGTGCTTTGTAGTTTTAATGCTGTGTAAGCTATCATTCTTAAACATCCACTTCTTACAGTAAAGGCTGAAATAAGAGAATGAAGGCAGAATGTGATACTTCCAGTTTTCAATATTGTGAGAATTCAGTTGATCTGGTGAAAACAAATGTCCTGTGGGAATTCAGATATGCAAAGTCTGAAATAGTACAGAAGAACAGATATCCGGGGGGGGGGGGGGGGGGGGAAACATGACTGTAGAAGTATGTTTCAACAGCAACCCACTGGAAATATGGCAGACCTTACCATATGATTAGGATTCATAAATTAGGATGTTCAGATTAGGATTCATAAATAGGGTTGTCAAGAATCGAGGTACCAGCTGAAGTCTCAGGATGTTCCTATGCTTTTCTGGGTTTCTGGGCAAAGAGACAGATCTTAGTGTAAGCAGCACTGGAGAGGCAAGTTTAATTCTATCTATATCAAGTGGCGTTAAGGCCTGAACTGCCATCTCTACCCATTCCCAACTAATGCCTGGGTTCTCTGGCTCAGGTTGCATGTTTGGTGAACTTGTGCAACATCAGTGCACAAAAAAGAAAAAGAAAAAGAATGAGGTCATGGGGAAGAGAGATGGTGAGCACATACGCTTGGTGCCATTGTGCTGTTTGGAAAAGACAAGGAGTGGAGTGCCGATATTGCAGCTTGTGGACTTTCTTGTTTTACAAAGCCTGGCAGCAGAGGTGTCTAGGAAAAAAGAAACTCTATTAGGACTCGAGGATGAGGCCTGGAAAAGACCATCCTGTCTCAAGTGTGCTATCAGTAAGCTCCCACAAAATGTGAGATTAAGTGGTAATGGTAGCAACTAATGCAACTCCTGCATGCCTTTTGACTGACTGTGCTTAGGATCCCTCTGGTTTGGTTTTCCATATTAGCTGGTTATCTGGATTTTACCCAAATTCTGGGCCCATTTGCTTGAATTTCCCTGATGCCCATTGCCATGATCCCCTAACACAGAATCAGCTGCATCCTGTCCCAATCCTTGACTGCACTGGCTCCTGTGACATCGCAAAAACCAACTCCTATGACAGCACAAAGGCCTGCTCTCTGGTCTCATGATCTGGCTCAGGCTGCTGTTGACCTAGCAACCCTGTGAAGTGAAAGGACTACATGCAGTTCCAGTCAGGCAAACCCACCCAAAGGTTTACTGTTAGACCTGGCAGGCCACAAAATACATGACTAGTGGGTTGCATGTGGCTTGATGAGTCAAAGTTTTTCCAGGCCTTGTCTTGAGCTTGTAGCTACTGAGCCCAGTCTAAAGATGGATCTTGCCACATTGGTGATCCCTTGCATCACAACTATGTGTAGCAATTTTGTGTTTCAACTGTATGTGGGAATCAATTTCAACCATACCATTGCATGTTTTCCTTCCTGGCACAGAGAGGATTTGCAGATACATGGTGCAGGGCTGTCCTAACAGATCTGGCTACCTGAAGTAGAACAGCAAATGATGCAGAAGTCTAGGTGCATAGTGCCTAAAAACAAACAAACTATTTTCATGTATGAGACAGGAATCTTAACAAACTGTCCCTGGCAGTAAAAGAAAACAATAATAAAGTAAATATCTAAGAATGTGTAACCCTGTCATAACACTAGAAATCTTCAAGTAGCTGTCAAGAGTAGAACTTTCCCAGTGTGGTAAAAAAATCAACCCAGTTGCATAGGTAATAGCTTTGGATAACAGGTTTGTTATGTGGATCTGCTGCTATATGGTTGCACTTGAGCAACATAGCATGGTACACCAGTACCTTAAGTTTACACACATAGAATGTCCCAGTAAAGTTTAAGATATTAAGGAGAAATGGGGCAGCATGTATAAACACTAGCAATTACTCATCTTGGAAACCTAATGGGTAAATGAGTGTGGCCAACTATAAGATTTGCTTTTTCCTTGATCCTCCCCATTCTCTATAGCCAAAAACACTTGCAAGTTGCAACCAGGATGGTAATGTTTATCAAGAAATAGTGTTAACTATACAGTGCAAATGTTGTTGTTGAAAGCACCATCAGGACAGCTCATTTGTTCTGTATTAGCTGCAGAATGGAACAGACTACACTTCAGCGTCACTGTACATTAAGCTGAACCGCAATTAAGATTTGCTAGACTGCTCTGGAGAAATAGCACATAAAATAGAGTGTCAGTATTTACAAACATTAACTGTTGCTTCTGGTAAAAAAAACACACCAAGAATTTGAGATGTTGCTGCTGAGAGAGAGAGGATGCTGATAAATCTCTTACAGTATAGCTTATTTTTCTACAGATGTGACATATATGTCATCTCTCAAATCTCTCAGGCACAGATATTTGTTCTGCCAAATTGAAATGGAGATAATATCCTTGTGTTTTTGCATCAGCATTCTTTTAATTTGAAGGGTTTTTCAAGTTTAAGGTGTAACTGTTTGACTTTTTTCTGAGACCACTAAGACCAGTGATTTTGGATGATTGGCTACCTTAAGAGTACATATTAATGGACATTATCCGTTTTAGAAAATTGACACAGTAGGACAATTCCTTCTGGCCAAAAACATAGCTTCGAAACATTCAGTAAATCAATCAGAAAAACGTGCCAACATTGTGACCTGCCAATGCCCTTAAAATCTCACTGAGTTTAGAGGAAGAGAGATAAGCATTACAGATTTTTAAAAGCTTTGGGCCCAATGGATTCAGCCATAAATATTTTGAGATCCAGCTAACTGGAAGTAGAAACCAACCTTCTGCAAATTGATGCCCTCCAGATATGTTGGTCTATGATTGCTATCAGTATATCCAGTGGCTATTGTGGGTGAGGTCTCTATGTAGCCATTTTATAAGCAGGAGTGGTAGGGAAGTCCTCTTGTATTGGTCTAGGAATGGCATATGCCTACATCTGGATCTTGCACAAATACAGATGCTGGCTGGAATCTTTTGGAGTTATTACACCTGTATAAGTGGACTTACACCTGCAGGAATTAGAACTGCACAGTTCCTTCTGGCCAATGTCCATATCTAGTACAGTAGAGGGTTGCTGCTATTAAGTTACTATATAGCAGAGCCTGAGAAGTTCCCAATGCACATTGGTGCTTGAGGCACAACAGGACTGATGGACGGACAATGGAGCTGATTTGCATTGGTCTCAATATACATCATGTTGTTCCTGATGTGCATCACATAAGCCTCAATGAGCATCAGGCACCAATGCACATCAGGCATGTTTGCCAGCATCCCAATATGCATCTTCACAATTCAGTGACCAGGTTTCTTAGCATATCAGCTACTTAGCTAGATATATGCAAATTTACATTCGTAAAAGGTCATAGAAGATGCTAGGCATAGCTTAATGTTTTTTCAATTCATGACCAGATTTCCTAAAGCAAAAATATTTTCATCACATATCAATAGGTCTATTAAAATGACTGTGGCTATACAGACTGTGGCTATACAGACTGTCCCTTTGGAGTCATCTGCAACCACTCCTTTACTAGCTGGACTGGTGCCACGGCAATTGCATGCCATGACACTGATCCAGCCTCTGTAGAGCACAAAAAAGAGCTGGAAAAACAGCCCCTTTTCGTGCCCTCAAAGGGGTGCCATAGGCACCACCATGCAGCATGATGATGCTCCTTTGGCACTGCACCATTTGGGCGCTGCTCCAGAGGTGCATCATCATGGCGCACGCCATGCAGACCAACATGCACCACAATGACGCCCTGCTGTCAGTGGTAGGGCTTGAAGTGTGCCGACGCTCAGCTCTTGCCCTGCCCACAGGCCAGCACTTTTTGCCGGTCTGTATAGGGCCTGTGTTTCAGAGAAACATGGTGAGCTTTTCACTTCAGATTCATATTCTTCTGCAATACACAGCTAGTTGCACTGTGAGTGTTCATTGTCACCATTTACAAAGTCATCTTGTGGCAGAAGTTCCTTTCTTGCAATAATCGAATGTCCAGAATGTTAGGAATCTAACTGAGAGCATAATGCCTGTGTTTACCTAAAGCTCTAAAGTTGAAGAAATGCATCTGTTTAGACTTAGATATTGACAAATTTAGGAGTAGAATTTAATGCTGACATCTATAAAAATTGGGTAGAAAGCCACAAACCATTTTAGCTTGACCTTGTTTTCTGAGTCACATGTTATTTATAAATCCTGTAATTATAGGCATATCATACTACAGTAGTATTATCTATTTAGATTATTTGAACAACTTAACAGAGCTTAAGCAACTTAATAAAAAGATTGCATTACTTAGTTTTTATTTTAAAATTATTTATTTATCCATACAAAAGTGGCAAAATGTCCCCCAAATGCCTTCCTCAAACCATGTAAAAGTATTGAATAATATTATTCATTATTTTTGTAATTAATGTCATTGCTAGTTAAATGGTTACAGTAATGGCACTGGCATTCATTGCTTTAAAAACATGTTAAAATGTAACAAATAATATTGTTACTTTCACCACGTTTTTTCCAAGCTCCCATTCAAAAATGTCCCATACAATATAAATCAAATAAATAAATAAATAAGTTGTGTGGGCAAATAGTAGATTGAACAACCAATGTTTTTGCACAGATGGCTTCATGATGAGAGGCTTCTGCTTGCCCATACAGGCCTAAATCATTGGTCTTACTAGGATCTTGACAAAAAAGGGTCAAAGGAACACAAGAGATTTGAGAGATGACATTTAAGTCACATCTGTAGAAAATAATGGTCTAAATCCAGTAGCTAATTCCAGTTAGAGTAGACCCATTGAACTAATGCCAAGACTCTGGTCCATGCCCTAGTGGTTTCGCGACTAGATTATTGTAACCTCCTTCTGACAGGGCTTCCTCTTTCACACCTCCATCCTTTAATCTCTGTCCAGTATTCAGCTGCCCATATTGTCACATCCGCTCGCCGCTTTGACCATGTTTCTCCTCTTTTCTCCTCCCTTCATTGGCTCCTTCCGCATCCGGTAGAAGCTTTTGTTATTGACTTTCAAAGCCCTCCATGGATTGGCCCCTCCTTACTTATCTGACTTTCTTTCTCCTTACATTCCTACTTGCACCCTCCGCTGTGGTAGTCAAGGTCTCCTGTCACAGTGTAGGACTACCACTGCCCCCTCCCAAATTCGTCCCTTCTCGCTTGCTGCCCTTTACTCCTGGAACCTTCTTCCCCCACATGCACACCTCATCACTTCTCTACCCAGTTTCAAAACTGAGTTAAAGACTATATTGTTTAGAGAAGCATTCCCAGAGGTGAGCCCCTCTCTGACCTAGGAAGCCTCCTGTGCCGACCCTACCCCCTCCTATCACCAAGGAGAGAGAGCAGGAAAGAAAAGCAAAACTCAAGCCTCTTTCAGTTTGAAAAGGCCTCCTCCCAAAGCAAAGAACAGAAGTGAAAGAGCCAGCACTATTCCTCCTTAACTCTTCGTCAGTGGAGCACAAGAGAGAGAGTGCGGGGAGAGATAGAGAGAAAGAGAACAGAGAACTTCTTCAGAGCATCACACTAAAATCAAACTCCAAGAGCGGAACACACTCTTGCCCCAGCAAGCAATGTTTCCAACAGTCCGAAAACCACCGCTGCCAACCATGTGGTGATTCCTTGGGAGCAAAGCCCTGTGCGTGGCTATTACTCTCAGGGAGATCCCTTTCAAGAACTATATTCTCCGCTGCCACCACTCAGTGAATTACCAATAAACTATAAATTATTAATTATTATAATTATAATAGCTCACAGCTATCCCTTCCCCACACACACTGAGACTTGTGAGGAATAGAGAGAGAGATCTAGTTTCAATAGCCGAGTCTAGGCACGTGTATAGGAGTATAGAGACAGCAGATGCTTTTAAGAAAGAAGTTTATTTTAAAAAGGGATAGAATAGGATAGAAAGAATTTATTACACTCTTGCAAAGCCCCTTTTTCCTTGCAGGTCAAAGAACATAGTTACAGAATTCCTTCCAGACAAGCCATTGTTGAAAATAACAAAAGGCCTAAACGCACTAGCTAACACATTCCTAACTACTCACAGAAGATGGGATTTGTAGTCCTTTTGAGTTCCTGGATGCAGGGAGGGCCCCCTGGCCTCTCGACCTGCATTCCCCTGAGTCTGTGCCTTCCAGACTCAAAGAGACAGCATCTGGCATCCCCCTCAGAAGAAGATCAAGGGAGAGACAAAAGACCGCATGGCTCCACAAGTCCTTTTAAAGATTTCCCATAGAAAGTTCTTGAATCTCGCGGTCCTACTCTCTGATTGGTCAGTTAGACCTTACATCAGCTATGATGTCACAGCTCATTAGCATGTGATGTCATCTCTCATTAGCATGCACCTCCTCCCAGATTAACCCTTTGTGTTCAGGAGAAGTTCCCAGATGGCTGGAGACCCAGCCATCACACCTCCTTTTAAGCATCCATTAAGAAGCCAAGCCCTTCCTCCAGTCCATCTGCCTTGGTCCAGGCCTCGGAGGTGGAGAAGAACCGCTGGACCTGATCCCATTCCCCCCACCACCACTCCCCTCTCCTTTTGTGTCGTGTCTTCTTAGATTGTAAGCCTGAGGGCAGGGAACCGTCTAACTAAAAGACTGTATGTACAGCGCTGTGTAAATTTACAGCGCTATATAAATAAAGGTTAATAATAATAATAACTAATGGCATTTTCATAATTTTTGACTTAGAGGGCATCTACACTGTAGAAATAATGCAAATTGACACCACAAGTGCTGGAGCTCCATCCTATGGAATCAGTCTTACAAGGTCTTTAGCCTTTTCTGCCAAAGAGTGCTGATGCCTCATTCAACTACAAATCCCAGGTGTCTGTACGGTGGAGTCATGCCAGTTAAAGAGGAGTCAAACAACATTATTTCTAGAGTGTAGATGCACCCTCATTGTTTAGGGAGTGGATCTGTTTTGGTCTAGCAATTGGCCACTGCAGCCCGAAGGCCTCATCTTTCAAAAAACTGTGAAATGCTGGTGCATTTTCTAGGTCAGCCTTTCTCCCACTGGGTTCCCTCTCGCTGTATTGGACTGTAACTTCAATTGTTCTCCAGCCAGTATTGGCAGTGTTGAATTGGGGTTATGAGATTTGTAGTCCAACACATCTAGAAGGCATGAGGTTGTAGGAAGGCTCTCCCAGGATCAGCTAGAATGTTCTCAACACACCTTCAGACCCAGTCATGTAGGAACTTGTGTACAAGGACAATTTTCCAGCTCTTTTAGAAACACCTTTCAGCTTGACATGCACTGCTTGTAAATGTTAATGATGTGACAAAGAGGGCAAGAAAAACCCATTTTAAAATTACATTCTAATCAAATGTGCCTTTTTCATTATACACATGGGGAAAAGGTATAAACTGATTTCAGTGTCATTTGTAAAAAGAGACTCAGCTTTCAGTCAGCTAAATAGTTTCCCTGAAAATTCCAGGCGTGTAAAAATAAATAGAAAGATTCCCAAAATGCACATGCCTTGTAAATGAAGCCCATTTAATTATGGAAAATCATTGGCAAGAATAAACACAGATGGGGAGATGACTTTATTATAAAATGGCTTTGCGAGCATGACTGCTTTGCATGGATGAACAAATTTAGATCAGGAAATGAGTCCTTTGCACTCACTCTTTCTCCTTAAAAACAACATTCATTTTTTTCAATGAACTATCTGCTACAACTGGATGATAAGATGGAGCTGTATCAGCACATTCTGTGGCACTCGGAACTATCTACAATAATTTTGCAAACAAGGTATTCATCAAAGCTATGCTTGGCTAATTTTGCATGGTCTGACCAGTTTTGCTTTTTCATGTATTTCTAACTAGATTGCCAACTGTTAGTTTAGCTCATTTATTGGTAGCTTACAGTGTCAATTTAAGCAAAATTTATATGTTATTAGAGGCAGTTTGTGAAATCAACTGTTAGTCTTACATCTGAAGCCAGTAGGGAATGTGTTTTCTCTCTCTGGGGAAGAAGCAGTCCTAGCCTCAATTTTGATCGCACTGGAAGCACTGTCCCTCTCTTTTGAATGTAAGTCACATTGTACAAAATGCAACCTAGTTGGATGGACTTGTAGCCCAGTCTTCTGCCTCAGGTGTGATCTTGCTGTACACAACTGGTGAGCCAAAAATGCTGCTATTTGAACTGGCTTTCCTCAGCCCTGGACCTTTTCTAGTGGAAGTGACCATATGAGTGGGCTGAGAAGGCCATAGCTCAAGAGCCACCTTTCCCTTTTCCCAGAAGATGCTACGGTTTGGTGAGGAAGTTCTACACTTGCTAAAATTCCTACATGTTGCTTGGGAAAAAAACTGAAACAATGCTTTTGCCAGACAGAAGGATGGCTTGTTGCATTCCCCATTCTGATCTTTGCCTTTTTCACAGAACTCGGCTGTACGCAAATTGATGAATTAGTACAATCAAACCTCTAGGAAGAGACATGGTCCAACATGCCTTCCTCATATGAAAAGGACAAAAGACTGTTCAAAACATTAACTATCAGCAGTAATTTGACTTGAATTATTCACTTCATTAGCACTACTGTCAATAAACACATAAGATTGCTGTTCAAATACAATAATCATGTGCTGATTGCATGTGATGGACATAAATGAGCTCTTCAGTGCATTTCTATAATCAGGCACACTTTCCTCAGGCCTGGAATGGTATTGGTCATCCCCACTATTTTTATTAGTCTAACAATATGCTGAATTTGTGCTATTAGGACTATACACAATTAGAAAAGAAAACATGGGAGAGCGACAATAGAAAGAACAAAATAGCAAGTTGTTAATAAGTCTTAAATTCAATCTTATATTGATTGAGATATTATAGCATTTCTATCTAATCAACCTTAAAACATTAGAATTAACTTAGTGTGGGATGCCCTCTTTGGGGTATGTGCAATACTAGGAATAGGAGCAAAGATCCAGGGGGGGTTGTGACCCTGATAAAGGCAGCTGAATGTTCATTTGCAATTTCTTACCTGAGAATGCCTTCAGGGGAATAACTGCAAACAGTTCCCTGCACATAGTTTTAGGATGTGGGATCTGAAATGTCTCCTTCCCTAAAGGTTATTGTTGCTGTTAACTGCTGTCAAGTTGATTTTAACTTATGGTAAGCCTATGAATGAGAAACATCCAAGGCACCTTGTCATCAAGAACCCTCTCAGGTCTTGCAGTGTCAGGTCTGTGGCTTCTTTGATTGAATCTATCCATCTGGAATGCCATCTTCCTCTTTTCCTGCTGCCTTCTGTCTTACCAAGCATCTGTTCTAGTGAGTCATGTCTTCTCATAACATATCCTAAGTACAACAGTCTCAGTTTACTCATCTTGGCTTCTAGGAAGGGTTGAGGTTTAATTTGCTCGACCCATTGATTTGTCTTTTTAGCAGTACATAGTATCCATAGAATTCTTCTCCTCCACTGTCAGGAATCCCTCTTCCAGTGGCTTTGCTCACACAAGGGATTCCTGACAGTGGTGGAGAAGGAAGAACAGAGAAATACATATAAAGTTCCCTTAAAACAGCAGCCCTTAGCCTCCCCTTGGACTGTGTCTATCTTGGACTGCCCTTTTTTGGCTTAAAGGGTAAAATACCCCATAAAAGCCTCCAGAAGCAGTGAATGATCATTTAAATAGGTAGCATTGTTATTATATAGTATGATGTTTTATTTGTATTTTAGCAGAAGGAGAGAAGGTTAGGGAGTGGGATCATGTTACTACTGTTTTTAAATGTTATATTGGACTGTTGTTACCTGCCTAGATCCTCGAAAGGGAAAGGCGGGATAAAAATAAATATTTTATTATTTATTATTATAATGTTCAACATCAACAAATACCTGTTTTTCATAAGTAGACATAAACTTCCTGCTACTTCCAGTCTTTCAGTCTCTCTTCCTCCTCCCCTCACAATGCTGTCCACATGTCACCCATATGGGGGAGCTGGCATTGTACTGGGGGAGGGGGGGGCATGGTAGTAGCAGCATGCTGGCCCTCCATGGTTCTCCAGGAGCGTATCCTCCTCCTCAGGAGCTGAAGCAGCCTGCAAGGGCATATGCGCACTCCTATTCCTCCTCTGTCCTGGGCTGCTTCTTCAGAGAGAGAGCCCATGACCGGAGGAGGAGGAGGAGGAGGAGGAGCAGCGAGCTTTCATCCTTGCTGGCTGCTCCATCCTGGGCTTCCCCTCCAGAAAAAAAGCCCAGGATAAAGAAACCTGGAAGGGCACACATGCTCTCCCCCTGCTCCTCCTCCATCCTGGGGTTCCTCTCCAGGGAAAAAGCCTAGGACAGAGCAGCCTGCAAGGGTGCACACTCTTCGTCTCCTCCTGTTTTAGGCCTTTTCCTTGGAGAGAAAGCATGAGCATCTGGGAAGGGGGGGAGGGTCCAACCAGGTGTCACCTCTCTTCTGAGTGTCACCCCACACATCTGTAGTGATGCCACTTCTCCCCCCTCTGTTTTCCAGCAACATTTGCCGTCTCTATGGGTCTCCGAGGGTCCCAGGGGCAGAAAATTGGCTCCCAGACCCACCTGCCTCTGCCATAAATGCAATGGCAACTCTCAGCAGAGACCAGCAATTAATGGTTCCTTTCAAATTCACACACTTAAGAAATTACAGAATATTTTCAATTGGCATTTATAGGACCAGTAGTGATCCATCTATCTCCTGCATCTGTAGAACTTCTTTGTTTAGTGTTGCCTCTGTTTTATGGCACTATGTTTTGGTGCATTCTGTTCCTGGTGGTGTTTAGTGGGGCCAGAGGCAGCCAAGGTTCAGGTGGAAAACAGAAAAGAGTTAAGAGAAACTGGTTCAACTCCTCCTTCTAAAATTTTATTTTGACACTTGTGAGGTATTAAAAGCAAAGGCACTGAGTCTACAGAGATTGCAGGGGGAAATCAGAAGTCTTGAATGAAAGATTCTTCATTGTGTCAAATATTCTATAAATAAAATAGTATGCTTCAGCGTTACAATATCAGTAGGTAAGCTGCTCCCGCCTCTGCTACTGACATTTTTGTTAAAAAAGCACCCTTTGTGTAATGCCACAGACATTCAGATTGCAAGAAAGTCTCCATGGCAACCCCTTGATGCTACCTTTTGTTCAGCTGATAGTATGCCCAGTCACATGGTGGCCAAACAGCATGCTTATGAGATGGAACACAGCAGCAGGCCCATTTTATTGTCCTAATTAAGCAACATGAAGGGTTACCTGATAGCACTTAATTTTCTATTCTATTTTTTTACACAGGCTATTTCTAGACGTGGCAAGCTACAGCGGTCATGCACACACAGACAGGCGTGCACATGCACCACACACCACTTCCCAATCATGGTTCTAACTTGATTCACAGCCCTTTTTTTGTTTGCAGTCAAACTCATGACAGTAAAAAATATGGTGCTTCCCAAAGGGGTCTTCTCTCACTAGAATTGTTTTTAAAATGTAGTTTATGTCTATGTACCTGTCACAGGGTGAGTCATTTATGTCCTTGGGGATATGGCCAATGTCAGCACCAAGGTTTATACTTCAGCAGGGGATTGACTGCCAGTCCCTTGGATCCAGGGAGAACCTAACAGCTCTTGTTGCCTGAGGCAAAGAACAAGATGATGCTCTCTCTCTCCAACCTCCATTCCTATATATAGAAAGCAACTGATCTGACAAGTGACTCTTACTTGGATTCCTGTGACAAGATAGAATCCTCCTTTGGCAAAGGAATTGTTTAATGGTTGGAGGCCCCACTGTGCAACTCACAGACAACTGTTGTTCCTAGCCTCACAGTACCTGGGGTGACTGCCCCATGGTAGGGTCAATCCTACCTGTTCCCTCTAACGAAATGAGAACATAAGGTGGAAGCAGCAGCAGCTTTCATTTACTTAGACTTCTCTGTCCAAGAAGCTGTACAGAATAAATGCAAATAGGTAAATTGCAAAGCAATATGCCACAGGGAGAGTAGGGAGGAGCATGTGTTGTGTGTGTTGTTTTGCCTTCAAGTTGTTTCCGACTTATGGTGATCCTAAGGTGAACCTATCACAGGGTATTCTTGGCACGTTTCTTCAGAGGGTGCTTGACATTTCCATCCTCTGAGGCTGAGAGACTGTGACTTGCCCAAGGTCACCAAGTGGATTTTTATGGCTGAGCCAGGATGAACATAAAAAAGCCAAGGAGCATGTCTTCCAACTTTTCAGAGAGGATAAGCAGGACAGGTGTGGCCAAGCAACATCAGAGTGTAGCCAAGATGGCAAAAGTTATTAATGAGGAAAACATTTGAGCTAGAAGAAACCGCAACCATTTGCTTTTGCTGGTGTCATACAAGGAAGAGCAAAATTGCACCCCTCCTCTCTTCCCTTTCCATGCTTATTGGAGTTTCACACTTTAAACTCAGTTTGCAGCAATTTAAGTAAACCGAGGACAAAGGGGGGAGTGGGAAGAGAACAGAGAAACAGGGTCATTTTAAAAGCAGCTCAACAAGTGGGATCCCAAGGGATTAATCCAGGTTATTTCTGCCAGATAGGTACAGTTGGAAGGTATTGAGCAGGGGGTGGTCATACTTAGGGAAGCCATATTCCACAGCATGGAGAATTTAACATTTTTGTTGCAGCTTTTAAAATTTATGAGATTCTTGGGCTTATAGTCAAAAGAGCATTTCTCCCCCAAATGTAGCAGAAAAGATGTTTTTCTTAAGAGCCGCCATTGTGCAGAATGGCCCATTTCCTAGCACCACTGTTTTTCCATGTGATCTCGAAGAGCCTTATCACATGTGAAACTGGAGCGCCAATATGAGGCCCTTCTGTGGCGCTTCCATAGCGAGGATGAAATGGAGTCAGTTCGAATCCAAGGCAATTCACATGATGCATTATCTTACATGAAGAACACAATTGTGGTGATTTCTGAGTCAAAGCAGAATGAGTGCACATTGAATTACCACACCAGTACATACCATGCGTATTCAATTATTCGAATCGGCACCCTTGCGCATGCTCAGTGGGGCTCTGAATGCATCATGAACCTTTGCACTTCCGGGGTGAAGAAGGGGGACAACAACAACAATAACCAATGGTAGCAACAGATTCTCTGTTGTTGATATTTCTTTTCCTGTATTTATCAGGAAGTATAGCCATTTGGGAAAGATCAGGACCAGAAGTAACTGGTTTTCTCATCTGATTTTCAGCCATGACCTTTCTTGTTTGAACACCAAAATTGCCTCCAAATTTTGCAGAACAGAAGCTGAATAAACAAGAAGGTCTATCCTAAAGGCATTATTTAGGATGGAAGTATAAAGGGATCAGATGTATGTTGGGCTTTGATCATAATCACATTTCATTTACAACATGTACATTCCAGTAAAATTGGATAGCTTTAATGTTCCATATCAATAAATGGCTGTGTTCTTTGGTAAATGTATTGGTGTTGCAAGTCTTGTATTGGATATTAATCCTGTTTCTAGTCAGTAAATCATTAGAATTGTAGTGGAGTCCTAGTGTGCAAGAATGTGATTTATTCAGCACTTATTAGAGCCTTGTAAGTATGGTTTGAATACAAATGACAAAGTGAGAGAAAAGAAATGGCTGTATTTGATAATAGTTGCAAAAGCATTTACTTTGCTCTGGCAAATGTATCTCTAGCTTGGTTTGGTCTGATAGGTTTGCATTTTAATGAGAAGGTGTACTTGGATTGGAAAAATGATGAAGAGCAATAACCATCATTTCAGAGCATATGTTAATGGTGTGGCAGTACATGGAACTCCTTAGCAATCTACAAGCAGTAAGAAAAAGAACACAGAGAAACCAAGTGCTTGCAGAATGAAAGAGGAAGGGGAAATCACAAAGTTAATAATCTATATGAAGAGTAATGATAGGGGTCAATTTTGTAGTGGATGAGAAAATACCACAGCAATGTTACTTAATCCAGGGTGAGTTTATAATATTTTACTATGCCCCTGGGCTTTTTGAAAAAATATGATGATCTTATTTTACTATGTCTTGCAATAATGTGGTGGTAAAAGCAGGGCAATTCTGAGTGTGGGACTCACAGCATGATAAAATGTGTTCTTAATGTTAGGTAATAGCCCTTCAGAGAGCAAGGATAACATAGAGGTTTGAGTGTTGGACAGAGGAGATTATCACACTGCTTTTTCTCCTGTGCTAGATGCAGGATGTAAACAAAAATAGGTGGATTTTATCACACAGAGACCATGCCTGGGCAGTAGGCACCCTGCACCCGATCTGGGCTTCTCCTGCACCTTTTAAAGAACAGGTTTTTCCAGGTCTTTAAAAGGTGCTGGAGGAGCCTGGATCAGGTATAAAATGCCTACTGCCCAGGCATGGGGGGTGTGTGATAAAATCAGCCTATTTAAGTTTCCATCTTGCATCTAGCATGGGAGGAAAGGTGGTGCAATGATCTCCTGAGACTCTGGAGACCAGGGTTTGATTCCTGGTTTGGCTATAAAACCCACTAGGTGACCTCGGACAAGTCACATGCTCTCACTTCAGGGAAAGATAATGGCAAGTCACCTCTTAACAAATCTTGCCAAGAAAACTCCATGATAGGCTTTGGGTGGCCTTAAAGTCACCATAAGTCAGAAATGACTTGAAGGCACACGACATCAACAATATCCCTTAAACTGAGATAGAGCAATAATGTATGTTCACATCTATATAGAAATGTTCACATCTATATAGCAAGTATCTGTCTCTCCCTCCCACAATCACAGCTATTGAGGACAGAATGTAGTTCTTACTCTGCTTTTGTTCAAATGTGTTTTGTACAGTATTTCATATTTTAGAGTTGAGCCCGAATATTGAAAGTGGTGATATACATTGTCTGAAAGTAAGTCTTACTGAACATCAGACACTGCCTAGACAATCTGTGTGATATAGTGCTTCGGGTCAGAGATTGGAAAAGTTACTTGTTTTCCAACATGGTAAAGTGATCATATTCAGTGGAGGATCTTGGGAGTAATAGTTCAAAAATAATTTTTCTAACCTCTGCTTAGAGTGGAGGAGGAGGCAACAACCAAATTTAGTGTCACCCCCATTGGGGGTCACACTACCCTCCCATTTTACCTCAGTGTACCCAGTGTTGTTTTTTAACCTTGATCTTTTATCTGGACAAAATTTGCCCCTTTGATGTGGGGTATTTTGCCACATTTTTACCCTCTGAGCTGTTTTGAGACCCTTTTCAAACAAGAGGCCAACAAGAAGTCAACCTTTTGTTTGTTATTTGCCACCAAGTTAGTCTCAACATCAGTCAACTCTATGAATGAGAAAACTCCAAAATCTCAACATCAGCTGCCAGCTCAGGTCTTGCAAACTTATTGTCCAGTTTGTTCAAAAACATTTTTGAATTGGGAGAGGAAGCGAAGCTGGAAACCCAAGCTTGCAAAAATAGCCTGCAGGTTACACCTCTCCCACCTTTCCTCAGAGTAAATTTCTAAGCTGTCTAATTCACTGGGTGGTATTGGGCCAATCTTTTTTACTGACCTACCTCATAGTGTTGTAGTGAGGATAAAGTAGGTGGGGAGGACAGCCATGTACAGTTGGCCTTCTGTATCCACAGATTTATCCATGGATTCAACCATCCATGGATTCAAAATATTCAAAACAAATATACAGTAAAGTCCCCAAAGCAATCTTGATTCTGCCATTTTATATAAGGAACACAATTTTTACTGTACCATTGTATTTAATGAGATTTGAGCATCCATGAGTTTTGATATCTACTTGTGGTGGAAGGGCGGATTTGGAACCAAATCCCAGCAGATACCAAGGGCCACTGTATACTGTTTTGAGCTTACTGAAAGATAATAAAGCTGCTAATCACTGAATATTCAAACATATACACAGGCACACACTTAACAAGCATATCACACTGGGTTTACATAGAAAGAGAAGCTGGAGCCCGTCTGGCTGCCATCATCTTAACTGCCCTGCTATCCTAGAAGGTGTAGACAGCTACTGCTGGACAAGGAAGTTCTACAATCAATTAACTCCTTTTCTTAAATTCAGACTGCAATTCTATGCAAGGTTATTTCTGTCTGAACTCATTGATTTCAGTGTCACATACACAGGACTTGTTTTGCATAGGATTGTGCTTCACACTTCATAGGTATTGCCTAGCTGCCATGGTTTTTCCAATGACAGCTTGTGGTTGAAGGTCATTTGTGGTTTTGGAGATTCCTTTCTTTTCTTTTTTTAAAAAATAAGAACAGAAAGACAGATGGCACTTGCTGTTTCTGGTACGCATTCTGCGAAATTTCAAAGCTTTAAAGAGGAAACTGAATGATTGAGATTAATGGATTGTTCACACTTTAAGGTGGAAAGTTCATGGTGAAGAAATTTGTGGGCACTTGCCTCAGTCTGTCTTTGGACTTACCAAGCTCCTCTCCACAAAATCATTACCTTCTGCACATAATCACATAATGCCTGGGCTTTGTAAGAGACAACACATTACAGATGGCATTTGGATGCTACATTATTCTCAAAACTGCAACCTACTTGCATTTTCATAAAGTATACTGATCACAAGAATTGCCGCTCCCCAAATGAATTTAAGAATTCTGCCCACTTCTGAGACTGTTATTCAAGTCTCTGCACAGTCTGGTTTGAAATGAATGGAGACCAGAGAGAAGCAAAACAAGAGTACCCACTCTTGAGAGCTATACCCAGACCCAGTGCTGCTCACTTTTTATTTATTTATTTCAGCAGGCTTTTCTATGATAATTGCTTTTAAAGATATTTCTGCTGCTGATTTTCAATAGTTTCTTTGCAGGTTTTGTTTTTAAACATGTATTCCTGTCTGTATAGAGAATCAGTGTGGTTCAGAGAGTCACTGAGGTGTAATGGTTTGAGTGCTGGAGTAGGATTTGGGAGACCAGGGTTTGAATCTCGTTCAGCCACAGAAACCTACTGGGTGACCTTGAGTAAGTCACACTCTCACCATCTCAAAGGAAGCCAGTGGCAAACTTGCCAAGGAATCTTGCCAAGAAAACCCACATGATAGGGATGCTTTAAGGTCACTGAAAATCAAAAACAACCCAAAGACTCACAGTAACAACTCTTATTTATGGATTTCTGTTATGCTTGCATTAAACACACACACACACACTTCTACGGACATGTCTACACAGGCCAAATGAAGCAATTCACCACAACTTATCTACACAACACGGGGCCAAATCCCCAATTCTAGTGCAGACTGTCTTCACAATAGAAGGCCAGCTCCTCACCAAGTCCACCCTCACTCTCCCTTAAACTAGCTTAAAATACCTTTTACTCCAGATTTTGCAGGAAAATCTGGAACACTCCTTAGTAATGCCAGGCAGCTATTTACACAGACTTCCCACCATGTTGCCCAGCACCACTACTACTGGTGCAAGTTGCTCCCTCTGAGGCCACAATGAGGCACCCAGCCATGTCATTGACCCTGAGCACTTCATTTCTGACCTCAGAGGGAGTGACTCCTGCCAGTGCTAGTAGTAGTGGGCCACACAGCAGGAACCATGTGTGTACAACCACTTGGCATCACTGTGGAGTGGGGGGGGGGGAATCCAGGGCAGGTCCAGGGCCAGAATTCTCCAGAATCAGCCCAGAGTATTCTAACCAGTGTAGATAAGCCCTAGAACAGCCTTTGGTTGTTAACTGGTTGTGACATAAAGGTCTTTTAGTCAGATATATTTTTCTATTGTGTTTTAAACTGCTTTAAATTAGTGTTTTGAACAGTCTTTCAATTAATTTTTTTTAAAAAATAGATTTTTAGCTACACTTTGCTTTAATCTATATTGTAAGCTGCTGGGGGGGGGGAAGAAATATAAATTAAATAATTAAAATTTTCTATTATTTAATTTTGAAGGGTGGAAATCCCAGAAATAGATACCTGTTCCATCATCATTGTTAAGAAACAACTCAATTTTTGCTGTGGCTTGTGTTTACTTTTAAGGAAGAATATCCCATATCAGACAAAGAGCCTCAGAACAGAGAATGATTGCTGTACTTTTAGCTCACTGAAATAAATGGAATACGTTATTTATTTATTTATGAATAAATAAATTAAAATTGATAAAATAAACCTGCCTATGGTGTACATTCTATAAAAATAATTAAATATAATACATATTAGTACATGTTAACATTCAATAAAATAAGGCAGACAGCATATTATTATTAAGCTTTATTTTTATAGCACTGTAAATTTACACAGTCATAACTAATTGAAATCCCATTAATTCCCATTTAACTTAAATCCAATTAACTTTTCAGATCAGTGTCAGTACTCTCAACTTTTCAGATCAGTGTTTGTCCAAAAGAGTTCCATTTGCAGAACTCTGTAAAAGGAGTTAGCATAAAATAGAAGTAATCTATTTCCAATTAAAACTAATGTGCCAGCTGCACCCATTCCTAGAGACATCTGATCTAGCTATGGTGATAGATGCTTTGCTTACATCCTATTTGGATTCCTGCAGGGTCAGCCTTGGATAGTACTTGGATGGAAGACCATCACTGAATACCAGGTGCTGTATGCTATATTTCAGAGGAAGGAACTGTCAAAACCACCTCTGGGTAGTTCTTGCCTAAGAAAACCCTATGAAATTAATGGAGTTGCCCTAATTTGGCAAGTGACTTGAAGGCACAAAGACACACACAATACACTGAACATAGGGCTGCCTTGGAAAATATTTGAAAACGTCAGCCAGAAAGAAATGCAGTGATTAGATATTGACTGGGGCTGACTACCAAGATCATACAACTCCCTTGTTATATAGCAGATTCAGTGGTTACCAATCCTGCCCAAGTTCTGAAATCCCCAGGGGAAGGTTTTCTCTTGGTGCCACTATCATCACAGGCATGTTTGGTGACATAGGAGACTCTTTTTAGTGGCTGCTCACAACTCTCTTCTTATTTCTGCTGGCAGGCAAAAACCTTTTAATTTAGACAGGCTATTGGCCATTAACTGATTGCTGTCGAATGGTTTTTAATGGAGGATACTGGATGGTTGTTTTTTTTCCATTTATCATTTTAAATGGTCTTTTTAAAATTCAGTGCTTTTGACCATTATGATTGATTTTTGCTGTATTCTGTTTTTAATCTGTGTCTTAAGCCACCTTGTTTCATGCAGTAGAAGAAAAATTATAAATAAATAAATAAATAATATTCTGAACTCTTTACGAAGTGTAGCATGTTCTGCAGATAGTTTGTATATTGTTTATAATATAACAATATAACATTTAGTCCAAGATTCTGTACACTTTTAGCACAGTGTAAATATGTACCTTCTCAGCCATGGAGACCCACTGGGTGACACTGGGCAGAACACTTCATTACAACCTCAGAAGAAGGCAATGGCAAACCTGCTCTGGACAAATCTTGCCAAGAAAACCTGTCATAGGGTCACTATAATAAGTCAGAAACAATTTGAAGGTACACAATAAGAATAAATATGCCTACCGGTGTATGCCCACCACCCACAACTGACCACCCAGGAAAGCCTACCTCCTGCCACAAAAGACAAAAGTGGGGGAGAAAGCTATGGATATGGTTGTGGAATCTCTGCCCTGTTTATGAAATTTTTGAGAAGGTGCAACTGTTTGCAAGACTATTTTTACACCGCTCTTATGCCCCAACATGATTCTGGCCTTAATACTTATATAGCAGTGTCTTATATAGCAGTAAGATCTTCTGAACTTTGAATGATAAATCATAAGTGTTTATCTGTCCAACCTTGGACTATAAGTCTTTTTGAAACAATAAAAGCATACAGGACACAGCAACCTTGACCTCCAGTTTGTGTCCATGTGACAGGAATGTATTTTGTTTATTTAATTTTATTACAGATTTCTAGCCCACCCTCTATCATGAGATGTCAGGGTGCCATACAATTAAAACAGTATTAAAAGTATCAAACAATTCCTAATAAAAACAGAATAATTTAAATAAGATAAAAACATACTGAGTAAACCACCAAGTTAAAAGAGTAGAATTTTAAAGGTAAAATAGTGTATGTATACATAGTGCGCCCTTCCTTACACAGGGCATCCATTCCAGACCCCCTGCGTAAGGAAAATACCGCATATGGTGGATCCCCATTGAAAATAATGGGGTTTGTGGCTGCGGTGTGCTTGCCATGGGCATGCACGCCATTGCCTCTTCCAGTGCGCAGCTCTCAGCGTATGCTGAAAGCCGTGTATGCCGCACCCGCATATGGCGTGGCAGTAAAATTAAGCCCCAAAAGCTTTAATAAAAAGCCGGGCTTTAATTTTGCACTTAAAAGAGGCCAACACTGGTGCCATCCTCCTAGGACAACAACTTCCATAAATGGGGTGCCATTTACTGTATGTCCCTATATGATTTATTAGGGAGCAGGGACCTACCACCAGATCTTTGGCAGGTGTGTATATAGGGAAAGGTCCCCATCAAGGTCCCATGCCATTTAGGTCTTTGAATGACATTACCAGTATCTTTAGTTCAGATTGGAAGCGAATTAACAGACAATGCAGCTCTTTTAAGACTGTGTTAGGTGTAGTTTGCATGGGCAACAAACTTTCGGTAGTTTCCAAGTCATCTTCTCTGGATCAGTCATTCTTGGTCCATCACCTGGATAGCCTCAACTGACTCTTAAGACAAGAAATAGATGACACCTCACCTCAAACTCAAGGCGGCAATAATGTCATGTAATATAATGGGATGGGCTAGTTCAACCATCTTTTCCATATGATCAGTCTACAACAATTGTAACTGATCCCAAGAAACCTAACTAGATGGAGCACTGGAACTTCCTCAAACTCTATGATAATTTTGTCATAAAGTTCTAAGTACAGGCTACTTTGTCTTCAAAGTGCCTGGAAAACTTGTCATAGCAGACAACCAAAGATTTCACTGCTGGTCTCTCTGAGCCTGATCTCAACAGACCATGTAGAATAATTCTGTTGGGCACTATTTTGAGAATGCCATACCAGAGGCCTGAGGGACCTTTCAAATATAGAGGCCTGTGGGATCTTTCAGATGTAGAGTCAAAGATCCCAGAGGAAATGTATGCAGGGGAAGAAGGTGTAGAATAAGATATGGCATCCTGTGTGAACAGAAGATCTTAAAATAGAAAATCCTTTTTTACTTAGGATCCTGCCTTCTGTCCCTAAAAGGTTTTGTGTTAATTTATAGTGTATTCAGTACTCATAATGAAGATTTGAAGTGAACTTTATTTGAGTCTACATTTAACATCTTTGTATGGACATGGTATTTACACACTTTTTAAATAGCTGGTTCACAATGCACATTCAGAGGGATATCACTTGGAGAAAAGGGGGATATGTTTGATGTTTGCAGTGTTGAGCTTCCCACTATATACAGCAAAGATGGACAGTCTTAATATATTAATGGCATCTATTTTTTCAGGAATTATTATTAGTGAAACCTCTGAAATCAACACAACAAGCACTCGTGCAAATGACATGCCATTCAAATTTAAAAATTCTGAGTCCAGACATTTATTTGGAGTACCAGAAGTGAATGGAGGCCACCTTCCTTCCACAGGCAAATCTATTCCTGGTTACCCTAAGCTCTGATGTTTCCATATTTAGAGGGGGTGTTTCTTCTTGTTGTTGTGTGCCTTCAAGTCATTTTTGACTTATGGCCACCCGAAGGCGATCCTATCATGGGGTTTTCTTGGCAAGATTTGTTCAGAGGAGGTTTGCCATTGCCTTCCCTTGAGGCTGAGTGCATGTGACTTGCCCACGGTCCCCTAGTGGGTTTCGTGGCCAAGCTGGCAATTGAACCCTGGTCTCCAGAGTTGTATTCCAGCACTTGAACCACTGGCTTTCTTAGAGGGTGTGAATGTGTGTCTTTTTTTCTTTTCCTTTTTGTTATATAATTGGGAATAGGAAATCATTTCCAATCTTTTTTATCATCCAGAGGTCTGCTAGTTAATGCAAACCTCCCCCCCCCATTTAGCCCATCCATGGTGTACATTTCACTTTTCTCTCCATCATAAGAACAGCAGCCTCAAGTAGTACATGCCATCTCCTCTCCTCCCTCCTCCTGCCTCCCTCCTTAATACCCGGTTCATTCAGAGAATCGTATTTGTTTTTTTGAGGGGAAGGAGAACTTACTTTGCTTAAAATACAGAGGCATAACCATGTTAGTATGGACTACAAGTATGCAAAGAGATCTTGTAGCATCTTTGAAACTAACTGAAAGAAAGATGTTGTAGCAAAAACTTTTGCAAACCAAAAAAGTCTACAAAAGCTTATGCTGCAACATATTCAGCTTGGTCATAGAATCATAGGCGGGTTACAGACCGCCCATTTGGGGCGGTCTGCACTCGCCCCTTTCGACGGAGTATTGGGGCTTCAGTGACTACACTATCGGCCGCTGAGGCCCCGATCCGCCGCTTTTCAGGCTGCGGGGAAGCGGCAAAAGGCCCCTTCCCCGCAGCCTGAAAAGGGGTGTCCCTGGGGCTTCAAGCCCCAATGACACCCCACAGCGGCGGGAAGGAGGAAAAAGGGGCCGTTTGGCCCCCTTCTCCTTTGGTCCACAGGGCGCAGCCGTCTGAAGGCTGTGCCCAGCGGACCAAACCAGGAAGGAGCTCCGTTTCGGAGCTCCTTTCTGCTCCGTGCTCAGAGCGCACTATGCGCCCTGGCGCGGAGCGAGGACATCATGTCCGTGCCGCCCCATATAGAGGTGGCGCGGCCGTGATGTCCTCATGGCAGCCCCCATGTAGATGGGGTGCCGCCATTTTGTACGAACTCAGTCGGTACTAGGGTTAGGCGGGTGCGGAAGCACCGCACCTTCCTAACCCTAGTACGGACTGACTCTGTACTTTAGTGCCCGTCTGTAACGGGCCAATATATCTTAAGTTGGAAGGCACCACAAGGGCCATCAAGTCCTGCCAAAAGCATCCCTGACTGATGGCCATCCAGCCTCCTCTAAAGAAGGAGACTCCACTACACTCCGAGGGAGTTTGTTCCACTGTCGAACAGCCCGTACTGTCGGGAAGGTCTTACTAATGTTGAGGTGGAATCTCTTTTCCTGTAGCTTGCATTCATTGTTCCATGTTCTTGTCTCTGGAGCAGCAGAAAACCAGCTTGTTCCGGCTATATGACATCCCTTCAAATATTTAAACAGGGCTATCATATCACCTCTTAACCATCTTTTCTCCCAACTAAACATACCCAGCTCTCTAAGAGGCTTTTCAGACCAGCCTCAAAGGATGGCTGGGGGGCAGAGTCAGTGTGTTGCACCCACAAGACGCATGCCCCAAAAAGCACGTGGTGTCCTGGCGTTCCTCTGGTGCTGACAGAGTGCTGCCAAGCCGCGGCAATGCAGCTATGGCACCCTTTCCAGGGTGCAAAAAGGAGGCGTTTTTTGTGGCTTCTTTTTGTGCCCTGAAAAGGCCAGATTGGGGCCACGGCATGTGGTTGCCGCAGCCCCAATCAGGTCCGAAGGGAGTCAAGCCCCCAAGTCACCCCCTCATAGGGCATGCTTTCCAGTAGACCAAGTCTCATGGAATCATAGAGCTGGAAGAGACTGTGAGGGCCATCCAGTCCAACCCCATTCTGCCATGCAGGAACTCTCAGTCAAAGTATCCCCGAGAGATGGCCATCCAGCCTCTGTTTAAAGACCTCTAAGGAAGGCGATTCCACTACACTCTGAGGGAATGTGTTCCACTGTCGAACAGCCCTTACTGCCAGGAAGTTCCTGCTAATGTTCAGGTGAAACCTCTTCTCCCGTAGCTTTGCCTCTATTGTTCCTAGTCTCTGGCACAGCAGAAAACCAGCATCCTCAGTGTGCACATCCCTTCAAATCTTTAAACCGGGCTTATGCTTGTCCTCTGTAGCAATGGATTCCAGCCAGTGGACAAGAGATTCCACCTCAACATGAGGAAGACCCTCCTGACAGGAAGAGTGAAATAGGCTCCCTGGGAGAATGGCGGAGTCTCCTTCTTTCAGCCTCTGGGGGAGAGAGAAGGCTGGCCCAGCACCATCAGAGGCCAGCCTGAAGACAGAGGCTCCTCCCTCCACCGTTTTCGTTATACCTCTAGCTTCCTTCTACCTTCCGTCTCTTCTTCTTCTGCCTTTCTTTCAACCTCCCTTGCTACCCTTCTACCTTTCCTTCTATCTACCTTTCTTTCAGCCTCTTCCTCCCCCTTCCTTGCCATCCTTCTTTGGACTGAAGACTTTGTCGGGACTGAAGGCATGGAGGTTCCAGAGTCCCGGGAGCGAGCCCTTCACTTCCCCAGGAGTCTCCTTCCTTCCTTCCTTCCTTCCTTCCTTCCTTCCTTCCTTCTTTTGCCAGGCTTTCCTCTCCTCCTCGGAAGGTCCGGGGGCGATCAGGTGTCCTACTAAACGCGAAGGAGGACAGGGCACCTCCAAATGGAGGACTCCGGGGGGGGGGGGACCCAAGGACCTGACCCCAGAAAAATTGAAAGCCCTGGTGCAAAACAGAAAGGCATATGCTTGTAGTCCTCTTGGGAAGCTTTGAGGAGTTCCTCCTGGAAAGAGAGGATGGAATGGAGACAGGTCCTGGGAAAGGAGGACGTGCTGGTCCCCCTGAGATGAGCAGCCACCCTCTCCCTGGGATTGCCAGGGTCCTCCTTGCCTTGTGGGGGTGCATTTGTGTGACACTGTGTGTGAAGGACAGCACTGGTGAGGACCAGGGAGCTGTTCAGCGAAGGGCTCCAGGGACATAGCCAAGGGGGGGGGTTCTTGGGGTCGGGACCCCCCCCCCTTCCATTAGAAAAATGAATGGTGTGTGCGGCTGCGCCACGCACCCAAGCCCCATTATAATGGTGGCACTTAATCTGGACCTCCCACCCCCTTCCTAAAATCCAAGCTAGCCTGGGGGTCCCTGCTCCCTCCTGGCTTTTTGTCTTGGTGGGTTAACCTGTGAGGAGAGCAGTTGTTGCTTTTCCCTTTTTCCCTCAGGAGTTATCACATGGGGACTCATTTCGGAATTAAAGAGACATTAAAGCAAAGTTAAACCACCTCTTAAATAAAGGGGAAGTGACACACAGTTCACAAATGAGGACAAACACCTTGCATCCGCACGCGTATAATGCAAAAATGGGGAGGACCCTGAATTGCATTTCATACATTGATGTTACAGTGGAGATAAAGTAGAAATAAGGAGAACTGGACATACTGCATCCACAAACGGAGGGGGGGGGGTCGTCCCTAGCCGGAAATCATGGAGCCCTATAGTTTTTCACCTCCTTGGTGAGGCAGCAGGTGGGAGCTTTGGACTGCCCCTGAGGTCCAGTGCCTTATGGGGCTTTTGGGAAGGAGCAAGTACCTAGAGATCATTATGGGGTCCCCTCCAACAAGGCAGTCTATGACAGGATTGGAGTAAGTGGAGACATAAAGGTGCCTTTATCTATCTCCCTTATATGTACCTTTATACACATACAAAGCTGCTATCTGTCTTCATGTGTGTGTATGGACAGCTATTACAGTAAACATAGTGCTGTTCCATAGTGCTGTGTGAAAGAGACAAAAGTTGCTTGAGAAGGCACCTGGGAAAGGAGCAAGAGGACAGGGCTTTTATTGCTCTTGGAATATTTGCCTTTATTGCCTCTTGGATTTGATGCCGCAATGCTCACTGCTTTGGGGGACCCAAGTGAAAGCGGGAGAAGGGGGACAAGCAAAGTTAGGGATCATTTTGCTTTTTGCAGCGGTCCTTTGGCTTTGCACCCAGAGCTGAATGTGGCAATGATTCACCCTCAGCATGCTAACATCCTTCTTATAAATTTTGTGATGAGTGATGATAGAAATAAAACACCACTACTGATTTCAGGGCATTTTAAATATGCACACTCCTTATTCTGTTATGTGTGCAAAAGCTGTCTGAGTCAGGGCACTGTTTGCCTGGTTTTGTGCATAGGGGACTGAGGCGAGAGACAGTCACCCTCAAAATCATTTCTACTAGAACAGGATTGAACCTAGCCCCATGCTGCAGTTTTTCTGGGTATTTGTATTATAACTGTGTGTATGGGTAAAAATAGATGCAAAGAGAAGAAGCATGAGCATAATGCTCTCCTGATTTCTGACCTTGTCATATACTGTGGTAACTCTCACATTGGCTTCGGTCTCTTTGTCACATGTTGTCACTGGACCCCTCCAAAACCATCTGCCATCAGAAAACAAAGTAGTTTCTGTCAATCCTTTTGGACATGCAGGTCCAATTTCTTCATGGGGGTAGGGTTTATTTCACAGGTATCTGCCACTCCTTCACGAAAGGTGATTGAGATTCAGGGAAGCTTTGGAGCCGGGAAGGTGCAAAAAATAAAGAAATACAAATCTGGGGGCTACATGTGGCTGTTTCCTCACCACATTTGTAGAATGACACAGAGCAAGGCTTCTTCTTAGTTTTGCTGCGGGACAGATCTGCTAGACACATCTGTGGCACACAAACTTTAGGCCAAGTGACCGTCCATATACTGGCTGTTCCATGTTCGTTTCCCATTTATATAGTGACAGGCATTATACCATGAAATTTTCCTATTCTAGTTATTCTGTCTCACAGGGAGAGTATTTTGTCTCATTTACTACTAACTGAGGTCCAGAACACGCTGCAGAAATAATCCAGTCGACACCGCTTTAACTGCCATGCCTCAGTGCTAGGGAATCCCAGGAACTGTAGTTTAGTGAGAATTTCATCACTTCTCTGCCAGAGAGCTATGGTGCAACAATAAACTACAATTCCCAGAATTCC
>NC_056526.1:110395019-110438317 GCF_019175285.1 Sceloporus undulatus
AGAATTCCCTAGTACTGATCCAGGACAGTTAAAGCAGTCTCAGACAGGATTATATCTACAGCGTGTTTTGGACCTGAATGCAGTCAACTTATTGAGGAGGGCCACAATGCAGCAGTGTGTTGTAGCAAGGCAGTCAACTGCATGTTAGTCCCATTCATAAGACTTGGTCCTTCAGTTCTCCACAGTTTTCAGAGTGCAAAAGAGAGGGAGAAAGAAAGGGAGTGAGCACTGAGCCAAGATAAAAGCTGAGTGAATGTATACCATGGAAACTGATCCCAGATTATTATTATTTTTTTAAAAATCCAAATCATGGTCCCGATATTTATCAAAGCATTTTCTGAACTAGCCATAAAACACTTTCCCTTCACAGCCATTAGCTTCTCTTAGTCCTCCCACCTCTGGCTGCATCCCAACTATTCCTTCCTCAGTTCCTGACCTCTTCACCCAACCCAGTCTTATGGCTTTCAAACCTTGGCTTCAACCAGTCAGTTGTTGCTGTGATCCACAGATGTTTCATGACCTTATCTAATATGGGTGTCACTAATAGCATTTTGAGAGAGAAGGAGAAAGACAGAATGACAGAGAGTGGGTACGAGGGAGAGATGAAAACAGAATTAGATACAGAAATGGAAGAAGTAATATAAAAGATTATAAATGAGAAGTGGAACCAATGTTGCTGCTAAGGGATGAGGTTAAAGGTGGGCTTCAAAAGGCTGAAGGCCTGTGACTGAACACCAATAGAAAAGCCTGTGGGCTGGGATAATTTTAGTTCATTTCAGTGTCCCTCCGGCACACAAAGCATAATTCCTGATAAAAATGAGAGGCTGGGATAAAGATCTATATGGAGGCAACAGCCTTTGATGTTGCAGCTCTTCTGTCTAGTCCCTGATGAATTGAGATGTTTTGTACATATTCAGTGCTGAAGGAAAGTGCTCTGCATCTGCTCAGGGCCACTTGAATCACTATTTTTTCAATATATTCTTTCACGCTGTCTTTGGACACTGAAAAACCGATGCCAAAACTGACCCTTTGCACAAGTAGATTGTTTATAGAGTGCACACACTCCCCCCCCCCCTTTTTTTGTACATTAGGAAGTGCTTGATGCTGGCCTTTAAAAATGTTAATGTCAGTAGATTCAATATCATT
The DNA here is from genome assembly GCF_019175285.1 of Sceloporus undulatus. Classification (NCBI taxonomy): domain Eukaryota; kingdom Metazoa; phylum Chordata; class Lepidosauria; order Squamata; family Phrynosomatidae; genus Sceloporus; species Sceloporus undulatus. The sequence continues at coordinate 110,396,166 of NC_056526.1, forward strand.
GGAACAGCAATAATAAAAAAAAAGATAATACTCCAAGCTAGTCACATAAAAAATGCAGCCATGAATAAAATATTGCTTTTCTGGGTGGGTGACTACAGCAAACACATACATTAATGCAATCTAAAAGGAAGGAAGGGCAGCATAGCAGTTAATTGTTCCCTTAAAACCAACTTCAGAAAGAAAAAATCCACCCCCTTTAGTTCTGCCTTTTAGAAGTGGAAGGAAGATCAATCATCCAACTATTTCTACATATTACCTTTAAATGCTATTTTATTAAAATGCATTATGTTAATGACAGAAAGTGGAAAGCATAATTTAATAATGTAGTGTGGGTCTGTGTGTCTGTATTTAAAAACTGGCTTTGGTTTTTCGTAATGGTTGAATAAAGCTTGGGATAGAATAAATGTATAGCTGGCTTCTTGTTCCTGTTTTACTAGTACAGTATGTTCCTTCACTCAGGCTTCTTTGATAGCCATGTCACTGGGGGCATTTTTATAATGCTAAATAATACAGCAGTCTTGGTTGAAGAAATGATACCTATTGTGCAGACAAGAGAATATGGGCCAATTATTTCTCATGATAGAGTTTTAATAGGTTAATCCCCACCACCACAATCCTGGCTATATATTTTAAAAATTGCCTGTATTCTCAATTTGCAGCCCTTGCTTAGTGAAATTATAATGTTGTTGGCAATATTTCCAGTGCATGCTCATTTGTCCATTTCCTCAAAATGGTTGCCTGAGGCAAACTAGCATAATACTGATTTGCCATCTGGTTAACATAAAAATTACTATTTTCTGTAGGTGTGTTGATACTTGAGATATTATTAAATCCTCAAATAATGAAGATACTCTATACTACAAAAAGAGTGTTGAGGGGGAATAGAAGTCAACATTACTGTTATGCCATTCACATTAAACAATCATAATTCTACTTAGATCAGAATCATATTTTCACAGCTCACAGTCTTCATGGCACTCCCAAAGGAATTTATTGGTGTTTGAGTGTATATTAATAAGACATAAGAATACATGATGAAATCAGACCATCGCTGGGATCTAAAGTGTCTGCACCTTTAAAGATTGCATTTTTTGTTTTTTTAACAGCAGACATGTATGTGCCCAGTCTCTCTCTCTCTCTCTCTCCTCCCCTCACACACACACACACACAATGCATACTGCATTTTTTTTTAAAAAAGCATGATTATCTCACTAGAGGAGCTCACTACCCACACTAAACATTGGCATTTATCAAACGGGAGGAATTTCTCTTAAATTTGAATGAAAAGAAAGTGGGTCCAGAACGCATTCACTTAGTCGCTAGTTTAGCGCAATTACGTGAATATGCATTGCATTCAAAGTGGCTCCCCATTGCCTGAAAATAGCATACCATTGCCTGAATTTGTGTGTGGTAGTCTATCATGCAATAACGTGAAACCACATGATTGCGTTCTGACTGACTTCCCATTGCCCAAATTTGCAGGTAGTGGGTTATCACGCAATAGCGTGAAACCCCATGATTGCATTCAGATTGCCATCGGATTATACTTCCAATTCCCCTTGTCTGATAAACTTCATTGTCACTTTCATTTTATGCAGGGAACACTTTATTAAGAGTTGAAACTATGGCCCGTTGCAGACGGGCACCCTAGGACGGACTCAGTCCGTGCTAGGGTTAGAAAGGGGCGTCTCTTCCAGATGCCCCTAACCCTAGCACAGACTGAGTCTGTAACAAATGGCGGTGGCCATTCCACATGGCCGTCACCATTTTGACATAACGGACGCTCTGCATCCGCATGTCACACACCAGAAATAACACCGCGAGTGCACACTTCGGCACTTGCGGCGTCTCTTCCGGGACACAAGAAGGAGCAAGATTTTCGTGCTCCTTCTTTGCAGCGTCCAGGAACCGTGCCATTTGGCTGCTGAGGTTCCCAGATGCTGCAACTGGCGGCGGCGCGAGACTGCCCCTTCTGGGCCATCTGTAACGCGCCTATGTGAAGAAACTGAAAGTTTGCATACCGTGGAAAAATCAATAATTATTAAAAACAATGTTGCTAGGAAAGGTGGAAGACAGTAGAAAGACAGGAATCATAACAATAACAATAATATTTATTTATTTATTTATTTGCCGCCTCTTCCGCAGGATTGAGGTGGCTTACAATATCAAATAAAATACAGTATAAGTTACAACATATATTAAAATAGATTCTATTACTCCCCCCAACTATACCATAATAAAATATCATAAACCATTAAAACAATTAAAATAGTCAACAATCAAGCCAGTCAGAGACAAGGGGGTAGGCCGTTTGGGTAATCTCTATGATAGTCTATGTCCATGGAAGACCGGGGAAGGCCTGTTGGAAGAGATCCATCTTGACAGCCCTTTTGAAGCTGTCAAGGTTGGTGATGTTGCAGATCTCCTCTGATAGGCCATTCCATAAGACCATACACCAGATGGTTAGATTGTATCAGGGAAGACATGGATCTGGGCTTGCAGGATCTGAACAGAGAAGTTGAGGACAGGGAGTTTTGGACAAGTCTCATCCACAGGGTCACCATGAGTCAAAGTTGACTTGAGGGTAGTTAACAACAACAACTACAACATACCCTGCCTCTACCAGGGTAAGGGGTCTATACTGAAGTTATTTTTCCCAGATTCTTGGCATCAACTCTGTTTTGTTCATTTCAGATACAGATTGACATTTAGAAAAACTGGAGGGGGATGGTTAGAGAGAAAAAGAGAGAGCCCATTGCTTTGAAAAGCACAAAGCCAGCCCTCAGTTGGCTCTGCAGAAACCCGTTGTATAACTCCTCAAACTGTCTCTGAAAACACATATTTGCATGTAGCAATGAAAATAATTGTATAGTTGAGGGTCACCACAACATGAGGAACTGTATTAAAGTGTCGTGCCATTAGGAAGGTTGAGAACCACTGGTCTATGGGCATTCTATGTATGTGTGAAATCACTGTATTAATAGTATTTTAATGGCCATCTCCACAGCCTGGGTTGCAGTCATGTGGCCTTCCTGATGTTCCTGGACTGTGGCTCCCAATGTTTCCCACCTTTGGTTGTGCTCTCTAGGGTGCTGAAATGAAAGCAGCTTGATTCCCTCCTTATTCTGCAACCAATGGCAATGAAATACAGTCTGGAAAAGAGTTCTTTATTTTATTATTCATTTCAGCCAAGTTGTATGTTAATTTGTGTTAGATGTCATGTACAATCAGCCCTCCATATCCATGGGTTTTTCATCCATGGGTTCAACCATTCATGCCTCGAAAATATTTTTAAAAATATAAACTCCAGAAAGAAAACCCTGATTTTGCCATTTTATATAAAAAACATTGTTTTACTACACCACTGTATTTAATGGGATTTGAGCATTCACCGATTTTGGTATCCATGGGGGTCCTAGAACCAAACCTCAGCAGATACTAAGGCCCACTACAGTTCCTTTTTATGGGTAATTCAAGACATTATACATTGTCATCATGCACTGTGTTGAGGGGTAGAGAAATAGTGGGCTTCCCAGTAAGGCTGTTGTGAGACTGGATGTGAAACAGTTAACACTTAGATCTTTTAAAGTTCTAGGTTGTGGTGGTGGTGGTGGTGGTGATGATGATGATGATGATTTATTAAAGGTGGCAGTCACTTGACTTTTATACAAATAAATGGATTCAAAATTACAGTAGGGGGCTAGGAGTCTGACATTTCTTTTTGTGAAGCCATATGGGGAGTGTGCTTAATGTATATTTTTAAACTTGTTTGCATTCTCTCCAAAATACCTAGCAGATGGCAAGAACAAATGCTTGCATTTCCAGAAAATACTATGAAAATCTACTAACCAAAAATGAAACCTTGTGGCTAACATCTCCCTGTCTCACATGGATTAGAAAAGACAAGGTGGAGTTAAGGAACATTTTCCGTTTCCAAATAATGAAGAATTTCAAATGCTGCTTTAGGTGGTGAAAGCAAGTGTAATAATAGGGTGTAAATTTAAAAATAGTTCCTTTGTCCACCCACATGCCTTGTTTGTAATCCATTACTGCATGCCTAAGTCTCATTGAAATTGGTGGGCTTCAGCATGAACAGAGCTGGGAAATGTTCCTTTTTTGGACGTCAGTTCCCAAATTCCCCCCAACAGCTTGGCCATGCTGAGTGGGGTACTCTGGGAGGTGCCAGCCAAAAAAAGTAACATTTCCAAGTTCTGAGATAAGGTTATTACTAGGACATAAGATTGCAAACAACCTAGATCCTATTTTGTGGCTTTCATTTCTTTTTAACGAAAAAGATGTCCACCAGATCATTGAAACACATTTAGGTTAAACAACTCATCTACATTCTTAAATCATGCTGTACACACAGCTTGTGTGTTTTAAAAAGCGCCTTCTTAAACCTCACTAGAGAAGAAATTCTTTCCCTGGTAGCCTAGAATAAAATAGAGTCTTGAACATAGGATCATTAGAATGCATCTGTGTCAATGTCTGCACTAAAAATGTTGCCACATTTTTACTGTGTTAAAAATGGGACTTGAGGCAGCTAGCAATAAAGTGAATAAAACAACTATGGATTAAAAAGACAGATGAATTAAAACCAAGAATTTTAAGAGCAATTAAAACCAATTAAAAATATTTGTACATGGGTATGCCCTTGGACAATTACTCAAAAGCTTCAACTCATGTAGGACAAGGACACCACAGTATTGACTAGTATGACTATATTTATGCATATCATATTAGAATGAAAAAAAAAACTACTTGTTGCTTCCTAGCCCAGTTCAGAGTGTTGGTACAGTACTTACTTTTAAAGTCCCAATATATTGGGAACCAACTACCTGAAGGAGCACCTCTTTCCACACTAGTCTTCCCATTTAGGCATCCTTTATTATAAGGAATGTCCTTTATTGGAGGACTAGATTTTATTTTATTTTTACTTTATACACTACACTTACTCAGACCCTGTTTCAGGTATTTTTAGCTGAGCTGCAGCCTGTGATAACAAAAGAAATGTTTTTCTGGCAATATTTTGGTTTGCCTGTTGTCCACACTGTAAACTTTGTCACCAGGCTAAAACTATTTTCATCATCCACTTTAACTTGCATCCACTTTAACTTGCATGCACTTCATTATTTTAACTTGCATACACTTTAATAATTAAAGGTTTTATCTTTTTGCTTTATAATTGTATTTATGTCATACAAATTGACAGTATACCTCGCCTGCATTATAGCAGCCTAGTACTTCTTTAAATAAAATCAGGTAGGCTTATTATTTTCTGTTTGATTTTTCTGTGTATCACACTCTGTTTTATTTTACCCAAAACATATGTAGAAGATGGATTTAACAGATCACTGATCTGTTTGTCCAGTAGGTTCTTCCGCTGCACTTCCATAGTGACAGTTAAAAAATAAAAGTCTCGAGGTAAATTGGATGTCAAACTGTAATTGTGTTATATTGTGTAATCGACTCAAGTACATTAAATCATGATCCCTGAATGCATTTATACCTTAAAATCTTCATAATTGGCACATAAATATGCATGAGCTTAAGGAGAGATAGCAGAATGTGGTGGTTAGATGTGCTCCCACATGGAAATGAAGGTAGTTAAGCAGAAGGCTGCTCAGCACAGCAGTATGTTTTCAGATTGGCAGATAAACATCACATAACCCAGCTTCCCCAAGCATCAAACCTCCAGATGGATTGGACTACAAATACTCTCAAATCCTTTCCCCAAACACATGGGTATTGGCTGTGGAGGCTGGGAATGATCAGAGTTGTGTAGCCCAGCATATCTAGAGGTCACTGATGTAAACCAACAGCAGAGAATGACTATAAATGTGCATTATCTGCCTCTATTGGGCTGTAGCTTGTGGTTGGGAACTTGTGACGCTTCAGTTGTTGGATTGCAATTTCCACCACTGCTCACCATTGGCTGTGTTGGTTAGCGCTCATGGGACTTGCAGCTTGACAGCATGTGGAGAGACACATGTTGCTCACCTCTATCACAGATAGATATTACCAGCACTGTAGATTATTGTTTTTATTCCTATGACTTGGGTTTTAACAGATGAACTGTGGGGACCTACAAAAATATTACAAGGCATGCGTGGCTGCTGTTCACTTGGCAAATCTTCCCATTGGTGACACTTGATAAAAGAAGCATGTGATGTGATGGCATCTCCTTTTGCCGTTCTTCATGCCTGAAGCAGTTGTCAGAGATTGAGCAACAACGGGACAGTGAGGAACACCAGGATGTCGTATCTCACACCCATTTACCAAATGTCACTAGGTAATTTGAGAGTGAAGATGTGTAGGACAGGGGTGAGAAACTGTGGGAGTCTAGGGGAAAACATTTCAGCCCCCCAGCCATTTTAGGCCCCCAAAAGGCCTTTAAACAAAATTGGGTCTTCTCATAATTTTATGTTTGTTTGTTGTTGTTGTTGTTTTAAAAAAAGCCCCTTTAGGGGGAGCCTAAAACATGGTACACTTAGGTCTCTGGGGGCATTTGCTGAAATGTGGCAAAAAATATCCCCAGAAGGCATTTGGGAGCAAAACATTTTTGGGGGGAAAACCCCAAAATAATGATGACTGTTTAGGGGGTCCGTAAGGGCCACAAAATGGTCCTGTAGGGGCCACATGCAGCCCATGGGCCACACTTTACCCTTGGTATAGGAGGCAGCTGTAGTATATAGTAAGAATATCAGACAGCATTAGGAAATCCTGTCACAAAGATGTGTAGTAACCACTGGAACTTAAGGATGCTTATGTTGGTGAAAATGTTTTGCTATCGCAGATATATGTTCAAATAAGAAACTTGTTTAAACATATTATCACTGGATCCAGGAAAGGACTGTAGAACTGTTAAGCTTTTGGCTGCCATTAATGTACATGTAATGCACAATAACGACACAGCTGTGTATTATGCTGATTAGACAGATGCCAGTAGCTTTTAATAGGAAACATGATGCACAAGTCAACCATTTGTGAATAAAATAAAACTAACGTACTACAAATGCAACAGTGATTTCAGTCTTCATTGTTGGATTATTTGGATCCTGAAATAGTTTATAACTATTTCTATGTGTAAATGTCTCAGACATGCAATGCTAGAATGTAAAGTTAAGGGTAAAGTTTTCCCTTTGACATGATTGCCTAGTTGTGTCTGGCTGTAGAGGGCAGTGCTCATCTCCGTTACTAAGCCAAGGGAGCCAGCGTTGCCAAAGACCACTTCATGGTCATGTAGCCAGCATGGCTAAACACCACGGCGCACGGAACACTGTTACCTTCCCACCAAAGTGGTGCCTATTTATCTACTTGCACTTTTACATGCTTTCGAACTGCTAGGTTGGCAGAAACTGGGACTAGTAATGGGAACTCACTCTGTTATGTGGTGCTGGGGTCTCAAATTTCCAATCTGCCAACCTTGTGGTTGTCAGAGTTGGCATCTTAACTGCTAAGCCCCTGCGTGCTTTGCTAGCATGTAGAAAGTTAGAATTATTATCTGAAATAATTGGACTGGGCCAAAGCTCTTCACTCGGCCATGAAAACCACTGGGTGACCTTGGGGAAACCACAAACTCTCAGGCAGTGGAAAATTTCCTCTAAACAAATCTTGCCAAGAAACCCCCATGATAGGTTGCCATAGGTCAAAAACTACTTGAAGGCATACAACAACAAGGTCCCCACCACCACCACAACTCACAGAGCATGAACACCCCAGATCTAGTACAAAGGGAAAATGTGGCGTGGAAAAGGATCCAAGGAAATCTGAGGGAAGCAAAAAGAACTTCAGTAATACTGGTTAAAAAAAAATCACACCTTACCTAGATAGTCTTTACTGCAAAGGTCTTAGAGGAGAGACTGAAGGTTTCCCCTTAGAGGTTGCTTTTGGTGAAAAGTTGAAATGTTTGGATTTGTGCCCCAATCTTCAGTACCTCACAGCTTAAGCATGGTGAAACTTGCCAGAGAAATGAAAATGACAGAGTCACCTTCTTACAGAACAAGGGTGAATGCAATAAAAATGGGGAACATATTTAAGATGAAGAAGCAGTGTTCTTGGTGAAACTGAGGCGGTTGCATTTTTGCTGGATTTACCAATTTCGTTTATGCTTACTTATGATCCCACTCCCACAAACACCAAAAACTGGTTTGGCTCTCCAAAAACTGTTGCTAACTGTCTAACACTTGAAGCATCAGCAGGCCAACTATGGCCCGTTCTAGACGGGCCTTTGCCCCGCCCCCAATATGTACTAGGGGTTGGCTGAGGACACAGCGTCCAATCAGGCCTCACCCCTAGTACGTACTGGGGACGTCAAAATGGCAGCGCCCTATCCAGATGGGCGCTGCTATTTTGATGTGATGGATGCTTAGTGTCCGCACGTCGCAGTGCGGATGTGATGCCGCAAGTGCGCCATTGGCACCTTGCAGTGTCACAACTGCGCTGCAAGAAGAACCTACTTCTTGCGTGTTCTTTTTGCTGCGCAGGGGAGTCGTGCGGCTCCCTCGCGCAGCAAACATGGGTGCCGGCAGAGCGCCCTTTTGTGGCACTCTGTAAAGCACCTATGCTATGTAAAAAGAACACAACAAAGAGTATATATATCATTATATAACAAAGTGTGTGTGTGTGTGTCTGTCTGTCTGTCTGTCTAGCATACAATGAATGTTTTTATTGAAGTATTTCAAGTTAAACCTTGTTTTATCTCTTTGCCCTTGAGTGCCAATATGCTTTTTTTTTAACAGACAAAAATATTATTTTTTCTTTGCATTTTCTTTGGCAGTTGGTATGCATTTCCCACCTATTGGTTTGATTCTTAAGAACTTGGGAGTGTCTTTCCTTGCCTAGTTCTGTATACCATTAATCACCACAGCGAATATATGTGGCTGCCAGTAGTAGGTATTCATGTATACCTACAGTAATGTTATAACTTCTAAACCTAGCACTGGGGGCTTGGCAGAATATAAATGGAGCAGAGTAAAGGGGAATGGCAAGAAGAGAAACAACACATATATGATAATGAGTTTCCTTCTTAAAATTCTGTCTTTTAAAATTTATTCTGTAATCTCTGGCCTCTCACAGTCCCTCTCGACCCCAAGGCTTTGCTGTCAGCAAATAATGACTGACAGGAGAATAGCTTTGATTTCATTTATTTTGCTCTTACACTTTCCAAAAATTGGCTGCTGGATTTGCAATGAACACCTGGCATCAAAGTATGCAAAATGAGCTGGGACCATGTTACCTTGTTACCTCTCTTTCTCTTTGAGACGTGCATAAAAGGCTTGGGAGGAAAGAAGGTATACAAATTGGTGGCTATTGTGTTGCTTTTTTGCATAGACCTCTTTTATTTTGCTCTCCAAAGCAATTACTTCTTTATGGACCAGCTCAAAGAGGTGAAAGAACGTTCAAATGGACTTTCCTTCTCTCCGTAATATTTCCAGAATATGAAGAGAGATTAATTATCATTAAATGCACTAAGCATCACATCTACTGATAATGAATTCTTAGTGTTTTGTGTACAAAGAGTTGAGCCAAGGAGCTCAATAAAACTGTGTGTAATGTTTAGATAGCGCTCTTAAACCTTTAATGGAGCTGTTTTTTTATTGCTGAATCTTATTAACATTATCAGTTTATTTATAGGTTCTAGGATTAGCAAAATCCCATGTTAATATTTGTTTGTTATCCTTGGCTGTGAATTCAGGAGAACATGTTGTTTAAGCAATCTACTATCCTTCTAAATTACCGTGTTGCTGTGTCCTTAGAATGGGATATTTTCTAAGAAACTGCGTGTTTATTATCTTTTTTAAAATCTTAGTTTTCCTCCAAAGAACTCAATATGTTGTATGTTGTTTGTCACCTGCCAGGCCATATATGGTGAGTAAGAATTGCCTTCACATGTGTCTATGTCAAACAAATATATTCAAGAGACTAACAACTAACATAGTGAGCAAGTAAGAGAAAACATTTTTGTCTGAACTTTTAAGATGTGACTGCAAGCATTAGTTATTCCATTTCATCTTTACAACAATTTACAACATATAAGGTTATGAAGACGTAACCTCCAACATTTCACACATGAAAACCAGGAGATATGTGGCCAAGCAGCATCAGTATGGTCAAGACAGCAAACATTGTTCAGTACTGTGCGAATGTTGACCAGCTATGTCATCTAAGTGCTGGTCGTTACTTATGAAGCCCTATGTGGGTTAGGTCCAGGCTAAAGACCTTATCTCCCTATATGAACTTGCCAGAATCCTAAGATCTACAGGGCAGGGCTTTCTCTGGTCGGGCTGGATAATAAAAAAAAGTTATAGTCCAGCAACATCTTGGCACCCATCCTGGGAACTGTTGGCATAGAGGCCTTATGTCTCTGATAAGCAAGTGCTGGTGGTGCTGCAAAGGACAGGTATTACCTTCATGCTGTATTTGTGAATTTAACAGGATATTTCGCTGGTCAGTGTCAGAACATGTAAGAAGATTGATCCAGCCAGCTGGTTTTGTGCCATTTGTGTCTAGAATAGTTCTGGAGTTGGTGCTATAAACTACATTCCAAATGTAAATCTTACTTATATTACTCAATCTTCCCTTGCCTTATATAAAATACGACAACTGTGATGGGGGCAAATTGACTTTGTTGTGTAGGCAGGCAAAAAGATTGGGAGGCAAAATCCAGTCTGTGGGATGTTTGCTGCCTCTCCCTTATTGACTTATCTAGGGTGCACTGCATATGAGTTGAACAGATCAGGTGAACACAGAAGAAGGAAGAGTGAAAATAGGAGAAAGGAATATCAACAATGTAAGATCTGCAAATGACACCATACTATTAGCAGAAAACATCACAAACAGGAACAGCTACCATGGAAGATTAAGGAAGAAAATGCTAAGGCAAGCTTACTGCTGAACATAAAACAAAAACAAAAATAATGACCACAGAATATATACAAATTCAATTTAGACAATGAGGAAATAGAAACAGTAAAAGAGTTCTCATATCTGGGATCAAACATTGATCAGAATGGGGGCTACAGTCAAGAAATCAGAAGACTAAGAATGGGGACAGCAGCTATGAAAGAACTAGAAAAGATCCTAAAGTGCAAAGATATACAACTGAGCACAAAAGTTAGAATCATAAAAGCCATTGTATTCCCAATCACCATGTATGGATCTGAGAACTGGACAGTTAAGAAAGCTGATAGGAAGAAAATCAATTCATCGGAGATGTGGTGCTGGAGAAGAGTGCTAAGGATTCTGTGGACAGCCAAAAAGACAAACAAATGAGTCCTAGAACAGTTCAAACCAGAGGTCTCCCTAAAAACCAGGCTGATTAAATTGAGGCTGTCATACTTTGGCCACATCATGAGAAGGCATGACTCATTAGAAAAGACAACAAAGATGGAGGGAAACAGACAGAGAAGAAGGCTGCATGCTAGATGGATGGACTCTGTTAGGTAGGTCATGGCTATGAATTTGCAGGAAGTAAGCAGAGCAGTGGAGGTCAGGGATTCCTGGAGATGTCTTATCCACAGGGTTGCCATGAGTTGAGACCAACTCAGGGGTAATTTCAAAAGGTACACTGGCTCCCTTGCTACTGACCGTATGGAAACAGTGTCTGACAGGCATATGGTGTTTTGGATCCCTTGAAGGAGAATAGAGATGATAGCCCATTCACAGTGGCAGTAAGAATAGTATTATATGGAGACAAAAAGCTCTGATGACTCCGTGTACTATTATGAGTTTTCACTGAAGTGTTACCCATTGTTCATAGCTATTTCGTAGTGACTGAAATGGAATGCTGAATCTTTACAATGCAAGTTGTGTGTGCTTATACATAATAGTTTTTTCCTCAACATCATACCTTTTTCTTGTGTAAATCCACATAATAATGGTCAGCACTTATATAGCATTTTCCTTCTTAGTGTTCAAAGCAATACACATGCATTATCTCAATAAACCTTGCAGCATTCTTGTAATGTTATGTCTAAGAAAAGGAGCTTTGATGCAGAAAGCCCTTGGATTATATCAGTGTCACTCTGCTACGAGCTCCTAAAATGGTATTCAGAAAGCTACAGGCTCTCAGCCTTACCATTCTCACCTGCAATACATCTTTACAGAATTATAACCACAATATATTGAAAGTTCTTTACTGTGTTGAAAATTTAAGTAAAAGCACTCATTTGGTTACTATTATGGCAGGAGCGACATTTGAACCAGGCTTTCAGTGTCATATCTCACACAATTACAGTGGAACCCTGTGCATGTAATACAGCAGTACATCCCACAGTGTTCAGTGCTGCTTATTCCTTAGTAAGTGTGCTTAAGATTGCAGCAACAATTGAATTGTGGGATTTACTTTTGGGTAAAGATGCACAAGATTACACTGTTAGTCATTACACTATACTAATTCTGTCCACAGCATCATTGCCATTGACCAGAGCTCTGCAGAATTTATACTAGAAGTAACATGCGATCTATATGAATTTACTGGAACGTATCATAAAGACCTTTCATCTCCCTACATTCCCTCCACTCTATTTCTTCACCAAAATGAAGTGAAAGCTTTGCTTGAGGTCTTGACCTACCATACCCTTTTATAAGGAAATCTATATGAGAGTTTAATTACAGACCTGGCTTTGCTGGTAAGAAGCAATCTTCCTTAATTGCATGCTTTATCAAACCTGGTGATTTTAGAACCATATAATAATTTAGCTAACATCACTGGTGGGTTTCCCCCCCTAAGGTGCAGGGCTAAACTTTCTGAAGAATGAAACATTTATGTATATATTTCCCATTTATTATCAAGAACTCTGTATAAGAGTAGATGATCTAATTAAGAGTACTGATGATTTTGTGAATAAATTTTTGAATTTCGTAAATGTCAAAGATACAGCAAGAGGAGGAGAACAAGGAGCCTGACAATCATACAAACCCGATGGTCAATATTTACTGGTGTATCAGGCAAGCTGGAGAATACATCTCATTTTTTGACATTCACAAAGTTCAACTATGATTGTTGATATTCACAGATGAATGGCATCCTTTACCAACTTTTGGATGTGTTCCATCATGAAACCATCTAGAGTCCATAATGGCTTCTTTTTCTTCAACGTTGGGTGAATTAATGGGCAGAAAGAAAGAATGTAAAAATGCCAAGGAATACATTTGGGAAATTAAGAAAACAAAGAATTGATATAGCAGCAGTGAATATAGAGAGGCACTGTTTATAGAGAGACAGTTAACATTAACCACCGAGTCTTGAATGCAAAGCAGTTGCCATGTTGAGTATATGGCTGACCTGAATATGCAGCATTACTAATGCCTTTGTCACTGTTAGTACTTTCTGCATTTAATTTTCCCCAGACTTCACTGTCTACACTACTTTACCCCACTGTGTGCAGTTCATATATACCTGGGTAACACTTCATGCCTTTCATGAAGTGGACTATAGTCCTTGAAGCTCATGGAATGGTAAATTCAGTAGGCATTAAGTTCCACAGGACACTTTGAAAGTTGATGTGTATCTTGGCTGGAAACAGACAGACACCAGATGCATGCAGCTGCTGCCATTTGCGGAGTTAAGCTGTGCATACACTGCAGACCTACCTTTCCAGTAATTTGCAGAGGCATGCAAATTGTCTGCTTCTTGTGATGGCAGCTGCAACTCATGGGCAGAAGGCCAAATGCAGATGAACTGAAAGCAGCTTCTATCATCACAATGACTCAGTAAGTGACTGAGCCCTAAGTCCATAATGTTTTGGTAGACCAAAAAACTTGGACAGTTGATAACATGCTGCATTGTTTTCTGTGGCTGCATGTTCAAAATACTTTATTATTATTATTATTATTAACCTTTATTTATAAAGCGCTGTAAATTTACACAGCGCTGTACATACAATCTTTTTAATTGGACGGTTACCTGCCCTCAGGCTTACAATCTAAAACGACACGACACAAAGGGAGTGGTGGTGGGGAAGGGGCCTCTCTAGTAAGATAAAACATATAAAATACATAGCAATATAGGAAATGATTCAATAAAACAGGCAACAAAAGAACATCAAATAGCAAGTGACAATTATGCAATGCCTGGGAACGCTGCCCTGAACAGGATGGTCTTCAACTCAGAGAAGATGCCAGCCACAGATGCTGGTAAAACGTCAGAAAGAACCTCTTCTAGAACATGGCCACATAGCCCAACAAACCCACAAAAACCTCAAGTGGGGTAGTTTGTAAAAACACAGTTTGTAGAAATAGATACATAGATAGATATTGCAGGGTCCTTAGGATACTGTTAGAGTTCGAATCTGCATGTACCTCCTCTTCTTCAACACGTAAAGGATCAGTATCTAATCTGTCCAAAGATCATCACTGACTAAAAACATATGGAAGAGGGAGTGCCTCAAGAATATTGTGGGAACTATTTATTTTATTTTATTTCAACAATATGCCACCTTTCTTCCAAGGGCACTCACAAGATAAAACATTATTAAAACATCACAATAAAAAATTGAAAACTAGAACACAAGATTTGTATTTCAGTTTGGCTCCATCATATTACCTCATCATATAGTTAGAAGGGAAGGTTGGGTCGGGGTTTTGTGGGGCTTGTTGTTTTTATTGTTGTATATTGTATTTTCTTTGTTGTTACCCGCCTCGATCCTCAATCGGAAGAGGCAGGATATTATTAATAATAATCATCATCATAAATTAATATCAGCCTCTCTCAGGGAATGTACACTGAAGACTGTTCATATAGGGCATTTAACATCAGTTAATCTTTACAAAATAAATAGTTGGGTTATGGTACAGTAGGACAACAGACCACATGTGGCTTTTTGAAGAAAGTAACTTTGCAAGGGCTACATCCTGAGAGATTTTATTATTATTTACCATTTCTGAAGGAGAAAATGCTAATGTTTTCCATAAAGAAAATCCTATTGTTATATTGCTGAGGCTGCATGGATAGACATAACAAGAATGTAGAAAACACTGAAATATCTTGTATTTTGAAATTTTGGATTGCGTGTAAGGAGTTGCTCTTGCAGAATCCAACTTGTAGAATCCAATTAGCTAGAGGGGAACTCAAAAAAGACACATTCATATTACATCAACAAATCTTTTTAAATATAACTCTACAATTTTTAATATAATTCTACAATTAAAGGGTTACTGTGTCACCCTTTTGAGGCAGAGCTAAGCATAAAAACAATGCTGCCTGGCTGACAGTCTTGTTTCCTGTTTTGCTTTGCTTTGCTTTGCTTCTCTTCTGGTTATTTTGATTTGTTATTTTTCATCATTATACATCCACAAAAATGAGATACATATGAAATGGTTTTACAGTGCCTTCTCATTTCTACTTTTAAAACCCCCTGACTGTAAATGCCATTAGACGTTTGTCTGAAACCCTGGAGAGCTTTGGCAAGTTATTGTAGGCATAACCGAGCTAGGTGGACCTATGTTCCAACCTGGCATAACACCTTCATATGATGTGGGGCAGGGATGATGTTTGACAGTGGGATGATGGATTCAAACATCCGGGGCATGTCTACATGGGGCAAATAAAATGGTACTACCTAGTTCTCATAGTGAGTTGTGCAAATGATGTACAGATTGATTGGGGCTGAATCCAGGCCTTTTTATCACACCAGGACTTTAATTTGGAGGAAAAAAGTGTGACTCTTATTCTGGTTTTGAGCAGAAAATCTGGATATTTGTGTGTACATGTGGATTGTGCTCCATAGTGATGATGATGTGGGGCCAGTAGGAAGAATCCTGAAATACATACATTCACAGGCATGGGGGAGTGGAGAAAAAAACCTCAGAGCAGCGATGCCCATGTGGCTGCACATACTGCCATTTATTGGAGTGTGTTCAAAAGGGAGAACTGGGCGTTGACAACTCCCCTGAACTCACTTCAGTGTGTGTGGTGGCCATGTAGATAAGCCTGTGGTCACTGTGGATTTGCGTAACCCGAAGGTAATTTTGATGTCAGTGCAGATGTGCCTTTGATCCTCTAGGTTTTGAAGGTTTGAGATAAACATTCTTTCTCTATCAGCATTTTAAGAATGTCATGATGTCATAATTTTAATAATCGATCTGAATGGGAGAGGTGGGCTAAAATCATCATCATCATCATCATCATCATCATCATCATCATCATCTTACCATTTTATTGCCATTTCACAAGATATCTATGCTAAATGGATGTTCGTATGAGAGGAAGTTCCCAAGGGGTGATACTTCAACCACCTGTATGTAGGACTACAGATTAGTGTCTGACTGGTTTAATTCTTGTCATTATCCACGTTGGAAGAAACATTGCTACAGAATGTCCAGAACTGCTACAGTACTTCTTGAAGTACTTATTATAAAACAGCTAATAGAAAATAATTATTTGTAGTTTTCTAGGGACAAAGTGTGTGCCCGGGGTGGGGAGAAGCACTAATATCTGGTTGTGAAGTGTTGGTTGGTTGGTTGGTTGAGGAGGTATTCATGCATATAATTATTGGACAAAGTAGGTTAGAGTTTAATAGGGAATATAGCATTAAATGTTGAAAACATTTACATATTACTCCAGGCAATGACTACAGTGGAGCTTGCATCCTTTTAAATAATGGAATGAAATACACGATGGGCACTGCCTTTGGCATATACACCTTAATATCTCACTAAACCTCTCTAACACTTTTGTAGCCATTCACAGAGCATTCAGAGCTGGACTTTGAAGCATGTGATATATTAATACCAAGAATAACCGAGGGAATGTCTGTATATTCACAGAAACATTTTCTACTATGTCTATCTTTCTGGATATTACAACAGGGTCCTCTTTTTCTGTCAAAAGAACCTGTTGGATCGTGCCATAGAGCTTGCTCTGTGGTAGCAATCTGATGGATTGACACACAGATGAAATAATCTACAGTTCAGGCTCTCTAAATGCAAAAAGATTATTAAATATCAAATGGTAGGTGATTATTGAATACAGTAATACACTTTTCCACTCATGCCTAGATAATGCCGTGGGGCTTCTTGAATTTGACATAACTTAGGGCCTCAGTATGTCTTAATCTTGCCACGACAGTTACCTAGTGTTGAACGGATGTCTGCTTTTGGTCTGTGTGAATTTTAGACATGCCTGCTCTTTCCTGTTCCTGCATTAAGGTGTGATTTTTAAAGTTTGTTAAAAGCCTAATGCCCTCATGAGTTTGATTGCTTGAACCAAGTGAAAGAAAGACTGGTTTGAGCACAAACGAGTCAACAAAAAGCACTTTAAACTCCTCTCACTGATGTTAATACAAGAGAATTAGACAGATGCTTAATTATTTCCCAGTAACGTTACTCGATTTGAATGTGTTCATTGTTGGATGGATTATGTCCCAATTTTATTATAGTACAGAATGTTAATGAGGAATACTACTCCATTCCTTTTCATTCACAGACAGCCTTAATAATATTTAGGTAGAGGATTGTCTAAACCTAACATTATGTCACATTTCTGGTAGTAATGTGATCTGGAGACAAAAATCATATGTTTTAGGAGTAATAAAAAAATCATAACAGTGGCTGCTATAACATTTGCCTATTAAGCAGCTAGGAAGTCTGGAGGGGTTCCCATTAGCAACTGTCCAGCATACATACACAGACCTTCAAAATCAGTTGCTGATATATTCAGTAATAATTTAGATCAAGAAAATGTGAGTTGGTATTAACGTGGGTAAAAGTCTAAATGAAACTTCCTTTCACTTGGTGTAAACCTTTGATGCAACAAGGCTTAACTTTCTTGAGTGAATCTTTCAATTTACTAATGCAGAAAACACATGTTATAACATGACTATGGTTGTCAAATAATCTGTGCTTGATGCAATTAATTAGTTTTAAATGAGTTTCATATGACAGAAATATACAGTCCCCAGCATTGGTGCCTTTGTGAAGGTATGGAAGTAACTTGCAGTTACTTAAAAAACAAAGAATCTCATTAGCAATCATTGTTAGAAGAAAAATCTATTTCAATATTTTTTCAAATTATTTTTTTTTCAAATTATTTGCTAATAGAAAATTGCCTCAAATATAAGCAAATTTGCTTTTGACTTGCTGTCCTGATTAAATTTTGTCCCCTCCAATTACAGTTAAATTATTTGCTTCGATGTAGGCCACTTGATCCATTTAACAGAGCTGTATCAAGAGCCAGTGTGGTGTAGTGGTCTCAGCATTGGACTATGACTCTAGAGACTGGGGTGTGAATGGTCATAGAAACCCACTGGGTGACCATGGGCAAGTCACACTCTCTCAGCCTCAAAGGAAGATAGAAACTTGCCAAGAATAAATCTTGCCAAGAAAATCCAGTGTTTGGCATACGTTGGAAACAACTTCAAGGCACACAACAACATCAAGACCCATGGGCTATTTGAAATCTAACCTATGTGTGCTCCTTTAATTTCTTCTCATCATATTGTAATGCCATGGTGGATCCAGTTGTAGCTTGGGTGTATGCTGAAGCGATTCCCCCTCCCTACCCAACATACTGAATGCCTCACAAGTCTTGTTCATTTCACATTTGCAGAACAAACCGTTGGTTATGTGGATAGGTCTGTTGGGCAGACAGTAGTATGATGGGAGCTTTGAAGAGTCACAAAAATTAAGGTTTGTAATTCCTTTGCACCATTATTGACCTGTACAGCAGTTCATTCACTGGACCAGTGCCAGTCTTCAAGCAATTGGTTAGTGGTCCTTGATGTGTTTCCAGGAAAGAAAGAAACCATTGTAGCCAATGGTGTCAGTCATATTTGTCACACTGGGGGGAAAAAACTAATTGCTGGTCCTCCATATCAGATACACTGAGAAACACTGTTATACAGCACCAATCTTTGCAATTTGATTACAAATAAAATTATTTTTAGAGGATTAAAAAACACTATTTCCTTTGTATTTCTCTCACAAAGTGTGGAAAGTATCCAGTTTGGAACATTGCAACTGTTAAAAACAGGTGCTCAGGTCACATATATCAGTTTCTCTCCTGTAAATGGATACTTTTCTAATCTCTTCTTACTGTTCCAAATACATCTATCTGAAAGACCATTGTACTTCCAAAACAGGGCCCTTCTTCATGTGGGGAAAAGATTCACACAAAAGTAACAAAGCAGACTTTATTTCAATATCAATTTGGATTAGGTAAGGACTAATTCCACACTATCGTGGCATTAAAATGATTTAAAAGCCACTACATGTTTGTAAACCTATTCTAGGGTTAATTGCAACCTAGAAGCCAATGAATGCAAGAAGAGGCCCAATGCTTTCTTTTTAAAAAAATTCATTCATTCATTCATTCAACCTTTATTAGGCATACAACAACATACATTTACAATAAAACTTTAGGATCATTATTATAAAATTTAAGCCATAATCTTGTTGCCTCCAACAGAAAATTGGCCGTTAACCTGGTAATATGCGGGTTTTGATCTTCCAATAAATATTCCACTGATAATCCATCCAGACAGATATTCATTTCCAAATAACCTCCTTAACAATCTTTCCCTAGGAATTATATACAAAGGACAAAGCAATACAATATGATGGAGAACATCAGAAGCTTTATCATAGTGACATATACAATTCAAAAGTGGGGTCTAAATATCTGCCTCGATCGCATTTGAGGGGTGTACATTCAGCCTTGCAAATAAAAAGGCCTTCCTCAACACCAGCAGTGAAAGGGTTTGAATTCTGCCCTGCAAGGGGGGGATACCAAGCAGTGCTGGAGAACACAGTCTAGGAGGTGTTGGATATGCCAGTTGATACTCTCTCTCTGAGAGGTGGACCCTGATAGATTCAAGACACTCTTTTCCTGTTAGTAAAATGAGAGAATCAAAATTCAAACCCATAGAAATTACTTTACTTTCATAAAATTTAGCCCATCTGGCGTAACAAACATCACATAGTAAGAACCATAAAGGACCACATCTATTAGGCCTGAAATGTATCTTCAACCAAAACCAATAAGTCATCAACCAGGCTTTTAAGAAAAGCAGTTTTGAGATGGGTCAAACAGACAGACAATTTATTTTGGTCATTTTACCGATCAGTATGATCAGTGAAATAAACAATACATTTATAAAATTAATCTCTAGCATCAGTGCTTATTAGCTGCCATTAAGGGATCTTTTACAGAATATAGCAAAATTTTGCCTCCTTTAGTAAAATAGTTTTGTTTTAATTTTTCAGCAAATAATGTAAATAAAAATCATCAGAGTGGGTCACATCACATGGAGGCAAATTGCTTAAATCCCATGCAGAAATGGGATTTAAAAATCTGGAAAAAAACACAAAAGCGGTTTGTTTTTCAGACATGTTTGTGTGAAGGAGAAATAATGCAACAATAACCTGAACAGAAAGTTGACAAAACCCACTCCTTTTTACTTTTGGAAGTTCCCAAAAGTAAAAAGAAGCAAGTTTTGGCAACTTTCCATTTGGATTTCTCTTTCACCCAAATGGCTTCTGAAAAACAACCCACAAAAGCTGGAGGTTTTCACTTTAAATCTAGTTTCTGCCTCCCTGTGATAAACTCCTTTCAGGCAGAGAAGTGTGTGTGTGTGTGTGTGTGTGTTGCATCTTTTGTCTATTCCAGATCTCAGAAAGTTTGTTATAGTGAAACTGGCTGGAGCAAACACAAACTGCATTGTCTTGATAATAACATAAAGCAAAGCTGCCAACATTTTGTAGGTGAAAATCAGGACATGTGTTGCAAGCTGCATCAGAGCATGGTCAAAATGGCAAAGGTTAATGAGAAAGAACAGAGAGTGGTGTTGCCGGGGGTGGGGGCACAGGGGGTACGGACTGCACTGGGTGACAACCCAGAAGAGGGATGCCATTGCTTCATTCGGCTGAAGAGAATATCATGATGAGAATGACATGGCACCACTGAGAGAGCCTAGCAGCCCCGATACACCTCAGTGCCGTCACCTTGGTATGGTGCATGGTAGCAAGGGAGCATGCCCAGCACCCCCTTCCTGCTGCACACAACTCTACACATGAGTAGAATAGCACATGGCAGGGAGGGAGTGTGCCCAGCCCCCTTGTGTAAAGCAAAGACTTAACTGTGCTAGTATAACATTGTGTATTTCTTGTTCTCTGCAAGTCAGAGAAACAGAAATTGTAACAGACCTGAAAAGAGCAAAAGAAGGCCTATGATATCTACTTCACTACTGAACATTTTAACATTCTGATTTGTGAAGGAAAGGAATTGAGAGCAGAAAACTGCTAAAAGGCATAGCAGTTAAGCTGCAGCGTCAGGAAGATTCTGCAGGGTCTCCTGAGTCCTGATTAATAAGCCTGCTTCCCCCCACGGACAGGCCAAGGGAGGAGACAGGCAGTGGCACACAAGACAGTGGCCCAGTTCAGGTTCTTTCTGAGAATAATCCTGGCAGTAAGGTGTTTTTTACTTGCAAATATCACCTATTTTGAATATTAAAATGTAGTCAGGGTGCACCTTTGAGTCACAACAGGGAGCTGTTTTTGCACTTAAAGCCTCCCTTCCTCTTCACTGTTCAGGGAGAAACATTTAAAGAGCAGTAAATTAATGGCAGTGGTCTACATTCCCATAATACCATTAAGAAACTCCCCTCCTTCTACAACACTAAGAATATATCAAACAATAACTACAACTTTCAGTCTTCCAACTTGCAGAAGACACGAGGGAGAAAGGCAAAGAAGAGTGGCTATTCTGTCCTTTTCTGACAACACTCATGCACAGTAAGCACCATTGTTGTTTTTTCTCAGCGATACCATCACACAGTCAGATCTGATTGCCTGTGCAGCCATCATGCTCACTATGCTGTCCTTTCTTGGCTAGAATGCTTATCGTGAGCTGTCCAAAAATGCATAGAAAGGCAGCAGCAGAAAACCAATGGCTGTAAGCGGTAGTGGGCTGGGGATAGAGCTTAAAGGTAAACAGGACTTCCCCCTTCAAAGATGATGGGACACAATTGTTCAATTATTCAACACATCCCTAGTAAGTTAATAGTCTTTTGCACAAGGGGTGTAAAATTCTGGGATTAGCAAATTGCCGTTAAGGCATATGCTACTGAAGACAATTAAAAGATATTAAGGGGGGAGTGAGATCACTTTTCGACTGCTACCAGTTTAAATTTTGACTGCCATGGATCCATCCTCTGGAATTCTGGGATTTGTAGTTGGTTGTGGCACCAGAGTTCTCTGACAGAAAAGGCTAAATATCTCACAAAACTGCAAATGCCAGAATTCCATAGCATTGAGCCATGACAGTTAAAGTGGTATCAAACTGCATTAATTATGCAGTGTAGATACAGCCTTAATCCTCTTTAAACTACAAAGAACATTGTCATGAAACATTCTTGTTACCATTCTTTCTCATTTATATTTTAAAGTCCACAATGTTTCCTTATGCAATTGGTATACCACTCTTATCCCAGAAGAAAGGCCATATAAAATTTAATAGAAAACATAAGCTTGGAGATTATAATAGAGAACTGTGGCACTGTTTGAAGACTGTTTTAAAAAACCATATCATTCTGTATTAAATTTTATAGGTTCTTATAGTGGTGTTGGCTGTAAGTATTAATTTCAGTGAAGCAATTCCATTTTATAGCACCTTTAGGACAGCAGCAGGTTTGCAGTGGTACAAATAGTAATGTGGAAACTTTAATCCAGTGATGTATGCTGCAAGCAGAGCTGAAGCATCTACCAAAAATCAAACCATACATACCAGTGGCTCCCACCACTATGTATCCATTAGACTGGGGAGGCTTCCTACAGCACTGATCTTCTCTCTGCCAGCATGATGCTGATAGATTTATACCAAAACATTATGATATAATGCTTCAGGTGCATCAGAATTCCCTACCTGTTTAATAGCTGACCAGGAAGGGGGAATTCCAGGAGTTGAAAAGAAAGTATGGTCCCATCCTTGAGACTTGATCAACCCAAGAGAAGGAAATGGAAGGAAACTGGTGTATGTGATAGTAAGTGCTAGAGCAGTGTAGCTTGGATGGGGGTGGGGGTGAGGGAGTTGATGGGGAGAAAGATCCAGGGGAGCAGTGAGAGGAAATGGGGAGGCAAGGGGACTTCAGTATTGGCATGCAAAAAAGACAAGGGGGATCAGCGGCCTTTAGGATCATGGTGGAGATCAGAAGTTAAAGCACATGGCAGTGGGGGAGAAGTGGCAGCAAAAAGGAGCTTTCACATTTGGGCCCCTGCTTAAGGTTTGGCTGGCATGTAGGAGCTGTGCTGCTGTTCCTGTTTTCTTTCATTGGACAGGCTGAGAAAAGAGATAGCAGGAGAAACAATGTGTGTGGGGAAGGGATGTCTCTGGAGGAGGAGTATCCAGGGTCGATTCTTTGAAAGAGTCCTTCAGCTCTCTTACCTCCCTCGATTGAGTCTTTTCTCACCAGAGAGAAAAGTGACAAGCTGGCTGCACCCTTCTCCACCCCAGCAAAGAGGGATTGTGAATCTTTCCTTGCCAGGGAGAAGCTTCTCCCTTTGCACCCAGTCACTTTGGGAGCAGAATTTGAGCAGCCAATTGATCAGAGACTGAGGATGTTATCAGACAAGGGAAACTGGAAGTATAATCCAATGGCAATCTGAACACAATCATGGGGTTTAACATTGCGTGATAGACTACCACACGCAATTTTGGGCAATGGGAAGTCAGTCCAAATGCAATCATGGGGTTTCACGTTATTGCGTGAGAGGTGATCACACGCAATTTCGGGCAATGGCAAGCTATTTTTGGGCAATGGGAAGTCAGTTCGAACACAATTCAAATTCACATAAATTCGCTGAACTAGAGAATTCACGTGAATGCGTTCTGGCCCCACTTTCTTTTCATTCGAAATTAAGAGAAATTCCTCCCATATGAAACTCCTGAGAAGCCTCTTGGCTGTGCTGGCCTTTGCTGCAAGGCCAGCACTGACAAGAGGCTTCTCAGTCACTGCTAAGCCAGCTGCTCAGACACTGCTCCCTTTGCACCTGGTCACCCTAGAAGCAACAACTGAGTAGCTGACCAGCTGACCTTGCTTACTGTAAGGGTGGCACGGGCAAGAGGAAGGAGCAAGCCTGGGGTGCTGCTGCTGCAGGAGTAGCAGAGCTGGGCATTGTTGAGGTAGACGCTGCTGGCCAGCTGGCTGCTGCACAAACAGTAGGCCTAATAGCAAGAAAGTTTGGGGCACTAGGGTTGTTGTCCAAGTGGAAAGGTGGCAGTATCCCAAAAGGGTTTGAGGATTACTGTACTAGAGTTATCTTTCAGTTACAATGAGAATTCCTGCCTTTTATTCTACAAGCTGTTTGGTTTATAAATATTATAGTTAGGTAGAATAGGTAGATTAGATGGATGGATGGATAGATAGATAGATAGATAGATAGATAGATAGATAGATAGATAGATAGATAGCATTCAGGGCTAAAAGCACGGTTCAGACCTTAAGGTGGTGGGCATGATAGTGGCTGAGTCTCCCAAAGAACAGCACCCTGAGTATCAAAGGATTAGGAACACCAGTTGATGCGTTTGCATTAGCATAAATGCTGTTATTTTATGGCAATGCACATTTTGGGAGGAAATGGGTTTTGGTTAATCAGACTCTGTTATAGTATTGTGAATAATCCCATTTATATTAAGAACTCTAAGGAATCTAAAATATTCTATCAGTAATACAATGGAGAATAATTCATCCTTACAACCGTATTTTGCACACATGTGCACACGCACACAGATTCTCTAGAGGCATCCACTGAGTATGGTTTCTGACACAATGTTTTTATTGCTGAGATCGCCAGCAATGAATTTGGACTTGTGTGTCCACATCCATTTCTGAACATATTTTCATCCTATCCTGAACAACTCTACAACTCTGTGAGTTGCAGTGTTCCAGAGATACTTCAACAGTCCTGACTGAGATTTTTTGTGTTTGGGGGATACAGATTCTAGTCCTCACTGAAACTCACTGGGTGACCAGAGGTCAATTACTCAGTTTGGCTATGGATTTTATCATATGCGAGGCAAGTGCCCGCATCCTGTAAATAAATGGCCATTACATCCATAAATATCCTGTAATAGTGGGATTGTTTTTACATGACATTGCCATTATCTCGACAATATCCTGGCTTTTCCTGTGAATGAAAAGCGGTGTAATTTTGCCACTTTATTTATGGAATAATGGCAGGATAATGATGATGTCCTGTGAAAACAATCCCCGCTATTGTGGGATATTCATAGATTTTAATGGCCATTTATTCATGGGATGCAGGTGCTTACCTCCTGTGTGATAAAGTCCTATGTTTGAAGCTTGTTGTGAGGTAAGAAAGAAAAGAGTTGTATATGCCACCATGAGTTTGTTGGAAGAAAGTGGGCTATAAGTGTAACTGATAGAATAAATATTTATTCTTTATGGAAAGTGTTTGTAGGAATGGATAAAATGTGACTAACTTGTATTATTGATTTTTTAAATTTCACTCTTAATCCAAGAAGACCAAAGCAAGGTCATGTCATGTCTGGTAATCCAATCTAGTGCTTCTTCAGTCAAAAGCGAATGCCAGCCATTTCCTTAGGGTTGCAGCCAAAACATATGTCAGTGTAAATGGATTGAGAATACAGAAAGTGCCTCATACGGAGGTATTCTTCTTCTGAAAAGAAGACTAGAAGGTTATGTATTGATAGTACAGTATTCTTTTTCTTTTGTTGTTCTTTCTTTATTTTGTCCTCTCTCCACAGCACTCCATATCATAGCTAGCAGAAGGATAATGAAAACATTCTGACATGAAGTATGGGGCAGATTGCACTAGATTGCAGATGTAAACTCATAGTCCCCCAATGTTGTTGGGATGCAGTTCCTGGCAAATACGCTCCATGTTCAAATAATATGAGAGTTGTAGTCCAGTCTCACATGAGGGTCCATGTTCTCCAGCCCTGCTCTAGACATTGTAGGTGGTCTAAGTACCAGATATGTGACAGCCGCTTTGAAAGTCACACATTGAAATCATAAAAGTTAGTTTTGCCATCTGCCACATGACAACCATATGGGTCACGTTAGGCTGAAATGCAGTGATTTAACCAGTGCCATATGAAAGGAATTATAATTTAGATTACTGAAAAGTGTTGTACTTAGATCTGGTTTGAAAATGCCGTGAAACTTCAGATGGTTCAAAATGGGGTGAAGAAGACTGCTAGGAATTGCCATAAACATAAATATTATGCCAGCACTTTGACATTTGTGTTGACTTTGAGCATGTTTCCAGTATCACTTCAAAGTGCTGTTATGAAATTAATTTTTAAGCCCCAAAAGTTCTTCAAAATGTAACTATTCCAATGGCCTCTTCTTATCTTACACACTGCCATTTTTTTGGGCAAACACAAAGAATGAGGGCAAAGCCTCCAGTAGTACCAAATCCACTTTTTAAATAGATTTCAGGAACCATTGCTGTTGTTCTATGGACTTTTGGATACCGCTGCATTTGTTTCTTTTTTCAAAGGGAGGGCATTTTGGCAGTAGATACAGCCCCAGAAAGCTCCAAAGGTAGAAAATTGGCACTTAGACCTCCCATAGTTGCCTATTCTCTAGCATACAGGGAGGTAAGGGTTTATCCTTCCCTTCCTGGTCACTTCCCAGTTCCCACCTGAATGTTCCTGCCTTGCAGCAAACCTTCCCAACTTGGCACAGAACACTCCACAGAAGTATATTCTGCCCACCTGCTTTCTCAGCCCACCCAAGGTCAAAGCACAGCCAGCTGGACCTGGACTTTATAGAGATTAGGTATATTCCATGTGTTCTGCCAGTCTTTTGAATCTGCATCCCATCTCAAAATCTGGTTTACCATTCCAGGTGTATTGAACTTGCCCCTGGGTTTGGAAGGAGGAGTAGACAAGCTGTCAGAGAACTAAAAGCCTGATATGCCTAACCTGCTTTGCAAGCCTCCGTAGGGCTTTGGATCAGAGATTTGTAAAGGCCTATACTGGGGCTGCTTCACCTCTTATCTGAAAGTAGCAGACATGGTCCTAGAGGCAAGCACCTGCATTTTCCCCTATCATATCCCAAATTAAATGTAGCCTCTGGCTTTGTGGTGTGGCACTATTTCACCAAGCAGATTTTCAAACATTCTGATTAAATCAAACCATCTGCAAACTAAAGAAGATCTATGTACAAGCGAGTCTCACAGGAGCACATACTTTACTGCAAATTCCATTGTACTCAAGAGTATCTTTTGTGATGTTTAGAGATGCTCATTGATTTAAACCCAGCCAAATGAACACTACAGCATTTCATACAGAAGTGATAATCAAGTGCATGTTTTCATTCACTTCGCTGTGATGAAATGTTGTGATGTGTGGTGTTGCCGGACAAGTATGCAATCAGAGATTGTGGATGGGCAGGAGACACAATAAGTTGTACTTTCCCCCATTTCATTTCTTTCTATTTCTGTTTTCCTTTGTCTCTTGTTCTCTTTCTCATTTAACAAAAAGCAAGCTGGGGCAATGACACCATTGAAGTGCAGCATTTGTTCACTGAAACAGCAGTTAAAATTAGAGAGATTGAATGATCAAAAAGGAGTCAGAGTCAGACTAATGGCAACATACCCAAAATTTATAATTGCATAGTCAATAATAATATCCCGTGGTGTAACCCAATCTGAAAATTTAATTTTATGTAAACTTCCTGTATCTATTAGGTGAGCTTTCTATTTTATATGGTTTTAAGTTACAGCATGTCTCACCAGGTCTATTGACTATAAATAAAGATTGAATTGAATTGATCTGGAACAGCATATTGGAACACAGATATGTAGATCTGCTAACAAGGTGACTGGTATAAACTCCAGAGCATGGAAAGGTTAATTTTTGGACTACAACTGCCAGAATGCTGTGGTTGGGGATTCATTTTATTTGTGATTTATATTCCATCTTTCTCCCATGTGGCCCAAGGCAGGTCCCAAGATATTTAACAAAGACCCATTTAAAAGGTTATACAGCAGGCCCTCAGTTTCCACTGGGTTCTGGAGCAGAACTGTTCAGAAATGAACTGTGAACAAAGGTGCTGTGATTCTTGTTATCCGAAAGAGACTGGAAACAGGTATTTTGTAAACATTAATACCTCTTTATTAAAACACCCCCAAACAAAGCTCAGAAGAGGAGCATTAATAACAGACAATACCTAAAATAAAGTACAGACATTTTACTAGCTGTCACTGCTATCACATATTCTGGGGTATATATTTGGGGGAAAACAACAGATGCACCTATAGCTTTGCTATTTTGTAGACAGTTCAGATATATTGTTCCATAGTCAACACCAGTGAAGCAGCTGGATGACATTAGCAGTAATTGCTTAATATTGTCATCACTTTTGCTTACATGAAAAGAAAAGCAACAGACTATCAATCAGATGATAGACTATTCAAAGCCTATGATCATAGTAAGTGCTTTTTAATGTCATGGCAACAATCTTGTGAGAGATAACACTTGATTGCTTCATGCTGTGCTACTCATAGTAGCTGCTTTACTCTATTAATTTTATTTTTAGTTTTAAATGTCACATTCAACATTATGACTTAATTTATGCTTAAATTTAATTGAAGTGACTTCCTTTGATCATGTCCCACTTCTTCTTGTGCCTGTTGTGTAGTTAGTTATGCCTTACTCTACCAAAACATTGTGGAGAACAAAACTTGAGTTATTTCTTTCCATGTTTTAAAACTAATTAATCTGCCAGTAATTTCATCATGTAATGTAATATATCTATTACATGTAACCATAATATGTAGTGATTGATACACATATAATTGTAAAAATAAATTGTGCTTTACAAAATGTCAAACCATGTAACTTTTTAAAAATGCCTATAGTTGTCGTATGAAATCAGTTCATATGTTTGTAGTCATATATTTGCTATGAGTTAGCATTGGTTAAGTCTAAAAATGTTAAGTAGCAGTTGTTGTTGTTATTATTATTATGTCTTACCTGGCTCTCCACATAGATCAAGTTGGGGGACAACAATAATTAACAAATAAACAGCATCACTTAAAACACATTGGTTAAATCACACATCAGTTTAAAAGGACAAATAAGATGTACACATATTAAACAATCCACATCTAAAATTCATCATTTAAAATTCACAGTTTAATATATAATATGATATATCATGGAAGCACAGGACTAAACGTGAATACCATATCAACCCTTCTATATCCATGGCAATGCAGAATCATCTGTGGCTCAAATGCCATTGTATGTCTCAATGGCAGAGGGAAATTATCACCTCAGAGAGCAGATACTGGGCGAGAAGGAAGGGATAGGAGCACTGGCACTGGCTGTCTCCCACTGCTGCATGACAGGCTAGCATGTTCAAGGCCAGTGGTTCTCAGCCTTTGATATTTTGGACTACCTCTCCCAGAAATCCCAACTGGTATGACAATTGGTCAAGGATTCTGCCAGCTGAAGTCAGAAACAGCTGATGGAAAACCACTGTTTTCGGCAACTTGACCTGCCTAATCCAATCTTGCTCCAAGCTGAAGTTGAGGATTCTTCCCCTTCATCAGTGTTAGATTTAGCTGCGAGTTCCTGTTAGTTTCTGCAGAAGGAATGGAATCATAGAGGTTGAATCTCTCCTATCCAAATTGCTTGTGACCAGAAGTACTTTGGATTTTGGTAACACAGTGGTTAATGCCTGTACTGCAGGCACCCACTATTGCTATTGGAATTATTTGCATCTATGTACATAATGATATATCTTGGAGATTGGACCCAAGTCTAAACACAAAATTTATGTATTTTTATATACAAGTTATACATATAGTTTAAAGGTGATTTTATACAATATTTTAAATACTTTTGATCATGAAACAAAGTCTGTATACACTGAAACGTCAGAAAGCAAAAGTATCACTATCTCAGCCAGCTATGAAAAAAAGCTTTGGTTTTTGGAATATTTTGGATTTTGGAATTCCAGATAAGGGAGGTTCAACTTGTATTTTTTCCATGGCTGCCAAATGTCTTGGGAGCTGTAGTTTCAGGTCCCCAAATACTGCTGAAATCAAAAAGCAAATGAGGGGAGAGGTCCCTGGCTGAACCTAACTGGTTTTACATGGCTCTTAATGGATTTATTGGGGCAGAGGGAGGAACAACAGCAACAATACCAACAGTCTCTACTTGGACAGCTCTATGTATTACATACCTGTTAGAACACAGTATTATTCATTTGATCAGTGGAGTAATGAATCATAGAACTGGAAGGAGCCTGAGCCATCATATCCAACCCCTGATTGGTGAAGGATCTCCACCTAGAGTAGGGGTGGGGAACCTATGGCCCTCCAGATTCTGACAAACTACCATTCACATCATGCCTCACCACCAGGCAAGCTGAAGGATGTTTTATCTAGGCTTATGGGGGCTTGGTTGTAGCTCCTCCTCTTATGGTGATGCTACATCTGGCCTTACGTCATGCAAGGCTGGTGTGATCATAATAGGACCAGTTCCATACTATTTGGGGTGGAGCAGATGGGTGCAAAGGAGCAGCCTGAGTCCACTCTGGCCACAAGCGGGGCAGAACCCAAGGCAGGCTGTAGATGCAGGGACTGACCAGCAGAAGTCAGGTTTTCCAGCTCCTTTTTGCTCCGGTCCTAAGGACCAGAGCCCAGCTTTGGCGCAGCTTTTGTCAGCTTTGGAGGCATGCGCCATGTAAACGGCACACCCCCAAAGTGTCCAGAAGTTGCTTCATTTTGTTTATTTAGGGCCTTAATTAAGAGACAGAGAGCAAACTAGAGTATTGGTTACTTCTTCCTGTCAGCCCATCACCAGGTCTTAGAATGCTGACTGACATTTCAAAGAGTTGGTCTTCTTCTCTGGGTCTCCAGCAGGGAAGCAATTTTCAGGGTGATCAGCACTGAAGTAGGTTTGATTTTTATATGTGAGTTGGCTTTACAGTCTCAGCACCCATCTCTACACATTCCTAGCTGGCATTTGGGCTTTCTGGCCACCACAAAGAAGATTGTTTGTGTGTTTCTCTTGTGTAATACCCATGTACAAAAAAAACAGGAATGGGGGGAAGGTACCGGGAAGGTATATGCCTGCATTTGGCCCCATGGAACTTACCATGGGAACTGTAGATAAGGTCATACGAAATGTGAGCTCTAATGGGAATGGCAGAAATTACTACAAGTACTGGACATATTTTTCTGCCTGCCTGGCCATTGAAAAAAATTTTCCTTACCTGCTTGAATCTGGGTTGCCACTTATCTGGTTATCTGGCATTTACCCACATTTGGGGCCACTTTCTCCAGATTGCCCTTCATGCCCATGTTCACAATCACCTGAGACAGAAGCAGTTTCAGCCCACCTCTCAACCAAATTCTGTTCTACTTCTCTGATGCCACAAGGACCCACTCCTATGACAACATAAGGGTCTCCCCATAATACAGTTGTCCATCCATTTTGGCAGGCTAGCCATCCACAGACTGGTACATCCATGGATGTCCCCACCCCATTGTCGTCAATGGCAGTGCATGCACACAGCCATGTTGATGTGGCCATGCACACTTCTTCATCCATTAACAATAATGGGACATGAAGTCCTGAAATTTGTAGTGTTTGTAGCATGGAGAACCTAACCCCCACCAACATGGAGGACTTACTGTATGAAGAAGATCACCCCAGGTTGCAGATTTTGGCCTAGACATCCCTGGGCCTGGCAACCCACAACAGAACAATTCCTGCCCCCATCTTAAAGTGCATGGAAGGGATATACCAGTATATACCATTTGTGACAGTTGAGACTAAAAAACTCCCGCCTTGCTCAACAACATTTTGAAACTGGTTGAGTAGGGAACTTAATCAATCTTGTTCTGATGCTGACCTTGACTTAAACACAGTAAAGAAAGGAGAATAAAATTAGCAAATGTGCTTTAGGGAAAGAATGCTATCTCATGGCTTGTTCTTTCAACCCAGACTATGCTGTTAATCCTATTACACCTGCAAAGCCACCAAGTAAGTGTCATGATGCTCTTGGGACTTGAATCTTTCATTTTCCTATCCAGCATGCTGTATTAAGAGCCTTTCTCCATATATTGCTGTACAGAGGGGAGAAATGACACTGTCAGTTCTAAAATTCTCTGATCCTACAGATTTTTATTTCAGTCTGAATTAATGCCGATAGTGTCTATTTTGACTTCTAGACAGTGTCTCCTTCTTATCTATAGGTTTAAATTTCACTTGGTTCATACTGAGGATGGACAGTCTTGCTCCCAGTCCATCATTTTCACATGTGTTCAGTCATATGCCCTTTCCATTCTATTTTAAAAAAGAAAAATATATACACAATCCCTAAAATATTTCTTTTATACACATTTCCCCTAAGATGCACATTTTTGTTTGTATTCATTCCTGAAATGAACATTTTCATGTGTATTTTTAAAAATAATATTTATTAATTTATAAAAATCTTTTTTAAAAACCCAAAAACATGACAATAAAAGAAAAACAACTTGTATACAAAAATTCCAAAACAATATATATAATTCATTGAATAAAAAACGTCAATTTTGTGTCCTTTCCTTCCTTCTCTCTCCTGAATTTGTCTGTTAAATTGCACTGCAGTATGATCACCAGATAATATAAACAATGAAGCATATTTACTCATAAACTAAATATAAAGATTTATATTTATCTATCTCAGAGTATCTATAATCATTACATAATTATTACGTCTATCAATTTTTGTTATGTTACTTATTTTATCCCAATTTTTGTCATTTCATTTACTCCAATCCAATTGTAAAGTCATTTTCCCACCTTGATTTCAGGAATTTGATCAAGGGACTCCATTATTTTCTAAATTTACTCATAGGTTCCTTTTTAATTATATGCATCAGTTTGTCAATTTATATAGTATCATATAGTTTCATCAACCAATCAATCACATTCGGTATTGTTTTCAATTTCCATTTTTGGGCATAAATCATTCTCCCAGCTGTAATCATATAAAACAACATTTTTCCGTATTTTTGTTCTAATTTTTCATCTGAGATTATATTTAACAAATACATTTTCGGATCTTTTGCTATTTTCATTTGTAATATAATTTGTATATATTTATGTATTTTGTTCCAATAATTTCTTGCCACCTCACATCCCCAGCACATATGATAGAGAGTGCCAGTTTTTCCCCTCACACTTCCAACATGTCTTCTTAACCTTTTTACACATTTTTGACAATTTAAAGGGTGTATGGTACCAATATTTTATATAAGATATATTTTATAATAATTTTCTTTGTATTTAACACTTAATGTATATTTTAATCTTTTAAGCTAGGTTTACTCCCATTCATGTGTATTTCTGAGCCAAAAATTGTATCACAAAATTCAAAGTAGTATGAGATCTGAAGGATTGCTGTGTGCTAACCCCTTTATCTGCCTTAGAAGCATGAATGAATTAGTTAAACCTCTTGTTCAATGGACCATAATGCAAATGGTTTGACATTTGGCCTCTTGCACAATGAACTACACAACGTAAGGGGAAATCACATCTGCATAACAATAGACATGGCGATACTGCATTATTATGCCCACAGAGCCTTCTTCTCCATCTTAAGTGTTTGTTAAGATCTCAGATCATGGGTGCTTTGCTGTCTCTTCTGCACTTTATTACTGGACATGAGAGGTGGGGAAACAGAACGCTACAATAAGACTTGTCATGTGCATGCCATTTTCAGTGGGTATCTCAGGATCAGCAGTGCAGCTCATCTCTACACAGTCAATATTAAAGTCATTTGCCTAGTCAGACAAGGCAAAATACTCTGTAGAATGCTGGTGGTAAATATTCAAGTCGCTCCCCCTGTAGATAAGAAGAGATTGCTCACTCTGGTATTTCCAGTTAGTGTAGGTGGGACAACACTCCTGTATGAAAACTTGGAGACCCACTACCATCAGAGTAGACCTGGGGTAAACAATTTCTGGGACCATTTTTGCCCACCCCTGGATTTCCCCCCACATCCACTTGCACACCTTTGCCTCCCCCAAGGAAATTAAATCCTCAAGATGGCAAATAAAGGGGTGAAACTGAAGGGCAAGAAAAAACAGCTTGAAGCTGCCTTTTCCAAAGCCACATTGAAACCCCTTCAACCACACCGCCGGCTTCTAAGGTGGGTGGAATGCGCATGTCATGACCTCACGGTGTGGATTCAAGCCACACCACTCAGTCCTTTTTTTCTACTGTTCCCCCCACCATCCCTGTGCACCTTCGCAAGAGTGAACTGCCGGCAACTGCCATCCCATTGGATGACTGTTCCTGTGAATCTGCACATGCATTCATATGTGCAGCATTTCAATGGGACAGTGCATTGGAGCTGAGGTGTGCCCACGTAGATGCCAGCAAGGTATAATCATGCTTCCCCATCACCCTTCTTCACCTCCCTTCACCCCATGCCCCCTCTTTTACTGTCTGTTTTGTGTATATAGTTGTCATCTCCCTAAGAGGTGTTATGGTTTCTCTTTTGTTCATTGCCACCCTCACTGTTTGGGTACAGCAGCTCTGTCCCTTTTAAATGTGCTCCTGAGACAGAGCATTTACATGCATGATTAGGGTTAGGGTTTGGAAAGAGCACCCTGTGGAAAACACAGGCAGTTTATAATGCTGAGAACAGCCAATGGGAGTGAAGCTAGAAAAGGAGGGGGCTGCTCCCAGGAGACCGTATAAATAGAGTCACACGCCCCTTTAGAGCCACTCTGATGTCAATGTATTTATACGTACATGTGAAGGCGTGCACTTTCTGGGAAGAAGTGGAAAAATCTAGCTCCTTTTTAGCATGGTTTGGGCGTGCTTTCCGGCCAGCTTCAAGGCCTGGGTCATCCTGGAAGCTGGCCAGAAACCTGCTTATTTTGACTATCTGCTTCACCCCAATATTTGCTGTCTGCATGTAACTCCCCTCTCTCTGGGTCTTAGTTTCTGGGGAGGTGATCATTTACCAATTGATAGACTTTTTTTCTGTATTTGGAGGGCTGAGGGTTGTGGCTGAGTGGCCATAAGCAGTCATTAGGTTGCAATTTGCCTATCTCTAGTATAAACAGGACCAAGCTAGATGGACCAATAGTCTGTCTCACATACTGAGGCAGACTGTTGGTGCATGTAGCCAAATACAATCTACATCTACAAGAAAGCAGCTTCCTGTATTTCTGCATCCCTGGACACATGGATTCCTAAAGACATTCATGCTTTTATCACTAAGGTGTGAAGGGTCTGCATAAGTACATTAGGCTGAATATACTTAAAGTTTTCCCTGCAGTTGGGAATCTTCCTTGGATCTTTTCACATTACATAGTTACAACACTATGATTCCTTTCTAACTGCTGTGGCTGCATTCTGTGGAATCTTGAGGTTTGTAGTTTCTTCAGAGGCACTAGAGCTCTCTGGCTGACAGTCTTAATACCCCTCCCTAAACTTAAAATCCCACAATTCCATCAGATGGAACTAAAGTAGAAAAAATAGTATCATAGTGAAAGTGCCCCTTGTCAGGGTTCCCAATTACAGTGAGATTTGTAAGCACATTCAACTGAACATGAATAGCTGTCAAACATGTCTCAGTACTGTATTAAATTTACTTGGCCTCAAACAGTTTGGTCTCAGAAGCAACAGGGGATAGAAAATTAACCTGCACTTTATAGCAATGGAATAAATGTCAAATTGTGCCCTGGAGATCTCATTACGTGGAATACGTATATGTAGAGCATATTACATTAGATGCAGGGGGATCCACCTTACTTCACCACCATTTCCACCATTGGCCACTATCTGCTTCCATTATATAGGTTTTTTAAAAACTATATTTTGGTCAAGAATCTATTCAGAATGTCTAAGAGTGTTATGAAAAAGGTGTTGGCCCTCCTTAATTATGGAATGATTAATTATTTAATCTGCTTGGATGTCTGTGTGCACACTCAAGCTTTCTCTCTCATTTTTCATACTTCTGGTACCATTAATCAGTGGAAGTTTTCGATGTGACAGGAGACAGGTTGATTTAAAGTGTTGCACTGCTATAACCTCTCCAGTATACTATGACCTGTTTGGAGAGCTCAGGTGATTGATCACAGAGAGTTTCACTGTCAAAGTGCAAAGCTTTGGTTAGAAGAAAAAGCAAAAAGGAGAGACAGGCTTGCTGACTCTTGAGCTGAAACTTGAGCTTAAGTCTCACTGAAGTACTAAACCAGTATCTGGACTCTGGCAAAGAGACTGCAAAGGGAGAGTTCTAATGATGAACAAATGTGCCTCTAAATTAAAACAAATCAATGGACATAGAAAACATGTCAAGGAGAAGGTTAAGTTTCTCTCAGACACTCTGTTTTCTACAATGAAGGCTATTTAAAGTAGAGAACAGTTTAGTTATGAGAGCTCCACTTTCAGCCTCATGTCTGTACATATGTACATTCAAGACTTATGGTGACCCTGTGAATTTAACATGGCTTTCTTAGGCAAGAAATACTCAGAGGTGATTTTGCCAGTTCTTTTTTCTGAAATGTAGCCTGTAGTAGTACCAGCTAAACAGAGTTTTAATGTGTGCTTGAAAATTAAGCATAGATTCTATGCCTAACTCATGTCTTTGCAGGAGAGACAGTGTGTATATGAAGTAAAGGACTAGATCAGTGAATGTGTGCCAACTCTGGAAGTAAGGAACCCACAGTTAAGGTAGAATGCTATTGCAAACCATCCATGGGGTGCTTGCTTAATAGCCACTGGCCTGAGCTAGAATACAGGTTGCATCTCCCTGTCAGAATGTGTGCTAGAAGAGACACTATTACCTTTGCATTCAGTGATATATAGGACATATAAGCTTCAGATACCAGGGTTTGATACCCAGCTCAGCCATGAAACCCACTGTGACCTTGGGCATGTCATATGCTCCCAGCCTCAAGGAAAGGCAACGGCAAACCTCCTCTAAACAAATCGTGGCAAGAAAACCCCATGATAGGGTCACCACAAGTTGGAAATGACTTGATGACACACGACAACAGATTGTTTTAGTAAGGTGTCTGGCTCTTGTTCATTGATTGGGCCCTTCGATCCACACATGCTCTGAATTTGGGGTCCATCTTCCTCCACCCTGTCCCCATCTGCACAGTGAACAGAGATGTTTGGCAGCCCCAGAGTTAATATATATTAATGCATCCGTGTGTAAACTGACTGATAACAATGTCAGCCAGGTTTTTTTTAAATGTAAGCCTGACATATAAGCAAACAACCCATTTTGAAAAGGGTAATGTATCTTTACACAGCTTCCTATTAGTAATTAAACACAGAAAGAGGCAAAATGTTTCCTCCTTTCCATGAAACAGCCATTGACTGTACTGGTTCCATTAATGAGACAGATTGCTCATACAGAAATCTGTACATTAGGAGGAACTGTATTCTGTTTATCATGAAGAACAGGCCTGATTTTCAATTCAATCCGAGACGGAAAGATCACTGCCTTATAATTAGTCCTGCTCTAGACCATTATATATCCTTCTGTAAGTAATGATAATCCCACATTGACATTTGAATACAGGAGGCCTTTCATCAGAAAAAACTTACTCAGTTCAGTATCTCCCCTTTCATTTTTTAGAAGACATTCAGAAGGGTTTCCCCCCCAAATTCAATATTTATAAGACATAAGACTCAAAAGACCTAAGAGCCAAAAGTATTGTTGCTACAATTATATGTTTGCACACCTTCCAGAAGTGTGATCCATTATCTCAAGGGCTAGGAAATTGGAGAGGAATGTGGTCTGATGAATTTGAAGTGTGATAGATGAGATTTTTAGAGAAACCATTTCCCCCACTTCCCCTTTTGTCATAAGAACCTTCTTTTTTCTGTTGGCTTCAGTAGAAAGAAAACATTGCATTCTGCTGGTGTAGTGGTTCGAGTGTTGGATTATGACTGGAGACCTGGGTTCAGTCCCATAGCTTGACCATGAAACCCACTGACCAACCTTGGGCAAATCACATGTTCTCAACTTCTAGGGAAGGCAATGGCAAACTTCCTCTGAACAAATCTTGGTAAGAAAAACCCATGATAGGTTTGACTTAGGGTACCCATAAGTCAGAAACAGCTTGAAGACACACAACAACAAACAAATAGTCTTCTGAGAAAAGAGAAAAAAACATAAACAACCTACCATCCTTTACACCTACCATCCAGGCAATATACTACAAATAACTTGGTAAAAATAAGTTACATGTGTAATTAATTGCTTTTGCCCATTGACAAAGGGTATCTATATTACTTTGGTTCATGGACAAATAACATTACGCCTCTTGTGATGGAATTCTTACTTTTAGGTGTGGCTTGCTTAAATGGTGAGAAAGGAATATGATATGGTTCAAGTCCTGGCTCTGTCTGTGTCCTGTGCTGCCACCTTGTGCTCAGTTGTAGCTGTTGAGATGACAGGTACACAAGAGGAGAACCTGTGGCTTGTAGCGTTCAGACAGCGATAGTAACTACTTCCATTAGGGAGTCAGCATGGTTTAGTGCTTTGAGTGTTGGAATAGGACTCCAAAACCCTGCCTTGCCATGGAAATCTTCTGGGTGGGCAAGTCACATTCTCTCTTCCTCAGGGGAAAGCAATGGCAAACCTCTGCTAAATAAATCTTACCAAAAGAAGAACAACAACAACAACAAAACCACCCTTAGGGTCACCATAAATCAGAAATTACTTGATGGCACACACAACAACAATAATTCCATTAATTTGAAAAAAAGTAAAGAGTTAGTTTAAAAGTATAACTATGATAGTACTTAACAATTCGAGGGCCTGGAATTATAATTATAACTGATTATTGCTTTAAAAAAAGAAAAGAAACATCCTAATAATGTGTACATCATTAGATGGCAACTGCAGAGGAGAGTAGCGGGTAGGATTTGGGAGTAAGTATCATATCTCTATTTGGTTATGAAACAGGGGTGTTTCCCTATTACTATCCCTTATGACTGAAGGATTCCTTTACAATTCATCAGTTAATCTATATCCATCTGGGGTCCCTTTTATTACCTTTTGGACACCTGGGTGTCCAATATGCAGCCATAGTAAAATCTAGAGAGGCAGAGTCAACATTCCACTTAAGCACTGTTAAGTGTTGGAATCTCAGCATATTTTTATGGGAGAATAAGCAGGCTTTCTGTTAGTCTTTTACCTATCTTGTCACCTTTCTCCTGGAGTGGGACCCAAGGTAGCTGACAAAAGGAATCAATTAAAGTCCAACAATATTTTTTTAAAAAAATTAAGATTATTACATTAAAACAGTATACAATTATTTAAAAGACACACAGAAATTAAAAAATAAAGCCCAAGCCCAAGAAGAAGCCTCTCCAGGAGGAACTATATATTAAAGGCCTGTTTTAACAAAAATGTATTTGCCTCCCAGTCAAAGGAGAATAGAGAAGAGGCAGCCTAGTCTCTCATGGAAGGGCGTTTCAGAAGTGGGAGCTCTCTCTCTCTCTCTCTCTCTCTCTCTCTCTCTCTCTCTCTCTCATGTCTTCAACTGAGTGAGTTGGTGGCAGGACCAAGAGAAAGCTGTCCCCTGTAGTTCTTACAGTTCTAGTAGGTTCATATAGGGAAATACAATCTTTCAGATATATTTTACCTAAGCTGTATTTGTGTGTGTGTTTTTGTACACACACACACACACACACACACACACACACACACACACACATACACGCACACACATATATACTCTCCTCAGGGAGAAATACAGACCTGTCAATTAGACACATTGCTTTCGTTACATATATTGCATATCAGGCATCATACATTCATTATATTATAGTAATGGCAGGTAAGGACTGAACCATGATACCACCTACATCTCTTTGACAAACTATAGCTTAAAACAATAACCACAACAAAGAGGACTGGTAACATGGAATAGAAGGAATATAGAGAAGAGACAGAGGTGCAAAACAGACTGGCATAAAAAGCCAACTTCTGGGCATCTTGAGGGCATGGCATACAGACAACGCATGCCCCCAAGCTGCCCAGAAGCTGGCTTCAAGCTGCCCAGCTGCCCAGGCATGGGCCAGCTTCCAGGTGCTCTGGTGGCCAGGTGTTTATATGCCGCACACCTCTGGAGCACCTTAAAGCTGGCTTCCGGCTGTGGTTGCTATGCCCCCAACCCACCTTTGGAAAGGGCAGCTTAAAGCTGCCTCTTTGGTGTGGTCTGTTTTGCCCCAAAGTCTCAGGATTTTGGAAAAGATCATTTTACTCTTGCAGTTAGCCCAAAGCATTTTGACCTCATCATATTTAATGGCCTTCTTCAGGAGATGATAAAAAAGAAAAGAAAGAAAAGGGACGATACATGAGCAACAAAAATTATAACAAGAAACAAATTATAATTTGCAATTTTGTGTATGCATATCTGGAAACACTTGTTTAAAATCCCTGCAGGCAGTTTTAAAGTTGCATTGTAAATAATATTTTCTACTTGCACATGTTTATTTGGGTTAATAGGTATTTTTAAAATTGGGATATTTTACATGCATCTTGATATCGGTTGGTTGCATCTTACAGAGTTTGCTGTGCCATTGTTAATTGGACTCCCCAACTGCTGGATATTTCCACCATCTCAGCTGGAACACCATTTCTGTTTGTCAGTCATTTTGTTTTAATTTTATTGTCTTCTCTGGTACAAGTAGAGTTCCTGCTAAAGGACTCTTTGTATCTCACTTAAATGTGTGTGTAACCATACTAAATAGTAAACACAGACTAGCAAACTGACAGAATAATAACATTTCAGTTCTGATTTCAGATACTTGTTGCATATGTCTTTTGCAATTCCATTTTTTGGTCCAAATGTGTTATGGTTTTGAGTTATAGATTATTTTTACTTATTTGTACCTATCCTTATTCTCATTCTGCATAGTGGACCTCTCTAACATTGAATTTACAGAAAGGAGTTAATATACTGAGATGTTATGATTCAAAACTCAGGTACAGTTATTGCCCAGCTATGCTTGAGAATAGTTCGTTGATTACATGTTTTCGCTAAAAAGGTTTTAACACTGTTTAAAGAAATAGAAACAAAGAGACTGGAGCATTATTTGGAATAAGACATCAGATTATACCATTAAAGGTCTGGTCTTCAGTGCTAGTACTTCAGTAAGTTAACTGAGTTCAAAGCCTATGAGCAGCTGTGTTTAGCTAGAGGTATAAAAGGGAAACCCGCAATTCATTCTCGCCTTTGCCATGAACTCATTAACTAGTACAGCCAGCCCATCCCTTAGGCAGAGTGAGGCAGCCAGGAACCAGGAATTCCACTTCTCTCTCTCCTTCCTTCTCTGTCACTGCTGCCTGGCCTTATTCCAACCTCTCTTCTTTTTTACAGTGCTTCACCCCTTCCTCCTTTGCCATCCTCGTGTCTCCTGCTTTTTCTGCTTTATCCTGCCTTCCTTTCTCCACCAACACCACCTGCTGCTGCCTGCCTGCCTACCCCCTGCAAAGCACACACAAGATGTTTATTGATTAGCCCTTAGGCCATTTTAAAATAACACAATATAACACTAAAACAAGTAAAGCACACTCTAAAATCCTATAGAAATTCTATAGCAATTAGAAAAGAACTAAAATATAATAACACAGTATCTAAAATGTATATAGAATGTAATAATACACAATCTAAAATGTAAAGCATATTTCTTTTTTATTAATTTTAATATCAAAAACAAACACATATAACATAAACCCATCTTTCAAAATATCAACCTGCACATATACTTTCTATTCTTCCAATCCCTAACAGTCTACTCCTCACTACTTATATTATCTATTACCTGCTCTCTTGATCCCTGTCCCTCGTGGTTAGCGGCCCAGGGGGGACCGGCAGTAACAACTTTGTTACGCCGGATAATTAATACATCTTTCAGGGATGGGCTATTTCCATCGGATCTTAAATTGGCCATTGTAAAACCGATCCTAAAAAAGCCCTCCCTTGACCCCCTGGTTCATAATAATTATCGGCCTGTTTCGCTGCTACCATTTTTGGGCAAGGTGATTGAGAGGGCGGTTGCGATCCAGCTTCAGGCGGTCTTGGATGAAATGGATTATCTGGACCCATTTCAAACTGGCTTCCGGGCGGGTTACGGGGTTGAGACGGCCATGGTCGCCTTGGTCGATGATCTCCGTCTG
>NC_056526.1:110438417-110438808 GCF_019175285.1 Sceloporus undulatus
GGGGCACTGCGCTCCAGTGGTTCCGGTCCTACCTCTCCGGGAGGTCCCAGATGGTGCAGCTGGGAGACGTGTGCTCCGACGAGCGGGCCCTTAAAACTGGGGTCCCTCAAGGAGCCATTCTGTCTCCCATGCTATTTAACATTTACATGAAACCGCTGGTAGAGATCATCCGGAGACATGGGGCGCGGGGTTATCAGTATGCTGATGACACCCAAATCATTTTCTCTATGTCTCCGACTGATGCAGTGACTGGGGATGGCGTCTCTCCTCTCGTGGCCTGTCTAGAGTCAGTAATGGGCTGGATGAGGGAAAACCGACTCAAGCTGAATCCAGAGAAAACGGAGGTACTAGTGATAGGTTCTCCTGGTCCAGGAATGGCGGTGATTCCACC
>NC_056526.1:110438908-110439633 GCF_019175285.1 Sceloporus undulatus
AGGGACCTAGAAACTGTTGTACATGCTCTGGTAACTTCGAGATTGGATTTCTGCAATGTACTCTACATGGGGCAACCCTTATACCAAACTCGGAAGCTGCAAATGGTGCAGAACATGGCAGCCAGGCTGGTCACTGGTGCTCCCAGGACCAGCCATATAACACCGGTTTTAAAAGATCTCCATTGGCTGCTCATTCGCTTCCGAGCTCAATATAAGGTGTTGGTAATTACCTATAAAGCCCTAAATGGCTTGGGCCCAGGATACCTAAAGGACCGCCTCTCCCCGTACATTCCGCCTCGCACCCTCAGAACGTCTGGGCAGCAGCTACTGAAGGTGCCTGGGGCTAGGTTAGTCTCCACTTCTCGGAGGACGTTTTCCACAGCTGCCCCAGCCCTTTGGAATGCGCTGCCCATAGAGCTCCGCTCGTCTACTACCCTGGCCCAATTTAGGAAGGACCTTAAAACCTTCCTATTCCAACAGGCATTCCCCGAATAAATATCCTGTGGGCCTCCCTCCTCTTTCGTGGCCAAGAGGTTGGGCTATGGGGATTTTTACTGTTGGTTTGTTTAATGGGTATTTTATTTTATGTGCACTGTTGTTTGTATTTTAACTTGTTGTGAGCCGCCCTGATCGAAGGAAGGGCGGCATATAAATAAAAACTTTATTTTATTTTATTATTATTACCTCTTTGTAATTGTTCCATCTACACCTTTAAGACCTACCGC
>NC_056526.1:110439643-110443053 GCF_019175285.1 Sceloporus undulatus
TATTTATTGTATCATCCTATAATTTGTCTACTATTAATTCATTACACTTCTTCGACTTTCTTCATTCATTC
Source organism: Sceloporus undulatus (assembly GCF_019175285.1). Classification (NCBI taxonomy): domain Eukaryota; kingdom Metazoa; phylum Chordata; class Lepidosauria; order Squamata; family Phrynosomatidae; genus Sceloporus; species Sceloporus undulatus. The sequence continues at coordinate 110,439,715 of NC_056526.1, forward strand.
TTCTTTATCTTACATACCTCTGACTTCCTCTCTTGTTTATCTATAGTTTTTATTTTGTATCCCTTTTATTAGAATCTTTAAATGTTCCTTTGTGCTTTTAATATTCATGTACTTTATATTTCCAAACAACATACCTTAATACCATAATATTATATATTTTATGCATAAAATATGTAAAGCATATGTCAAAGCAAGTGCCAATACAGTGAGATTTTGCTATTTTAACACCATCATCACCTGTTTTTGCTTCCACTTCGCAGTATCAGTCAGTCATCCAGTACCCCATTTTTGTTGCTGTAACTGTATTCCCTGTCGCCATTGACACTTAATAGGGAAACAAATTAAATGGCAGAAGGAATGGTAGTCGTTACATTAATGCACACACAGAGAGACACATGTATGTATATTGATATATAACGTGCACATTTTCATAGGTATAAGACCCATTTAGCTTACACTACTTCCTTACTGCAGAAATGATGCCGTTTGACACCACTTTAACTGTCATGGCTCAGTGCCATGGTATCCTAGGATTTGTAGCTTGTTGTGGCACCAGAACTCTCTAACAGAAAAGGATAAATATCTCACAGAACTACAAATTCCAGAATTCCATAGCATTAAGCCATGGCAGTTTAAGTGGTGTCAAACTGCATTATTTTTGCAGTGCAGATGTAGCTTTATTAGGACATATGGGTGAGCGCATAGTTCAAACAGCTATACCAATGGTTGAAATCATATGACTCTCCAGATGTTGGACTGCAACTTTCACCTGGCTTGGCCTGCTGGGAGTCACAGGGTCCATGAAATTCTGACCTCTAAACTGTACCATGAGCTCCAGGCTAACCAAACAGTGATGGCAGCTATATTTAGCTCCTGCCTTTAAAAGTTTTTAAAAGATCATTTACTTGACATGGTATTTTATGATCTGACAAAGTATCACATGTACGGTGCAACTCCAAGCATGTTTAATTAGAAGGAAGTTCCACTGAACTCAATAGATCTTAATCTCTGAGAAGCACGTTTAGGATTGTAGTCATTAAAATGTAAGCATCTTTGATTTATTGATAATTTTATTTGAAAACTGAGAATTGGTGAACTCTGTCTTCACAATAGTTTTGGGTTTTTTCAAAGTCCCTCAGACTGAACTCAGAAGGGAAAAAGTGGTTGACGAGACAGGGGGGGGGGGGGGACAAAAGGCTGAAAACATTGCAATTTTTATGCTTTCCACGAAGCTTGATTTTATTGAATGTATTTACTATTGCAGGAACACTCTTTTCATCAAAATTGTACAAATCCCACTTATTCACATACATGTATAAACACATGCACACACCAGGTACTCAAATGTGCCTAACTAACGTAACCAATAATGAGGGACTGGAGCTGGAGAAAACCAGAGGGGGAAGTCTGGTTTACATCGTTATTGAAAATAAACAGATATTCTACCTGAAATATAATGAATTGCTGGTAGACCCCTATTAAATACTGATATTTTACAGAAGTAGCAAGCTGACACTTTTCTCAAGGTAACCATTTTCCAGACCTTTCAAAGCCAGACATTCCTTGTTTTCTTTCTCATTTCCCAGTATTCAGCAAACGTTTGCCTGGTATCTCTCAACATATATATATATATAAATGCTTACTGAAGACATCATTCTTCCTTAATTAAAAGCCACAGTGAAGGATCTCTCACTTGCAAAATCTCATTTATCACTTTCTAAAACATTGGAACTCTTTCTTGCCTTCAGGTTTACTCTGAATTAGGGTGACCTTATGGTAGGGTTTTCTTAGGAAGATTTATTCAGAAGATGGTTGCTCTTGCCTCCTTCTGAAGCTGAGAGAGTGTGACATACCCAAGGCTATCCATTGGGTTTCCACAGCAGAACAGGGATTTGGACCCTTGTCTCCCACATTCCTGGCCAAATAGTCAAATCACTACACCACACTTGTTCTCTACTCTACTGTATAACTATCTTTCCTACTCAACTATTACGTACATGTGATTTTAAAGAATCTTGGCCCCATTCTCAGTAGCCCATTTGCACTGGGTAGAACTGGGCAGATCTGGTTGCCCGCATACCGAATCTCCCCGGGAAGACATTTCTCACTACCTTTGCCCCAATCGGTGTAATTTGCCCTGCTGAAGTTCACACTCACCAATGTAGTGGTTTAAGATGGAGCCTCCTTGTTGTCAATCAAATGATGTCAATGGTGACATGTCATGCAGCCATTTGTCAACATCATGAGTGCTTCCCCCCTTAAAAAAAATAAAGCGGCAAGGTTTGCATATGCAGCTTTCTTTTTTAGTTTTTTGACATTATGCGAAAGCATTGGGCTGGGAACAATACCCGGGGCGTGAACCTCACTGAGCACTTGGTCTTTAAAAGGTTCACCATCACTGGTCTAGAACTTGTTTCTGCATTTAACTGTATTGTTCCCTTTATTAACATTTATTCCCGACAACTTTTATTTATCCATTATTTCAGTTGCCCATGTATGTATTTATTTTGAAATGGAATTTAAAAGAGCATGCTAGATGCAAAGTATATCCATGCAGTCAAGGCTGTGCCTTGGATTGTCGATATTGCTATGTAATTTTCAATAGCCGCACAATTTCTGACGTTCAATATAACATATATACACTCTGGACCTATAAGTGAAAAGCTATTAATTTCTCCAGCGACTTTACATAAAAAGCAGTTTGTGTGTTTTTATCCAACTCAAGTGTTTTGAAATCCATGGTTATATACAAATGGTCCATTATTATTTGATCAATATTAGACAAGAAGTACAGAATGCTAGCCAAATGAGCTGTAATATGTAGTAGATATTCTGTTACATAAACCTTTTATGTACCCCTTTCTTGAAACTGCAATATGTTACATTGTTTTTACCTATTGAAATTTGTCTTCTAGTCTATTCTGATCTCCTAAAGACAATAATAATACACACTCTCTCTCAGTTAAGTAATATTCTCAGCTGTAAATGCTGTGTGCAGGAATTCATATTTTAGAGAAATTTAATTCTGCCAAAGACAGTTCTGGCTTTTGCTATCTGTTTTAGGTTATTTGGGGACTGGTGGGACTAGTTAATTTTATTTCTAGAAACAGCTTCCAGAAACTAAATTGTTGCTTTGGAAATTAATGGAATTTCGATGTAACCCCTGATTTCTAAGTTCACCAAATATGTTCACATTTGTATGGTTGACTGTTGGCCGTTACAAACATGTAACTAGATAAATTAAACCAAGGCAAATATCAATTACCAAAGCACAAGAATGTATAAACCTATCTATCTATCTATCTATCTATCTATCTATCTATCTATCTATCTATCTAT
>NC_056526.1:110443063-110450109 GCF_019175285.1 Sceloporus undulatus
TTCTCAGTCAATCCTCCTTAAAAAGGGGTGCTTACAATGTTGTCACAGTGGGCCCTTGGTATTCACTGGGATTTGATTCCAGGATCCCCTGTGGATACCAAAATTTGTGGATGCTCAAATCCTGTTATATACAGTGGTGTAGTAAAATGGTGTCCCTTCTATAAAATGGCAAAATCAAGGTTTGCTTTGGGGAATTTATATACTTTTTGGAATATTTTGAAGCCATAGTTAGTTGAATCTGTGGACAAAAAATCCATGGATATGGAAGGCTGGCTGTATTTAAAAAGTTATTTCTAAATGTGCGTGCTGCTGCTACAAATAAATAATCTTTGTGGGTAATATAGTGGTTTTGGTTTTCCAGCAAATAACTGATTTTGTTCAAGTCATTATCAAAGACAGCAGAACTTAAACATTTGAGCAAAAAGTTTTCTTTTAGGCTTATGTTAATTGAACACCTCAAAACAAAAATAATAAGTGTCTCTTGTTTTGGGGGGATTCACACGTACACAGATACAGACTAACTGGGAAGACCAGGGTGGGAAAGGGACCAGAATTTTCCATTTCTTCCTTATTCTCCCCACTTACATTCAAATATGTCAAGACGTTAATGCATAAGAAACAATTGTGGTTGTTCTTCCATTCAGATTTGTTTCCACTGGAGACTGCTAATGAAAACCAGGCCATTTACACATAATTTAGTTGAGTTCTAATTCTTCCACAGCTGCTTCCGAAGTGTGCAGTTACTTAAGGTTATCATTTGGAGAAGGTTTTTAATTTAGGTGGATGCCACGGGCCCCATCTATTCTTGGTGAGAGTCAATCTGGGCTGCCCTTGTACTCTGTGTTGTATAATTAGTAAGTACTTAAACAGTGTGACTGTTCAATAATGCCTCTGTGTTTTCACCATAATGATTATAATTACTCCCAGCGATGGAACACTGAGCTGCTGCATGCACACATCTCCTCCTTTTGATGGGGAAGTATGGGTTTTAATCATTTCTTTATTGAAGGCTTTGGCTGATTTGCACAGAATTTCAGGTCAGACAGCAGGGTGGAGATTCCAAAATCTATTTGCCCTGCCTCCTATCTGGCTCATCAGGATCTATATTTGAAGTGTCTTCTGCAGGATATCGGAAACTCGGGCTGGTGCTATAGAAACTCTGGGAAAGGTAAAATGTACTTCTGTGCTAGAAGCTAAGTGATATCTTTCTTGAGGATCACCACAAAGCTGGTATATTGTTCTGTCTGACAGTTCACCAATTTGAAAGCTCCATCCCTGTCTCTTGGTGGAAACATTCCACATTGGTCTCATCCAGAACACATCACATTTCTATCTTGATTGCATCCGAGCTGCTGCTCTGACTGATTATACTCTGGTTTCATTTATTAACTCATGGCTTCACCCATGAAGCGGCCAGTGTGTAATATCCTAGTGGCCTTTTGGATTTTAACCACTTTTGGGATGTGTGTGCAGAAGTTCAGGAAGACTTTTTTGGGGGGGGGGAATCTGTCATATATCTTTGGGCTATAGTAAGCACCTGGGGCCCTGCAGTTTATCCACCTTTGCTATATATATTCAGGTGCTACTGTAATACATGGAGATAATGTGATGTTATCACAAAAGAACAGGGTTTTGACAGTCGTTTTCTAGGAGTAGCTGGAATAGGTGGATTCCCTACTGAGGAACAGGAGTAGGGCACAGGGAACATTGTAGAGTGGCAAGAATAGGGTGACACAGGCATGGTCACCTATCCCTATCTCTGTAGACCGACAGATTGAAGGTCCATTGCATGTAAGAGATCATATATTTGCATGTAAGGCAACATACATTTGTTATATTGCAGTATAAGGACTGAACCTTTATCTCTGCATCTTTCTAGCAGACTTCTCTGTAGTTAATAGGTAGAGGAAAATCACTGTCTTAAACTTAACTCAGGCATTTGTCCACTAAGAAATACACTCTCTTCTCTAAATATCTCTAAACAAGCATCTGTGTTCTCACAGGCTTCCAGAGAAAAATATCCCTGGTCATTGCTGTATTAAAAGCACCCATTACTACATCTACTAGAAAGAGTAAATATGTCCATTTAGCATAGCCTAGTTGAATATGATCTATTTCCATCAGCATGTATGGGTTATCAGTTCAGAACAACATGGCTGTTCTCAACAACATTCTTCTACATGGGAGGCAAGAAGTCTGACTTCTTTCTTCTCAGCTTCTTTTATATCTTTTCCAGCCCAGTCAGCTGACATGTCTGATCCAATGAGATGAGAAACGTACAGGTCCCCATTTACATAAGCATCATTTTATCCTCCAATCAGATTCTTGGAGGTGATTTACCACACCAGTTACTCTTAACTTCCATCAGATTACATCAGCCATCGTATTGCATCAGCCATTGCTCTCTACCGCAGCACCTGTTTTGACTTTATTATTGGTCAAGTCAAACTGTTTATATTGTCATATTTTGTTTATATTTGTCTTGGTGTCCTGCCTGGAACTAAGCTGAGTCTAGCTCTTGGTAACATGCACATGTTTTGCAATAGACACAACTTTCTGCTTTATAACTTTATATGTTATAAACACCCTATTTACATTGTAAGGCCTTGAAAGTTTGCAAACAAATAGCACAAACCTGACTGGCTTTGGAGAACCTTTATGGGGGAACTGTGGACAATCTGTGGGGGAGGGGGTGTCTGGGAGTTGTAGGTGGAGGGTATGGTACAGGATCTGCATGAAGGGAAGATCCCAGGAAAGTTGGGGGGCAGGAAGCTGCACACAGGTCTGGGGAGCAACAGTTGGAAACAGAATGGTATGTGGTGGTCCGTTCAGTCTTTCGCTTGTTCTGTTATGAAAGTTTCTAAAATAATGATAATAATGCTGCACCATTACTGTTTTTCATAAGAAGTGAAGTAACTGTCCTGCGTTATAGTCTAGTAGTTATTATATGCCCTGAAGTCAACTCTGAGTTATAACAATTTTAATATAAGGGGTGGTGGTGGTGGCATGATTTATTCCAAGATTTACAATTGCACACTCTCCTGTAAGTCTGAGAGAGTGTGACTTGGTCAGTGGACTTCCATGGTTGAGTAGGGATTCAAACCCTGACCACCCAGCATCCTACTCCAACACTCAAATTGCTATACAATGGTGACTCTGCCTAATAGTATCCTCCTTTATAACAAAGAGAAGATGTAGCCATGTTGTAACCAATGGAATGATGAGAACACAGGTTTTATACTTGTATATTGGATTCTTTGTTTTATTTTGGTGCCACTGAGTTTAGTGTGACCTTTTAAGGGTGTTTTGTTGTGTGCCTTCAAGTTGTTTCCAATTTCTGGTGACCCTAAAGCAAATTTATCATGAAGTTTCCGTGGCAGGATTTGGTCAGATGGGGTTTGCCTTTGCCTCCCTCCCTCTGATACTAAGAAAGTGTGTCTTTTCCAAGGTCAGCCAATGGGTTTCCATGGCTGAGCAGGGATTTGAACCAGAGTTGTACTCCAGTGCTCATATCACTATGCGACACTAGCTTACTTAAGGGAGCTTTGGAGTTAATGTAATCTACATTTTGCTAAGAAGACTAAGGAATCATGGGCTAGGGAATTATTCTGATGGTGAAAATAATCCAAGATGAATCCAGGTTGAATCTCTGTTGTTTACCTGCATCCTGAATGCACCCGATTAAGTTGGAGGGGCTTGCCAAAAAACCGCTTCACCTGGGAAAATCAATACCAAATTCCCCCCCCCAAGTTTTTAAAAAAAGGTTTGCATCATTGGCAGTGTGAATAACCAATGGGAATAGGCCCCTGATAAAATCTTTGCATGCCTTGAACATACAGAGTTTATTCGAGTACTGGCATGCGTGAGCAACTGAACGTGCAGAGATGCACATAGTTATGATGCCATAGTGTGAATAACAAACCCAGAATGTGTGAGTGAGGTTATTTGCATCATTCCACTAAAAACAGATGTGCATATGAATGACTCCTAGGTAAGTCTTGGTCCTCAGCATTGTCCTATAGGACATCTCAGCACCATATAAATTATCCTTAAACCACAGGATTTCACTGGAATTCTCAATTGGCAGGAGAGAGAGAAATCAAGAACATTTTAATGTGCCTCTTGAAAATAAATAATAGCTTTGCTTTCTGGCTCTTCATTAGAAAAAAAACTCTCTCAGCAATAGAAGCCAAGTGGTACAGGGAGCTTTGAGAGAGGAAGAGGAAACATAAGAAGCTGTCTTATGCTAGGGCAAACCAATTGTCTACTCAAAGTCCTGTTTAGGCATTTATTCACAAAGATTCGACAATGAGGAGAGGAGGAGATCTGGGCTATGTCTCCTGGCCCCAACCCCCTTTCTGTCCCCATCTCCTCATTGTCACATTAAGCTCCCTGCCAAATTATTGGGTGGGGTGGGGAGTCTATGTACATATACTGGGCTCCCCTCAACATTTCCTCAGTCATGCACTGAAAAAAAACTGCTAACTAATCCTTAATTTTATTGTTTTGTTAGGAATTAAGTCTTAAGCTTAATGTACCACCTACTGAGTTAGTATTCCTCCCGTGAAATGCTGAATCTACTTTAATTGAGCTTCAGTTCAGACACTTAAGTTCCCTTCCCATACACCACTGCCAACTGGAACAGATGGCAGCTACTTGTGAGCTATGTGCTCAGTATCTATACCTTTATTCTCAGTATCTAAAAATCTACACAATTGAAGCCAATAGCTCCTCTCCCTGTCCACCCCACCCCAACCCACCCCAACCCAAAAAAGAGGACTCTATGGCCTGTTACAAACAGGCAGGAAAGTACGTGCTCAGCACGTACTAGGGTTAGAAAGGGGCGTCTCTTCCAGATGCCCCTAACCCTAGTACGGACTGAGTCCATACGAAATGGCGGCAGCTGTTCCACACGGCTGCCATCATCTTGACGTAGCGGACGTGCTGCATCCGCACGTCGCGCCCTGGAAATGACACCACGAGTGCGCACTTCGGCACTTGCAGCGTCTCCTCTGTGACGCAGGAAGGAGCGCGAAAATTCTTTGCAGCATCTGGGAACCGCGCCGTTTGGCTGCTGTGGTTCCTGGATGCTGCAACTGGCGGCGGCAGCAGACTGCCGCTTTTCGGCGGTCTGTAACCCACCTATGTTTTCATGCTTCACCAGAGATCTTGCCAAGGGGTCTGGATCACACAATCTGGACACATGTGGCCAAGCAACATGGTGAAGATAGCAAACATTAACCAAGAAGAATGCACAAGGTAGGAGTGGCTGCAGCAATTTGCTTTTGGCTGAGCTGACTAGGAAAGGCAAGATTCTCCCCCATTCTCTCCTCTCCCCCGGCTTAGTTCTATTTGGAACTCAGCTTGCAGCAACTGAAGTAAGCTGAGGGCAAAGAGAGGACGCTGGAGGAGAGGAGAGAAGCTAGAACATTTTAAAAGCAGCTAAAAAAGTGGTATGAGGATTAAATGAGACTGCCCCTGCCAAATAAGACAATTGGAAGATATGGTATAATTTGAAGATTTTTCTGGTGCTACTTCTGTACTGCATCATTTGTACTTATTCCAAACAGGCATTTCTACATGGGCTTGTTTTTACTTGGCATTTGTACTCCCCCCATCTCTCTTTTCTTTAAAACTTTCCTTTTGTAGCTATTACTCAACAAGCAATGTATGGCATGTCACTGTGGCTAGACTAGTACACCATTAAAAGGCTCCCCAATGTAAATTGCTGCCCTGTTAGCATAAACCATAATCTGAGCAATTAGTGATGGCCTGCTGTGAGCCACAATTTTGTTCCATCTCTGAGGAATATCAGCAGCACATACAGAGTGCTATTTATATTCCCCAGCCAGTTTCCAGACTGAAATAATGTCCCCACAGAGAAACCACATAATCAGGTCCTTAGCTACTTCTCAAGTGGCTCTAAAGAAAATTTGGTTTTAACTATATTAATGAAGCTACGTGAGGCAGGAAAAGATGTGGAAAACTGAGCCACAACACCATCATCTTAGAAAGACCATTCCCTCCTCTGTTCCCAAAGGAATTACCCACATGTCTGCTACATCTGAGTTGTCGGTGCTGTGATGCTATTGTGTGTGTGTGCTATCAGATTTTATTTTATTTTATGTTTCAAAGTTTCTCTCAAGGAACTGTGACAAAAGACTACACAGTAAGAAGATGAGATGTATCCACATGGCTTTCGATACTGAGATATAATTGGTATAGTCCTGTGTGATTTTAGGGGTTGTCCTGAGCCCTGGCTTGAACAAAGGAATATCCCTGAGAATTCAGATATTTGTATGGAAACCAGTATTTTAGCCTTAGGTATTCCGGATGGAACAAAAGCAGACATTCCCCTCACTCATCCATTCCAGCTAATATTAATGTAATTTGTCTGAAGGAAACAAAGAAGAGAGATGGTAGTTTTCAGGTGCAATTCACATATACACAGGAGAGGAGACAGAGAGAACTGAATTTGAGCATTAAAGCTAAAAAGACATTTTGCATTGACTGTCTTTAGAGATTTGACATGGGAACACTGGACTTTTGTTGTCTCTTTGAGTATTGAACCTGTACTCCCACAGATCATCATATCAATAATAATAATAATAATAATAATAATAATAATATAGATTTATTTCTAGCCCACCCAATCATGAAGAATCCGGGTGGGTTACAACAATAAAATACAACAAATTACAATAGAGTTAAAAAATCAAACCCTAGACCTACCACCACCACCCCATTCCCAGTACTAAAAAAGAATTAAACAGTAATAATATTAAAACATTAAAAACATTAAAAACGTTGAACAACCAAAAAATCAGCAGAAACATTGGCAGGGGAAAATAGACAGATGAGGGGACAAATATCTCTATATCTGGGGAGGGTAACTAAGTTGGAAAGGCCTGCCGGAAGAGATCCGTCTTGAGTGCTATCTTAAAAGCTACCAGAGTGGAAATGTGACAAATCTCCTCCGGCAGGTCGTTCCATATCTGTGTTGCATGTTTATAAAGAAACTCCTTCCAGAAGACTTTAGTGCAGAG
>NC_056526.1:110453109-110457786 GCF_019175285.1 Sceloporus undulatus
AGGGTGTGTAAAGGGCATTTCCACCAAATTTGGAGATTCCCCACCTGGAACCATGTTGTGAGCTTCACTACATGCTACATCCAGTGGACAATTGATTTAAATAAAGGAATGATGTATGTTAAGCCAATATGACAGTTAACCCAGGGCAGGACGAAACCATGGAAAAGGGGGATTATTTGTGAACCAGCCAGGTGAGGTGTTATCGCTATGAGAAGAGGAACTGTGTATAGTTCTAGACATCTGGAGTCTAGACTGTCTTGGGGAGGTGAAAACAGAGAAAACAGTTTGTGTAAAAGAATGTGATGTTTGGTATTTATAGTACAAAGAAAGTGATTGTAGAAATGTGGTGGGATAATTGCCTGAATGGTAACTCTTGAACTGAACTGACCAATGGTTGCTGTTGTGTGACTGTGGAGGTGGGACCCCCAAAAGAATTGTATAAATATGAGTGTCAATCAATAATGCAAAGTCATTAGTGCCTGTTATATTATGTCTTCTTTTCTTCAATAAATCGTTCTGAGAAAATACTCCAGAGTTTGGTTATTGGAGAGAGGAGAGCTTGCTTAGCAGAGACGTGACAGTGAAACATTTGATTTAGTACCATATCTCCAGTCCTTGATAAACATTACTTGGATATTCATGAAAAGTTATGAGCATAAACAGAATGAGAAGAGACTTTCTCAAAAATGTCCAACAGAGGAGGAGAGAGGTAGTTTCTGCTGGTTGGCATTAATACAGTTTAATCTATGCATTCCTATGTATAGTCATATTTTAAACATTGCTAACATTTATTCTTCCCCTCCAAACTTCAGTGCTACAATTTTACCTTTATGAAGAACTTCTAGAACAATCAAAATCAGTGATAGTTTTACACATTTTTTTAGTTCAGAGTGTTTTAAAGAGTTTTGATTAGATTGGCAATTTGATTAGACTGGTTATTTATAATGCTATAACGCAACATGACCACACCTCTGGATTACTTATGAGATTCTTGGAATAAAAAGCGATGGGCAAGCAAAGAAATGTCATGTATTTAACACTGGAATCTAAAGCACATAATTTTTTTTAATTTTTTTTATATAACATGAAGAAACCAGATTTAATAAACAATATAAATAAAGTCTGAATGCATGACAGTCTGTTGTGCATGCAGGTCAATCTGTTCTGAACATGGCTAAAAAAAAAGGGGGGGGGTCTAGAGTGCTCTACACCAGAGACAAAAACATCTGCAACATGGGCCTGGAACAGACAGGCCAAATGAAATGGCTCATTACACCATTTGAACTGAGTTAGAAACATAGGGGCAAAAACACATGGTCCTAATGAAGCAGCTTCCAGCTGCTTTGGAGGCATACAGATTAGATGACACACGCCTCCAAAGTAGCTAGAAGTCACACCCAGTCTGGAGCAAAAAGGAGCTGGGATAATGAGGCTTCTGGAAGCGCCTATCATTCCCAGCGAACACGGCCCATATAGGGAGCGTGCCATGCAATTGATAGGCTTCAGACCTGCTTCTGGCTGGAGTGGTCTGGGGCCACTCTTTTCTGCCCATCTGCTCCGTCCCATAGTCAAACAACAGACCTCTTTCCAGACTGTCCTAGTAATCTCTGCCATCCCCCCCCCTCCCCGCTTCCCTGGTTGACTGTGGTTGTGTTTCATAATATATTTTTCAGATAGCTATAATGGCCACTGATTCTTGTTGCACGGCGAAGCCCATTGACCCATGCTCTTTTTTCACTAAGTTGCTTTGTTCAACCTGCTGCCCTCCTGATGTGTTGGATTACAGCAACTCATCTGATGTTGATGAGAGTTGTATGTATGAAGAGATGAACCAGGATGAAACATGTCTCAGGGTTTCATTTCCCTAGGAGCATTTTGTCTATTGGGGTTATCAGTATCAGTGTTATGATAACAACCTCTTGGAAAGAAGGCAGTTTAGAGGATGTTGTAAATCTATGACAGCCTGGTTGAAGTCCATGGATATCTTTTCAAAGCAGATATTCATGTGACTGCACTTTAATTATCTTGTTTGGAAAAGTTCTGGTTAGATAAGGGGGCACCCAATTTAAAATGTAAATTCTTTTAAGGGTGCATCAGTTAGCACTTTACCAAGAATGCAGCCAGTTCCTGATGTGAAGAGGGATATTTAACTGAGGTTGCAATCCTGTTCCACTTTACCTATATTAAGCCCCACTGAATTCAGTATGACTTTCTCCTGATTAGACATGTACAGGAATGCTCTCTTATTTGTGTCTCATCATTCAAATCCAGATCACAAAGAAGTGGACCAACATAGTGAAGCAAATGCAAACGCAAATACAAATAAATCAGATGCAACAATCAAACCACTCTAAGGAGAGTGGTGGATGCATTTTAAACATGGTCTGTCAGTGAATGTTTAGTTTGTTGCTAACCTCATTGCTAATCTCAGGGTGTTTTGTCTCTTCTCCCTTGCCTGTGATGGGTTACCCAATATAAAAACATTGCTAAAACTGTCTAAACTTTTTAACACAAAAAATATCCCTTTACAGCAGTGGCATTACTTGGGGTAGTGTCACCCATTGCAGTAACTCATGGTGTCACACACACACCCCATTGATCTCCTCCCATCCCACACTATACAGAACCCTTAGGCGCATTACAGACACGCCGAAGGGGCATACTAGGGTTAGGAAGGGGCGTGTTAGGGTTGAGAAGGGGTGTCCCTTCCGGACGCCCCTCAACCCTAATATGGACCGAGTCCATACAAAATGGCGGCGCCTGTCCACATGGGGGGCCACCATTTTGACGTCACGGACGCATAGAGTCCGGACGTCGCGCGGCAGAAGTGACACTGCGAGTGTGCGACTAGCACCTCGCGGCGCCACTTCCGGGTTGCAGAAAGAAGCGCCATTTCGGCGCTTCTTTCTTGCTGCAGCCAGGAGCCGTGCGGTTTGGCCGCTGCAGTTCCCGGACGTAGCAACTGGCGGTGGCGGCAGAGCACCCTTCTTGGGCGCTCTGTAACGCCCCTTAGTAATATTTTTTTGGAGGGAGCCCTGGTGGTGCACTGGTTAAATGCCACTACCTCAGTCACTCATTCACAGTCACAAGGTTGTGAATTCGATACCAGCCAGGGGCTCCAGGGTTGACTCAGCCTGGCATCCTTCCTAGGTTGCTAAAATGAGTACCCAGCTTGTTGGGAGGAATTAGTTTGCACATTGTAAACCATTTAGGGAGTGCTTAAGTGCACTGATATGCAGTATAGAAATGTACTTGCTATTGCTATTGCTACTAGTTTTAGTCATTAATCGCAATTCCCGTATATCACTGAATGTAACGGCAATAATTAGAATCATAGAATCATAGATTTGGAAGAGACCACAAGAGCCATCTAATCTGTTTAAAAAGCTCCAAAAAAGGCAACTCTATCACACTTTGAAGAAGTGTGTTCTACAGTTCAACAGCTCTTACTGTCAGGAAGCTCTTTCTAATATTGAGGTGGAATCTCTTTTCCTGTAGTTTGAACCCATTGCTCTGTGTCCTATTTTCTAGAGCAGCAGAAAGCAAGCTTGTTCCGTCCTTGATATGACATCCCTTCAAAGATTTAAACTGTATGACAAAGCAATGTTGAGAAATGTGGAAGACAATGGATATTGTGATGTAAACAACTAGCAAAATTAAAATTATACTTTTAAATTATAATAGCATATGCACAGCCTAAATGTATTTACATATACATAGTTTCATGTAGTTAAAATGAACATTTGTTAATTTTTTTAAAAAAATGTTTTTTAAAAATTAAAATTTTGAAATTTTGAAATTTATTTTTAAAAAACCTTTTGGGACCTCTGCTTTCTGCTTCCACTGAGCCTCACCCCACTCACACCATCTCTTCAGCATTTTAATAGGACAGAGGCAAATGCCACAGCCTGTTTCTTCCAAAAAGGAGATGTTTGAGGAGCAGTGGTGTCACACACCCCTTAAGGTGTCACCTGGTGCGGTCCATATCCCCCTGATGATACCACTGCGTTACAGCATGCTTGACTGAATGGATGAGGATAGGGAATGAAAATATCACCCCTTTACTTCCCTCCAGTTTTACCCACATCATTGCCCCCTTGCAGCCTTCAGAAAGTAGTAGTTAAGGGTACTGAGACCCTCCTGGCTCCACTGTAGATCAAGAACTGTGTTACTTAAAGTAAGCCTGGGGAGGAAATGTGTGAAACGCATTTGTCCAACAGTGTTTTCCTGGGCCATAGGGCCAATTAAAAGGCTTATGTGAAAGATAAAAACAAAAGAGAGGGTATATCCTGAATAAAGAACAAAGGTTATCATTAAGACCTAGAAAAGGATTTAAATTAACTCCTTTTTGGTGTGTGCCAGTGGGAGTCAAAGGGAGTGCTGTTTTTCTTATGCATCTTTTTGCAGATCGCAGCAAAAGGATACAACCTGGGTTGTGCTGTTTCCTCAAATTCCTGCCATGTGCTGCTTTTGCCTGTTTGCGTGCTCGCTGCTACGTTAGTGGAGAAGCCTGCCTGAAGAGTTTGCAGTTCAGTGGCATGTGTGGGAAATGAATTGCATTTGTTGATTAAAACCTTGAGGAGGAAGAAGCAGGTATATTAGGCACTCCAAACCTGTATACAGAGATCTAGGTCTTTTTTTTTTTTCCTTTTTTTTTGCATTCAATCGCGCCACATT
>NC_056526.1:110460390-110481312 GCF_019175285.1 Sceloporus undulatus
TAATAATAATAATAATAATAATAATAATAATAATAATAATAATATATTTATTTATTTATAGCCCACCCAATCACGAAAAATCCAGGTGGGCTACAACAGTAAAGAAAATAAATATCAAATAACAATAAAAATAAAAAATAACTGAAAAATGCATAAGAATTAACATAGAAAATCAAAAAGTACAAAATTAATCCCCAAAATACATAGCAAATAACAACAGTAATAACAATAACATTAAAAATGCATGGCAATTAACATAGAGAATCAATAAATTAATCCCCTTCTCAACCCTCCCATCCGAATCCTAAAATAAAAGCATGTTAAGCAATATATAATCTTAAACAATAGAATCTACACCCACAAGAAAAAAAAGGGGTAGGGGACTAGAAGTTGGTGCCAAGATAATGCTCTCCATGCCAGACACCCCTAAATGTTCACTAAAACAGCCTCTCGGTCTGGCGTTCATCAGCGGATGATGAAGGAAGGGAAGGGAGCGCAGCTTAAGACCTGCCGCTGCTTGGCCCTGCATAGTCCAAGGGCTCACAAACAGCCCTCAGCCCAGCGTTCGTCGATGGTACAGAGTACAGAGACTGCAGTTAAAAAGAAGACTGAGGCCGGTTACAGACCGGCACTTTAGTGCGTGATGAGCACGCACTAGGGTTACAAAAGGGCAGTGCTTCCGCACCGCCCTAACCCTAGTGCGTGCTCGTCATGCACTAAACGGCGGCGGCCCTTCCATACGGCCACCGCCGTGAGGACGTAACGGCCGCGCCGCCTCTAGACGGGGTGGCGCGGACGTGATGTCCTCAATCCGCGGTAAGGCGCTCTTTCCGCAGACCAGGAAGGAGCTCCTTCCTGGTCTGCGGCGCCGCTTTGCTTCACTGGGCGCAGCCTTCAGACGGCTGTGCCCAGTGAAGCAAGGGAGAAAGGGGCCAAGCGGCCCCTTTCTCCCCCTCCCCGCCGCCGCGGGGTGTCCTTGAAGCCCCAAGGACACCCCTTTTCAGGCTGCGGGGAAGCGGCGTTTTGCTGCTTCCCCGCAGTCTGAAAAGCGGCGGATCAGGGCCTCAGAGGCTGCCGCTCTGCACACTGAGGCCCCGATACACTGGGGAAAGGGGCGGGTGCAGACTGCCCCAAATGGGCGGTCTATAACCCGCCTAGGATTGAAAAGGACATCTATAAAAGAACTGGACACAATTATAACGTGTAAATATATACTGTAACTCTGAACACTAAAGTGAGGATCGTCCAAGCTATTGTGTTCCCCATAGCCATGTACAATATATACACCCAGGACTTTTTCACATGGGGATCTATGTGCTTCCATTCCAAAAGTGGTTAAAGTGTTGGTATCCCAGAAATGCAAGCAAATTTGCTAATGCTTATCACACACAGAGCACAACAATGGGTTAAAAGCACATTACTTAAGCAAGAAAGTAGGTCAAAAGCGAATTTCGCTTTCAGACGGATGAGGACAAATGGCCTTGCTAGCTTGGAAATAACTTTTTTGTGCATGCTTCAAACTGCCATTCCCACAAGTGCGCGCACAGAGACACATATTCCAGAGAGGGAAGGGAAACTGAGGAGGAAACTCCTCTTTGCCCCAGAAGCTGTTTCAGAGGAAGGCAGGCTGAGATTTCCCTTTGCAAACTCCCTTAAAACCACACACAAACACACATACACACACTAGAGAGAAAGTGGATGGGGCTGGTCCATAAACCTGCCTGGTTTCAGCGAGAGCTGAAACTCCCAGATGCCCTCCTTTTCCAGGACATATCCTCCATTTCTCCCTCCTGTACAGGAGGAATTCCAAAATGTCCTCTCTCTTGCACTCCCACTAGCTGTTCTCTGCTGCAGGAGGAAGGAGACCAGGCATACCAGGGAAGGAGGGGTTTGTGTATCCCTTTAAGCACAAGGCTTTCTCCCTCTCCTTGGTACAGTAAGGAATCCTGGGAGATCTGGGAACAGGAAGAATTGGGGACATGGTTTTCAGACGGCTGCAATTACGTGAAGAAAGCGAATTTGCAAATGAAATGGACATGAAAATATGGTATTTTTGCAAAAATGCTTATTTCTCAATTCATCTCACTTTCTGGCTGGAGTCTGACCGATTTGTGCACAGCATCATCTGAAAAGCAACTTTGAAATTATCCCTAATGCCTTTGATGACCCTGCATTGTGACAAGTTTAAGCTTCCAATTTTCCCGGTGTGAAAAAGTCCTAAGAGTTTGCAAAGCTTAAAACCTTTGCCTGAATCTTAGCCCACTTTTCTTCAATCTTTGACATTATTCTTGCAATCATAAAGTGCAATACTTTTAACCTGAGAAATGAGCACAAGATCACCTTTTCCATGTCAGCCACCTGCAATGAGTTCATTATGGCATTCAGTTAACATGAGAAAACCAATTGATTTCTCTCCTTTTTGTGTCCCGCTAAAATTTGGCAGCCAAAGTGATTCTAATTCTAATTCTGCAACACAGTCTGCACTTAGCTAAACTGGCTCTAAGCTGAGCATGGTCTTCCAGTCTATACAGTTTGGGAATATGATTTGCTGGCATTGAACTGGTAGCATCTGGAAGAATTCTGTGACCCTCTGCCAACCACACCTGTGAACATAAGTCCTCTGGGAACTGGATCAAGCTGATTAATGCTGATTAGCATTCCTGGACTCTGAGAAAGCCACATTCCCTGTTTGCAGACAAGCATATTTCACCTGGCATGTCAGGGGAAAAAACAACCACTTACTGAAATGGAAGGCTGGCTAGCCAGAAAGGTATCTCAGACACATTCTGAATGATAGTTATGACTGAAGGCTGAGCAGGAAAAGATGCTCCATATGCCCACAAATGCCTGACCATTTATGCTTTCTATTACTGTATGGATTCTACCCTCTTTCCTACCATGGCTACTTATGTAATGTGTCTATAGGGTGCTTTTCTACACTTGTTTAAGTGATGGTGCAAATTTTGTAGAAATATTTAACTCAAATGAGTGAAATCTATGCACCTTATCAGATGTGGCCCAAACGTCATCCAAACGTGCCAGAAACGTTGTGGAATCACCAGGGATGTGATCATCCGTGGTGCTTATAAAGTGTAATTGAAGCTTCCCACTATGTTCCCATCATGGAATCATTCACAGGGAAGCCATTTTCTGAATAATGGGATATCCTGTTATTCAGAAAATGGCTCCGCCTGGCTTCCCTGTGAACAATTCCACGACGGGAACATAGCAGGAAGCCTCAATTACACTTTAGAAGCGCCATGGATGATCACATCCCTGGTGCTTCTGCAACATTTCCATCATGTTTGGATGACGTTTCGCCATGCGTGTTGTATCTCAGAATCTGAAACACAATTGAGAACTTGGACTTCAATTTGAAAAAGGAAAGGGAAAGTATGACCTGTGGAAGCAAAGAACAGGGACTTTAAAATCTGCATAGCAAAACTTCTCTGTTTTTCCTGAGGAAGTCAGTTTTTGTATCATGATGGCTAGCTTAATCGCTTCCTCACACATGGATTCATATGGCAGGTTACAGTGACTTTTCTGATGCAGGTGGTGGTTGTGTTCAGCTAGGAATCAAGGAGTAGGTTGCAAATACAGAAACGTGTATAATGTTTTGCAAAGGCAACAATTCATACAGGCACACTTTTGCTTTCAGAGCATTCTGACAGGAAAGCATTGATATAGAGGGTTCTCTGGGGGAGGATCAACAATAGGTAACCCTTACTGTGCAAACCTCCATATGAGAGAATTATTTGATTCAGCTACTTTCAGCCTCCTTTTCTTCATCTGCTCCAGAGTCTGGATAATGACAAAATTATCAAATGCCTGTATGATCAGTCACTGTGTATGTTGTGCTGCTTCCTGACTGGGTGGCCTGACTTCATAATCTAAGGTTGTCAACAAAGAGCCCAAAATAACAGTGTAACAACAAATATGACACTTCAGTTCTCGCATAGCAGCTTTTGAATTATGCATAGAACTTGGAACAAAAATGCCAAAATTGTCTCCACCTTTCTTTTTATTAGCTAGGGAATATTTCCTCTTTCTGTCATTTTTTTCTTTTTGTAATTGCTTTATGTTATGAAAGTGCCCAACTGCTATGATTTATTTTTGGCTAAAGGCACAATCCTATATGGAATATCCTGTAGCAGAAGGATCCAGTGGGAGACCCTCTATGCTATGAGAAAACACAATATAATGCAGCTAAAATATTAATAATAATAAATTTATTTATAGCCCGCCTCTCCCAGAAGGATCAAGGTGGGTTACCGCCATAAAATACATCAATTACAAATATAAAACATAGATAAATAGAAATTACATGATCCTCTTACCCCCTATTGTAAACTAAATGATAACATTATAAAACAATTAAATTAATAACATAAATATAATTAAAATTAAAATGTGGTGGCATGGGGCAGACAAGGGCAAACCATATCAATATCACGGGACAGTCAGTCAGGGAAGGCCTGCTGGAAAAGATCCATCTTGACAGCTTTCTTAAAGGCATCAAGAGTCGTAATATGACGGATCTCCTCTGGCAGGTCATTCCATAGTTTAGGAGCAGCAGATGAGAAGGTCCTTTGGGTAACTGCAGCCAACCTGGTCTTCTTTGGCTGCAGTAAATTTTTCCCAGAGGACCTGAGTGTGCGGGGTGGATTGTATGGAGGAGTAAGCTAGGCCCAAGTAAGCTAGGCCTAAGCCATGAAGGGCTTTAAAGGTTATTACCAACATCTTGTACTGTGCCCGGAAACTGATTGACAGCCAATATGGTCCAAAGGTTTTGCCAAAGGTTACCTTTCTACAATAGCTCCAGGTACAGTGCAAAGGAATTCCCTCCCTACTTCCATGTGTCCCTTCCTTATGTCAGCAGAACATAAGATAATGGCCTGAAACAGACAGGCAACGTAAAGTGGCTTCCAGCCACTTTGGGGGCATAGTGTTTAGATGATGCATGCCCCCAAAGCATCCAGAAGCCACATTGAGGCCACGCCAAACCAGCAAGAACTGGCCCTTTTAGGAGTAGATTAAATCACAGTGGTCTGCCATGCCCCTCCAACCTGCTTCTCTTGCCATAAGTAATTACTGTGGCTTGTCTACTATATTGGATTGCTATTTTTTTATCCTTTCCCCTCATGCAGCATCTGGGATCAGCATCTCCCACACACAGGGGAGGCACTAATCTCCACATGCATGCAACCTCTCCATTGGCCATGGTTTGGCAGTCTTTGAAACTGCAATCCAAACATTCATGAACACTTTTAATTTGTGTGATCACAGTAAGGACACATAGAGCAGAACAAAGGTGTCACTGCAATTCCTGAAAAGCAAGCAGGAGATACACCTGCATTCACTGCTGTGTACTCAGTGCCCAGTATCCATTGCTTGACTATATACAACAAATGTTGCATAATTTTCTCCAAAATTTGCAATCCTTTTTAAAATGTAATCAAATTATTTATATTGATATATAAATTGACACACAACAAACATATATTTATATATATTGCAATATAAATTGAGATACATCTGAAATCCATATGCAGCCCTGAAGATGTGTGGCACAATCCTGCCCATATTTATTCAGAAGTTCCTATTCAGTTCAATAGTGCTTGTACCCAGATAAGCTTTCATAAAATTTCAGTCCTTGAAATAATATAGTTCAGATTGGCCTTTGTTTCCTACGAAGGTATTGTATGGTGGAGAATAACCTATTGACTTCATTTCTTACTGATATTTTCCCCTAGTCGCTTAACCATAAGGAGGCAAGCCAGATCAAACAGGCACCTTTAAATGACTTAGTAAAATGTTTGGGAGGATTGTAACTCTTTGAGATTCTCTGAGATTCTTTTCTTATAGCTTTGCACTGAGGCCTTTTGATGTGGTTTTCTTTCCATGACCAAGAGGCAGCTTTTATGAACCTGTCATTCTGGCTGATAAAGCAGAGTTTATGCCGGGGCCATGTTGAAATGAACCTTAGATGCAGGTCAAGCACTGAAAATAGACTTGCTCGACCTGATTTCTAGGATTCTGACCTGATTTATTTTTCAAACACTACTTGGTTTCTCTGTCCAGGAAGATGTAGAGTGTAAAATAGGTCTGCCTAGCCAAGCTTGGAACATGGCTTTGTTTTCCCTTTTCATGGTGAGACTGAAAAAGAGAATGACGAAACGTTTGTAAAACAGGAACTACATAAGTCTAAAAGGAATATGACCTATAGTGTGCTGTATGTAGTGCATTGTATTCCCTACTGGTATAATTTTTCTTTTAAACATCTACTTTTTACTTTTATGAACTTTCTATAGTCTTTCGATCACAATTATTTATTTTCTTTCATTCCACATTCCATATTGGCCCTCAATAGACAGGCGATAAACACCGGCATCGGGGCAGAGTGGGGATGTGGTGACTACACGCTGGCCACCCCAACTCTTCCTCCACACCGGCATCATGCCATGCGCCCCACTGCATAGCAGGTGGCATCATGCCGCATCTTTGGCACAGTGTGTAGACTCGCTGCACCAAAGAGCTGTGGAAGAGTCATGGCAGCAGCAAAAAGGGCACCATTTCTGCAGTGCAAAAAGGAGCCACTTTTTGTGACTTCTTTTTGTGCTATGTTGGGGGCATGGCATGCAGTTGCCACGTCCCCAACCGAGTGCTTCCAGGGTGGTGTGGAGCCACCACCTCTTAGGGGCCATCTGCTGAGCCCCATTATCATTATATAAAAGCCTTCCCATATCTGGTGCCTTGAAATGTTTTGGACTGCAACTCCATTGTCCCTGGCCATTGCTTGCACCAGCCTAATGTTGTCTCCTGAAGCTAAGCTGCAGCCTATGCCATCCTATTAGGGCTTCCTTTACTTTGGCATAACCCTCACATATATACTTATTGCAACAGTGCATAAGGAGATACAGTGGTACCTCGGGATACGAATGCGCCGCCTTACGAAATTTCCGGGTTACGAAAAAAATCCATTCAAAAAAACTGTTCCAGCTTACGAACGTTTTTTCGGGTTACGAAAAAATTTTTGGTGCTTTTCGGCGCTATTTCACATGAAATCGCGGCTTTTCCCCATTAGCGCCTATGGCTTTTTCGGCTTACGAAGGATTTCGGGTTACGAAAGCGGCGGCGGAACGAATTAATTTCATAACCCGAGGTACCACTGTATATGGCATGTCCCTACACAAGAAATTTGCACAACAGTGTGATTGTAAATAGATAGTACCTGGGCACATCTTCATCCAATACAGTCGTCCCTTCTTACACATGGATTTTTTTATACACAGATTCAAGCATCCACAGTTTGAAAATGTTCAAAAAAAGGATAAATTTCAAATATCAAATCTTTATTTTCCTTTTTTTTTTTTTAGGGACACTATTTTGCTATGTCATTATATTTAATGGGACTTGAGCATCCACGGGTTTTGTTTTCCAAGGGGGATCTTGGGACCAAACCCCAGTGTATAACAAGGGTCCACTGTACGCTGGTGGAACTTTAGGCTCCACCAGATTTATGCAGTTTCTCAGGCAATGATAGAAGTCTTTTCCATCCATGTTAATCAAATTTTTAAAATCAAGCATGCTGAGGATTGAACCTTGGAAGGGCATGCATGTAGTTCATATACTCTGCCACTATACTGTACCACTTACTTGCATGGCTTCTTCATTCTAGAAGAACCTTTTTTTCTTCTGAAATATTTCATATTTATTTATTTATTTATTTCCCACCTTTCTCCTGGGATAGGACCCATCATTCATTCATTCATTCATTCATTCATTCATTCATTCATTTCTACCCCTTAAAAAGTTTTTAAGACAGCTTACAAGTCAAATTAAAACAAGCAAATTAAAACAGTAAAAATAAACATATTAAGCATAATTAACACATTAAAAGAGATATTAACAAATTGAAACAGTTTAGAATTGTGCACATTAGTATTTTAGAAATATCATTAATGGCCAAAGAGGGTTTTTTTTACAAACAGTGAAGATTTTGTTTAGCGCCTAACTGAAATGGTTGTTGGCACCAATTAGGCCTCCAAGAGAAGGGCATTCCACAATGGAGTGCCACAGCTGAGAAGGTCCTATCACACAATACACAATGTATTGACATCACTAGTGGGACACAGAGAAGTTCTCTCCTGCAGACTTCTTTTCCTTGGGCAGGCACATATAGGGAGAGTCATTCCCTCAAATATTGAGGTCCAAAGCCTTTTCGGCAAAGCATATTCAGACTGGAAGCATTTTAGCAGTCAGTGGCCCGATACAGATGTGCACTTTGTGGTGTGGCGACAGCGATACTAGAGTTAGGGACTGTGCACCAACCGCACAGTCCCTAACCCTACTACGGAGTGGTGGAGTACTAATGGTGGCTGTACATGGGCACTGCTATTGTAATGTAAGCAGCGTGCAGCATCAGTACAGCATCGTGCGATGTCACTCCAGCGCCATAAAAAGAACCCGGAAATACCGGGTCCTTTTTACTCCAGAGGGAAGTCGCACTGTTTGGAGCCTGTGGCTTCCTTCTGGAGGGAAATAGGCCTTTTTCGGCAATATGTATTGGGCTAGTGCAATTCTTTTAAACTAACATGCTGCTATTGTGGAGGTCCATTCAGCAGTTAAACTACCTGCAGCTTGCAAGTCTTCTTCAAGGGTAGCCACATGTACATGTATATTACAGTAAACTAACTGGGATGTAACCAGAGCATGAACTATTGTGACTAGGTTATCTTTTCATACTCTCTGTTTTATTCTTGTGGATGTTCTGCATCCTGATACACAGATATCTACATTAAGGGTGAAGATGTCATGAGCTCACAAGTTCACAAAAATGAACATTCCACTCAAATGTCTGCAAGCAGAATTGGCAGCCGTGATCATCTGGATCCTGCAAGCTGTCACTCCCTCTTATTTTCTTACTTCCTAGGGCCCACAAACATACTTGGAGACACAGAAAGAAGGAGTCAGTGGTAATAGGTTTCCTAGTCCTAGGGGAGCATCTTTTCCCACTGATGACTAAAACTTGGGGAAAATCTTCCCCCAAATGGTTGGCTATTTGCTATTGTTTAGACTCTCTCAGGAATCTTGCATCTTTGCAATCTTGGAATGTTCATGAATCTCTCATCTTCCAATATTTATATGATGGCTGAAGATGCACCACTTTCCTTAGGTGTTTCTCCATTTACCTGATCTTTTGTGACACACTTTCTTTTTGTAATTCTTATATCTTGAACCAGCAACCAAGATCTGTCTTTCTAAAATCTATATTATTATTATTATATGAAGTGGGAAAGGTTGGACTCCCCCACCCTCAAAAAAGAAAAAAAAATCTGAATCAAAATATTTTTACATATTTTGCAAAATTTACATAGTTCTACTTTCTCCCTGTTCCATGAAAGATGTTCCATTTGCCATCCTTTAGAAGCATAATCTACTTTGTCTGTTTAGCTGCTTGATAGAGATTTTGCAGTGATATGTAAGCTATCTTCTGGATGATTTCAAAAGCATTTTAGACATGTTTTTCTGACCTCTTGTCTCTCTGGCAGCGAAAACCTCTGGTCACCCTGGATGTTTATGAAATGACAACAAATGAAGGTGGTAACAGCTTTTGAGTATGTGGACATGTAATAGATACCATTCTGTTTGAACATTCATAAAACATTCCCAGAGGTAGCCATGTTGGCCATATAGCACAGTACAGTAACATCCAAAATTCACAAAAAAGCAATACCTGTATTGGCCAACTAAAATGCATAATATACATGTTGCAAGCGTTCAAAGCTCCACTGGCTTTATTCATTATCCAGATACTGCTCCCTCTTGCTCTTGCTTTCATGCATGAAAAACTGATCATGCAGAAAAACTCTAGGATGCACAGCAATAACTAATTCTGTATGCATTTTTTCATTTAGATTTAGATTTTGGAAGTAATGAAGGGAGGTTCCATTTCATCTGTCCTTAAATGCATTTTCCAGTTCCAACTGATTGAGTACATTGCTAGCATACCTGAACTGGAAACATCTTGTCCTCAAAATGTGATCCATTCATGCAGACACCTTGATGCTGCCAGAATATTGATTTAAGAAGGAGCAAGCGAAATGTTTCCCTTGACAAACAAATCTGCTCCTTCCTGCTTGTTACATTATTTGGACCATAATCTTAGCAGAGGCTGATTCACAGTGGTAGATCTGCCCTCCATTTCTTTCCATCTCAACTCTCCCATCTCCTTTTTGTTCTGCAACACCTTTGCAGTGTGCAGCTTTCCACCCAGCCAGCCACCTTTTTCTTTCCATTGCTTATTAGATGTTGCTTTTGATCAGTGCTGTTTTTGATTCATGTCACATCACTGTCTGTATCTGATTGTAACTGTTGCCGAAGCTTCTCTTGGTGACTGCTACACTTAATGCACTTAATTTTAAAACTGTTTCCCCTGTGTTCCCTGTCACTTCATCTCAGTTTTCACACTTGCCCACTCATTGTTGCGACTCTTAGATCTGAGCAGGAAAGCCACTCTTTAGGCTCAGGAATAACTAAGCAATTGATTTTGAGTGGTGTGGCTAAATCGGCTAGAGCCAGATTTAATAAGCATTACCATTCCTACTGGTTGCAAAGGTGACATTTGCAATTTTGCTAGGTAAAAGCAAAGCTTGAAAGTAATTCATAACAAATAACAAAGGCTACTGGGGGGGTGGGGATAAAAAGAGCATGTCAGCATTATTTTGTGAAATAATTAACAATTTATAACAGCAATAACTTTTAAAAGTGTAACATTTACTCATTAATTCTAAAATTTGGGAGAAGATCGTGGAGGGTGGCAACTCCAGGACAGCTTTTCTATTTTAAGAATAGTTTTCTGATATTATAGTAATAAAACAATGGGAAATAATGTGTTGTTATTATTATATTTATTTGTGCTGGTAACCTGTTTTTAATGAGATACTCCCAAAGGAGCCACTGTAGCATAGTGGTTTGACTGTTCAACCTAGAGACCAGGTTTAGAACCCCTGGTTGGCCATGTAAACCCAGGCCATGTGTGACCTTGGGTGAGTCACATTCTCTTAGCCTCAGAGGATGGCAACAGCAATCCCTTTCTAAAGCAACTTGAAAGGTTTGACTTAGGGTTACCATAAGCCAGAAACAACTAGAAGGCACACAACAACAACAAAAGAGTAATATATAACACATTAGGTATTTTAAAAGAAATGTTGTTGTTGTTATCCACCTTCGAGTCAATCTCAACTCATGGCAACCCTGTGGATGACACATCTTCAAGACTCCCTGCCCACCACTGCTCTGCTTAATTCCTGTAAATTCATACCTGTGACCGCCTTAATATCCATCCATCTAGCATGTGGCCTTCCTCTCTCTCTACTTCCTTGCACCTTTCCTAGCATTATTGACTTTTCCAGTGAGTCATGCCTTCTCATGATGTGGTTAAAGTCTGAAAGTATCAGCTTGGCTTCCTGGGAGATTTTGGGCTTGATCTGTTCCGGGAACCATTTGTTTAAGTTTTTTGCTCTCCACGGTATCCTCAGTACTCTTCTCCAGCACCACATTTCAAATGAATTGATTTTCTTTTTATCCACTTTTGTAATTGTCCAGCTATTGTGTCCATACCTGGTAACAGGGAATACAGTGGCTTGAACTATTCTGATTTTCATGCTCAGTTGAAGTTTATCGCACTGTCCTTTTTCCAGAGCCAGGCATAGGATGAAACCTTGTAAAAATGAATGTTATCACACAGCTCTGTGCCCAGGCATGAGGTATCCCATACCCAATCCAAATTTCTCCTGTACTTTCCAGAGAATGAGGAAATCCAGTTCCAGATCAGCTGTGAGATGCTTCCTGCCTGGGCACAGAGGCGTATGATAACATCCATTTTAAAAAGGTTTCAGCCAGCACCTGGTTCAGGGGAAAAAGGGCAATGCAATAAACTTGGTTATGTATCTTTGCTCTTTAAGATCTTTTGTAGTTCTTTCATAGCTGCCCTCCCCATTTCCAGTCCCAGAATTGGAAACAGTATTCTAGGTGTGGCCTGACTAAAGCAGAATGGAATGGCACTATTACTTCCCTTGATCTAGACAGTATATTTCTATTGATGCAGCCTAAAATTGCATTGGTCTTTTTAGCTGCCACATCGCACTGTTGACTCATGTTCAACTTTTGGTCTACTTGGACTCCTAGATCCCTTTCATGTGTAGTCTCCTTAAGCTGGGTGACCCCCATCCTATACCTATGCAATTTCCTATATCTCTCAATTTCCTCTTCATCTGCATCTGTGGTTGGTGCATATACCTGGATTACTGTGATGTTTTTAGGTTTACCCTGAAGCTTTATTGATAATATACGGTCTGATTTTGAGTTGTGTCCTTTGAGTGCTCTAGCTATATCTTTCCTTAGTATGAAAGCCACTCCATTTCTTCTTGTTTTTTTTCATTTCCTGAATAAATTACTGTATAGTTGTCTGAGTCAAAGTGACCCAATTCTGTCCATTTTAACTCATTCACTCCTAGTATTGCTTTATTCATGCATTCCATTTCAGTCTTTACTATGTCTAGTTTTTCCTGACTCGTGCTTCTCTCAATCCATGTCCTCATTACATGTGCAGTGTTGCTTCTAACTATGCTTGTTTTATTGGACATGTTTTTTGTATGGCCTCCCCATCTCTAGTTGGTTTTCCCCCCAGCTATCTCAACTAAAGGGTTTTCTTTGTGAAATGGTCTTGCAAGGAGGGACACCTTTTGCCTCCTTTCATGCAGTGCTCACAAGTGTCAGCTATGGTGACACTTCTGTTCTCTCTGTGAGAGTTGACTTCAGTGTCACCCACCACTACTGCTGCAGAAGTGGCAGGAGTAATCATATAGCTTGCCCCTAAGCCCAGGCCAGTGGACCAGATGATGTTGTCAGGACAGGGTTTCACCTCTGGTCCCTCCCTTCCTGTGACATCATTTTCCTCTATTCCATGCTGAGCGAGAGATGGCATTCTATTCTTCTTTCCTCATCACTTGTTCAAAGATAAAGGTGAAACCAACAAATTTAGCCAAGAGGTGGAGAAGGAGCGAGCGAGAGAGAGAGAAAGGCCCTATTCATAAACTGATACTGAAAGCAAAAAACTTTAAGATGCTTAAAATTATCATGCACGTAAGCTCTGGTGGTTTAAGGCTTAAGCTTTAAGTTGTTTTCTCTGGATAAGAACATTTGGATATTTTCCCATTTTTTAGTTTTTTATCCTAAGGCTGTATGATCCTTGCACTGCATCACTGTGTGGCAATATATTGTAGCTTCTGGTGGCAGATTCTGAGGATTGGCCTACACAGAAAAAAAAGGTGTTCATTTCGGCTGAATCTGTGTTTAGAGGTTTTGCATGTTTGCAATTAAGAATACTTCCAGCTGTCATTTCTCTCCAGGGATTGCACTGTTTTGTGGTGATTGAAATATGGGTATGTTGAACACCAGATGTTAATTTTGCTGACCTCTGTTACTCCAAAGTTAATGGCAAATCTGCATGGAAGGAGCAGCAGCTAGTACTCAAAGCCATCAATGTTAGAGCCATAACCTGCAGTGAACAGTACTTTAATAAAGAGGTATATCTGATTTCTCTTCCCTCATGGCAGCTGCTTTCTCTGTTGCTTGGAGTTTTCAGGAGCCAATAGATTTGTCTGTATAGTGTAATTGGGAGCCACCACACTACTCAGTTAGAATGGTGGAACATAAATATCTGTGGCTTGAATACTGTACTTCCTAAATGCACCCGATCAAGTGGATCTAAATCCAGAGAAGTTCATGATAATATACATCAGTGTTAAACATGCCACAGAGTCTTTCTTCCCACCTTGACTTCTGCTCTCCCACAATGGCCAGTTGGGAAGGCAATAATTTGGTGGAGAGGATTCAAACTGATCACATGTTTCTAAACTTCACATGGATTCTTTAATCCTGTTAAACTTCACAAAGCACAAGCTACTCTAACAGGAAAAGCAAAATAAGCTTAGTAGCTGATTGTTCATGTTATGTCATCATCACTAGGACAGCTGACATCACTAAGTATATATATATATATATATATATTAAATAAGTGTAACTGGATACATATGACAGTACTGATCTCTGTACAAAACATTTCTTCTCATTGATCTTACAGACTCTATCCCTTTTTCCTGTTCACCTTTTAGAATGGGAAAAATAGCCATAAAAGAAAATATGCTAAAATGATCTCAGAATTTTGGTTACATGCATGATTTGTAAGAATGGGAATTGTTACATGGGAAAAAAGACTAAGTTATACTTTTGTTCTAAGTTCAGATGGTATGGAGGGGTCTGAACTGAGAACAAAAAACAGCAACATGCAGGCCCACAATTAACATCTTCAGGTTTTTTTTCTTCCTCTTCTGTATGGTTTTTAACACCTTGCCTGATGAAGAAATAAGTGGAGCTCTGAAAGCTTGCAACATGTAACTGCATTTTGGTTGGCTCCATTTTAGAACCAGACTCAAGTATGATGTCAGCTCTCCACCAAAGGCCCCTCTATATGAAGCACTGAAGTGGGGTCTGAGCTTATTTTCTGTGCTCACCCCTGATGGAAGAGTCTGGGTGCAAATATATGTATCTAGACATATGAATATGCAAGAACAGATGGCAAAGAATTTTCACGTGGGATACAGGGTAGAAGAAAGACTTGGAAGTAGCTTATCAACATGTAATAACCAACCTGCTGAACTCTGAATGACCGAGCAAATCAGTAAGCCAGGAGGGAGAAATGGCAACTGGGACTTTATTTGCAATTAAAAAGGAAGCACATTTGTTTGGAGCTGTTAAGGCTTAAAAATCTAATTTCATGCTCTTAGCCATTTGGCTCTTGAGTGCCGGTTACAGCAATAGAAGAAACCTCGCACATCCCATCTGGACAGCCCTTCTTTGTGCCAGAAATGGATCAGCTTCTGTTGATGTAAAATGCATAGTTATTCTGGGACTTGATCCTAACACAATTCAGTGTTCCCTCATTCTTGATCTCAGCTTCAAAATTAATTCATATGAACATCTTAGCACGTGGAGACTGCTTTGTTTCAATGTTTGCATTGGCTTCCTGCACATAGCAAGCCATTTGTGTGCAGGCTCATGCTGTGGTGTACTGATTATGGTTTTAGTAAACCATGCTGCACTTCCCCTGCACACAAATCCCCAGTTTCAATGGTACCCCAAACTGACTAGCTTTGCTCTGAAAAGAGCCAAATAATCAAAAATAGCCTTTTGGGGCACACTTTTGGGGTGGGACTGGGGGGCTCTTGAAAAACAACTCCTTACATTGGAGAGTTTACTTGACTCTGCTCAGGTATGCTGAATTTTATAGTGGTGTGGACACTGTTTCTAGGTGCTTTGACTTATATGTTCTCTTTTTAACCATGTATATATCTATGGGCCTGCAGCCTTCTCTGTTCCACCCAACAAGCTCTTGATGGTAAACTTTGGCTAGACTGAGAATCAGCTTGATAATTCTGAGCTTTCCTGGCAAAGGTTCAGAACCTTCCTTCCTTCTTTTTAAGCAATATTTTCCAGGTTATAATATTGTTATGTGCATGTCTCTGGAGGGAAATTCCACCCACCTGGAAATTCCACCCACTCCATCAAACAAATAGAACAAGCATTTATATGGTACACTCTTGGAGTATAGGAAACATTTTTTTTTTCTGACCATGGTACTCACTGCAAGCCAAACCTTGGCCTTCCTAATGATTGTAAATGAGCAGTAGTTCTTCCAGGGACAGCATTTAACTTTTTTCAGCCATAAAAATGGGATGGGGAATACCAGGAAGTGCCATGGGGTTACAAATATGAGCAGTCTAGCGGCCATTTGTTGCCCACCCCTGACAGAAAGGTTTTTCTACAATCAGTAAAGAAAGTTTACTGACTCAAACAGAATTTAAAAATGAAGGTTTATTGCTCATAATGTTAAGAGCATTCCTGGAGAGAAGCTGGTTAATATTAACAAACGTGTGTACATATGTCTGTGAAACAACTGTTTTTGCTGAAAGTGACTTTGGAAAAGTTATTTACTTTTGTAGTATACCCTTCAAAATCACCTAGCCAGCATGGGCAAAGCTGTGACAGTGTATGCACAGAGTCTTGTTTAACATTCCAAGCCAGAGAAGAACTTCTCAGGGGAATGCATCTCAGAGCATAAAAGAAAAGAGCTAGACAAATTTGTTCATCAGATCAGGTAATCCTGAACTTTGGCAGCAATACAAAACCAAGTTGATAACTGACTTTTAATCAACCATTTTAAATTTCAGGCCAAACAAACATTATATAACTTAATATTGTAAATATATTGCAGTATCTTCATACCATAGACAGTCAGTAAGGCAAAAAATGAGTCCATGTACAGATCATGCCGGAACTCTTCCTGGAAGCAAGGACGATGAAATTCAGACTGTTGTACTTTGGCCACTTCATGAAAAGGCATGAATCATTAGAAAAGATAATGATGCTAGGAAAGGAGAGGGCAGTAGAAAATGAGGGAAGACCACATGCTAGATGGTCAGACTCGATCAGGGAAGCTATGGGGCTGAGTCTACAGGACCTGAGCAGGGCAGTCAAGGACAGGGAATCTTGGAGATGTCTCATCTCCAGGGTCACCATGAGTCAAAGTCAACCTGAGGGCAGCTAACAACAACAAAATATATTGCATCATCTATTATGGTCATTTTGCACCACTATTTGTAAGCTGCTCTTCCAGCTTCAGCTTTTTGGGTGAAGGGTAACGTATGCGTGTTACAGACCGCCCGTTTGGGGCGGCCTGTAACTGGCCCTTTCCCCGCCGGATTGGGGCCTCAGCTACCACAACGGCAGCCTCCGAGGCCCCGATCCACCACTTTCCAGGCCTCAGGGAAGCTGCAAAAGGCCGCTTCCCCGCGGCCTGGAAAGGGGTGTCCTTGGGGCTTCAAGCCCCAAGGACACACGGCGGGGAGGAGGAGAAAGGGGCCGCTTGGCCCCTTTCTCCTCTGCGTCACTGGCGCAGGCATGTAAAGGCTGCACCCAGTGACGCAAAGCTGGAAGGAACTCTGAAACGGAGCTCCTTCTGGGGCCGCAGAAAGGGCGCTCTAGGCGCCCTTGCATGACCCCACTACATCACAACCGCGCCGCCCTGTTTAGAGGCGGTGCGGTCGTGATGTAATGGTGGCCCCCGTGTGGAACGGGTGCCGCCATATTGTACGGACTGGGTCCGTACTAGGGTTAGGGGCGTCAGGAAGTGACTCCCCTTTCTAACCCTAATACGGACCCAGTCCATACTTTTATGCCCGTCTGTAACGGGCCGTAATTACCAATTTAAACAGCTTTTAAAAGGCTGTCAGGACGGATCTCTTCCGGCAGGCCTTTCCTGAATCGCAAAACTGGCCACCAACTGAACTATCCCTCTGAATATGGTGTAGCACCATATGCTTGCGTTTGTTCATTTTAACGTATGTTGTTAATAGTTAATTGTTTAATTGATGTTTTAGGGGAGGATGGGAACTATTGGGATATGAGACTTTGTATGTATTCTTTTAACTATAAGCCGCCTCAACTGTCATGGACAGAGAGGCAGGACCTAAATAAAGTTTTATTATATTTATTATTTAAATATAATATAATAATATAAGCAGCCTTAGTATGATAGATAGTAAACTAGCCTTTCATAATCCCACCACCACACACATACATATACAATCTGGGAAATATTAATCTTAAAATCCTAAAAGGAAAAATGCTAAGATGATGGCCCTCCATGTTTAAAGCATGGCTTATATTTTCATTCCAAATCTCCAAATTCAAAATATTTCCACATAGCCATCTGTAGATAAAGACCATTTTGTTATAGCAAAGCAGCTGGGTTGTATCTCCAAGATGTAACTATTGTATCCTATGGAATGAGGACGTGACCCACCCTTGCAGTTTGATTCTTAGAGAAGCGGGGAGAGGCTGAAAAGAGCTGCCATCAATCTGAATAATAGACTAGATGGCAGCAGTTTTCTCCAGAACATCTGAGAGATGTCATGAGTTGTGATCTCTCGAGTAAACATTGTCAACATATTGAGATGTAAAGCCTCCTCCTGCTGATTCGCAGCAGGTCTCTCTGAGAATAAAAGAGACTGTAGTGGAGATCAGTGACATGTTCTGCAATGGTTTAGCAGTATCCAAGTCAAGAAAAAGACAATAACTCATAAATTTGAAGAAGAATATGACATGTGACTCCTTCAGGAAGGCTTTTTATTTATAATGTAAAATGCATACTTAATGGTGACAGACACAATTGCATTTCCAGTAACACCTGCCCTGGAGTCCACAAATGTGTTATGTAAACAGAGTTCTGATTAGATGTTCTTGTCTCTGGGATGGAGCTGAATATTGACAGAAACAGTTTATTGTGCATGACCAGAGTCAATGACCCTTGATTAAATGTGAAATATTGGCAATCGAGTCAACCTTAAAACTTACGGTTTCTTTTCTTGCTGCCTCAGTACTCAATTTTGCTGTAAAAGCCCAAATGATTTGGCCACATGAGCATAGCAGAATACATCCTCCCCATATAATTAACCATAACTAGCCTATATGTATCTCAGACTGCAACAAAAATGGTGGAGAAGTATTGATTTGAATAAAATAATCACTTGAAGAAGAAAAATCCCTCACTTTTTAAACTTGTACCACAAAAGTGAGATTTGCTCAGTACGCATGTGACCACTTCATATCATTTTTTTCATGAATGTCATCATGAATACATGAAGAATGTTACTGTCAATGAAGCAATATATGTCTTGTTCTTTCCATCATTGCATAATCTGGTGCATGATCATATAGAAAATTTTAACTGTGCGCGAACTTGATTCTAGTTTAAACTAGTCTATAGTAGGCTATTTCTATGGTATATTGTTTTTATATAATCCAAGTTATTCATTGTAAACATAAATTACTGTATAAGAAAAAAACATCCTTAAATATCCCCAAGTTAGGAAAGTAGGTTGTTATCAAGGATTGGGTATCTTTGTCCAGATGTTTTGGACCAACTGCAGATGTTGTTGCCTACTCCAAAAAGCCTCAGCCAGCATGGCCAATGGTAAGTGATAATGACTGCTGTAGCCCAAAATACCTTGAGAGCCAAGATTTTCATCTGCCAGGTGTAGGTGGCTAGCAGCAAAATATTTCTGAGAGATAAAAGAGGAACCACTGATATGATGCATCTTTTAAGGGGGGGTTGTATCATTCCAGATTGCGAGTGGAAAACTGTAACTTTGAATTTGTTGTTTGTTGTTGTATACCTTCAAGTTGTTTCTGACTTGTAGTTGTTGTCGTGCGGCTTCAAGTCATTTCTGATTTATGGCTACCCTAAGGCAAACCTATCATGGGGTTTTCTTGGCAAGTATCTTCAGAGGGGGCTTGCAGTTGCCATCATCTGAGGCAGAAGGAGTGTGACTTATCTAAGGTCACCCAGTTTACATGGCTAAGCTGGGATCTGATTTATGTTTCTGACTTACCTAGGGTTACCATAACTCGGCTGCAACTGGGATTTTCCCGGTTTTGGCGGCACCGGGCCCCTCCTGTCCTGGGTGCCACCAAAAACCGGGACAACCTCGGTCGCAGCTGGGTTGTGTTGCAACCCGTCGGACCTCGCTGCCTTCCTCCTCCTCCCCCGCGCATGGCCGCATGGAGGAGGCAGAGGAAGAGGAGGGCAGCTAGGCCTGGGGCGGAGGAGGTGAAGGTGGAGGTGGCGCCATCCTCCGCCACCCACCCCGCCTCCCCCGCGCCCCTTCCCGGCCTCTAAGGAGGCCTCGGCCTCCTCAGAGGCCAGGGAGGAGGCCGCCCCTTCCCGGCTTCTAAGGAGGCCTCAGCCTCCACAGAGGCTGGGAAAGAGCGCGGGGGGCCGCCGTTATCCTCCATTTTTTTAAAAAAATGTGTCCTACATTTGAAAATGTTATCCTACTTTTGTCCCAGTTTGGAGGTCCTGACTTATGGCAACCCTAGACTTACCGTACGGCAACTCTAAGGCAAACCTAGCAGAATTGTTCAGAGGGGGTTTGGCTTTGTCTTTCTCTGATGCTAGAGAATGTGACTTGTTTTCCATAGCTGAGCAGGGATTCTGTAGTCCAGTGCTCAAACATTACACCACTCTGGCTCTCAACTTCCCTCATGTTTGAATGTGCTGCACATTAAAAACAGGACAAGGTTCTTGTACCAGCCATTCCCTAACAGGCTAGTTTTATATCTGTCTGAGTACTATTTTATGTGGATGTAAGTATGATTCGATCCAGTCTTTGCTCTTAAGAACCAGAGTGCACACCAGAGGGCTCAGGAGAGCATTCTGCTTACTTATTCTACTTCTCTCTTAGCAAACTTTTGCATACGTAAGACTGAAATGCCAAAACAAAAAGCATTTGTGTGTGTGTGTGTGTGTGTGTGTGTGTGGCAAATATTCTCCCTTATGTACCAAAGCTTGTAACTACCTCCATATGAAAAACATTTTTATGATCATTAAATAGGTTTAACAGGCTAGTGTTCTTCCTCCTTTTTTAATAATATGGTAACAGGCACCACAAAACACACTGAATCTGACAGCTGTCTGAGTGTTTAAATTCAAGTTCTTCTCGAAACTCCTTAGCTGTAGTTGATGGAGCAGACAAACATGACAGGTGTCTACAAGAAATACAAAACAAATCAAGGAGGTCATTATATGTTCGATGGAGGTTTTCTGTCCCTCTCTTTGCTCATGCCACTGATTTCTCCATCAACTGGTTCTGAAATCTTGAAATTAATTCCTAGTAACTAAGGAGAAGGGGAAAAGAGGGCTATGCCTGTCTGTCTGATTCTGTCAGACCATCACCTCTTGAGATGATGTTGGTTGACCAATAAGTATTTAATTCAGTCAACAGACTGTCAGTATGTCCA
>NC_056526.1:110481322-110499891 GCF_019175285.1 Sceloporus undulatus
GTATCAGTGTGTATCATGCCATCCTGTCAATGGCTGTATAGAGAAAGGGCAGTAATGTATTTATCAACTCCCCATTGTGCATTTAATAGTACAAGGAAGCACTTGTGTGGTTTTCTGATATTTATTATTGCAGTGAAATGTTTCGTTTTAGTCTCTATCGGTACAGTAAAATCCACATGCAGGTGTGCAAATATATGACTTGTTTCAGGCAGAATGTCATAGGCATAACAAAAATAAGTTTGATCGTATATCTAACTGTCTTGTGTTAATAAAGAATGAGTCGAGGCAGTTAGACATTAAATGCATGGTAACCATACATGAGTTAAGAAAAGGTGTCTTGTACTCCTCACATCCCAGAAGTTCCTGAGATGTTTTTTGTTTTGTTTTATTTTGTGTTTTCAGGCCCACTGACCTTGTTATGGCTGCTTACACAGTAACTGTTTGCATGTAGCACCCTTTTTTGATGGAATTGACATGTATAAATGAAAGAAAGAAATAATATACAATATGAGCATAAGAAGCAAGTAAATATATAAGTAAGCAGTAACTCTCACAATGGCACTCTTTCACAGTTGCTATAAACAATCAGAATTATGTTTCCTTTACTAATTATATTTAAACTGTGTTTTTAACTGGTGTTACATGTCCAGTCTCTTGTGTTTTAATTTGTTGTTCTTTTCAGTCTCCTTCCATAGGGAGAAGTGGATAATAAATAAATACCCACCTCTCCCTATAGATCAAGACTAGATACAACAGATGATGATGATGGTTGTTGCTGTTGTTATTGCCAAACTGATTTCATGGGCTCCCACGTAGGGGGGTGTCCATTGTCTACTAACCACTAGCCATTAAAAACTATTTATGTTCATTAATAAGCTCTTTTAGACAGTGGACATATTTATCATGGATTTGTTAGAAGCTCCTTCCAGAATTTCCCTTTTGAGCTCCTGAAAGTTACTCTAATGGACAATAGGTCTATTTCCCCCCAAAGTCAACAAGTAAGAGCTTGGGAGGATCTGTTTATGTTGTTTTGTTTCTTTTTTAAAAAAATCTTTTTAAAAAATCTCAAAGCAGTTCTATGGGGCTAAAAGCTGCCCATCTATGACCCTGGTTGGTTCCCTGGCAGCCTTACAGCACGGCACCAATGCACTCCCTAAAAAGAAGCCACTCTAGGCAGCTTCTTTTTAGGAGTGTCATTATGGCGCTTTCATAACATGATGACACCCCTTCCGGCGAGCGTCATTGGGGTGCTCTGACACATGTGCGTCATCATAGCACACCCCATGTAAACGGGGGCACACCATGATGGTGCACAGGCGCCGATAGTAGGGCTGGGCGCATGTGGACGCCCAGCCCTATCTAGCCCTAATTTCGGGCCCAGGCCAGCACAAAGCACCCATCTGTGCTGGCCAAATATTAATAATCAGAAAATAAAATATATTTTAAACAATTCATTTTTAAAAGACAGGAATAATGTACGGCATTTATATTTAGGAAAATAATCAGGAAAATGCCTATGTTGACAAATAGGCCTTTGGTTGATGGCAGAATTGTCCATATCTGGGAACCTGCCTACTCTCAACAGAAAAACTATTCCATATGATGGAAAGTACAGTAGATCAGGCCTTGGGGGAAAGTGTTAACCCATCCACAAGTGAGTGCATCAGTCCCAGTCTCTCTCCCTTCCCCCCATATGTCTGTGTTTGAACTGTTTAAAAATGTAAAAGATCCTATCATGGATCTCCCATCATCAAATTTAATTTAGCCTTCCTCCCAAAAAAGCCACTCAGTTTACATTTGTTTGCTAATGTGTCAGATTCCCCCCCCCCCCAATCACCTCAATACCACCCTGGAAGCTAGAACAGTCATCTGATGCAATTTTTCTCCAATCTGAAACAACTACTGTGGCTGAAAAATTAGCAGATGAATAGGTGGTTGCTGCATGTGCTTAAAGGTACACCTTGACTTTTGTAAGTTGCTATACCTTCTTGATCATACCTTCCAAACTGTGCCAGAATCAATCATAACCTATCCTATAGTCTGCCTTGCACAACTCCACACCTAAGTATCTGAGTTCTCTGTTTACTCTGATGCTGCTCCCTCCCACTGGATCATTGTTGCCTGAAATTAAATTACATAATTCTAGAGGTGATCATGTATGTTATTGCTGAAGGACAGATGTTCGAAATATGAACAGAGTGTGAATCTTCACGTGTCTTATTGTACCGTAATCTATTATTTTATACAAGGAACTATGTCTGTAAGAGTGTGTCTGTCAAGAAAATGTCTTGTGAGCCCTTCATTACTACTGAAGTAATCAATCACAGCAGGCACTAAATGGACTGTCACACTGTTGTCTAGTAAAAGTCACCCATCGCTCCCTGGCTGCCAACGATGGTGGATGGCTGAAAAGGCAACATCAACTACAATCAAAAACACATAGCCACAATTTACAGCTTCATGTCCCACTGAACCGCTGGGATCACCTGCCTTTATAAATCACCCAGAACATTTTGTTTGCCCAGTCTTTGTTCCAATTCATTTGTTTATGTCACTACATTATTATATCAAAAGAAACAGAATGGGTTGAGATGGTAAGAACTCATGCATCATTAAAAAGTATATTCTAAATGAGGAGCTAAATTATTTAAGCTTAGACATACTTTAATAGTACAGTATATGCACATTAATGGTATAGGCTGTACATAATAGAGCTACCTTGAACTGAGTCAAAACATTATTTTATTTTCTACTTCTTTCAAAATTCCTGCAACTGAATAGAGCTGTTGGGAGTGGAAGGCACATCAGTGAAGCTGAAAGTTTTGCAAGGATTTTCTTCCTTTGGAGTTTTTGCTTGTAGTTTTGAGGGTTGTTTTTTTTTTAATCCTTGCTGCCACTAGTAGCAGCAGCAACAAGTAAGTTGATAGCTTGGCCACCATTTTGCATCTTCCACTGTGCTACAGATCTAATATCACTGGAACTGAGGAAGGAGGATGAAAGACAGACACGGCAGAAAACAAGGTTTGGAGAAAATTCTACAAAGAAGCTACCTTCTCAGGGAGAGGGGAAGTTGAGAAGAAAAAGAAAAGCTGTATCTTCTGAGAAATATGGAGTCTTCTCTAGAAACTTTTAGATAGAGATTGAGCCTTTCACCTAAGTTTATCGCACTGGGTTCTCGGCCCGGCCCAGCAGGAAACGGAAATGAGTGGGGGACGGATTTTACCGCACACACCCGTCCCTCACTCGTTCCGTTCCCCCTCTCTTCCCTGCCCCTTCCGTTCCAGAGGGGACGCTTTTTGAGAACTGTTCAGAATAGTTCTCAAAAATTTCCCCCTCTGGAACGGATTAAGAATGGAAGAGAGGGGGAACGGAACGAATGAGGGACGGATGCGTGCGGTAAAATCCGTCCCCCACTCGTTCCGCACTCGGCCCTGCTCCTTCCGTTCCATTCTCAGAATGGGTGGAAGGAGTGTATGTTGAGTACTATTGAGTAATGAACCTTTGACTTTGACTGGTGGCATCTCTCCTGGTCACACAACCTGACTACTTTTTAATTTCAGATTCCAGAGATTGGATCTGAGACTTTTACACATAGAAAGCATGTGCTCAAATACTACTGATGTATCCCATCCCCAAGATTCTACAAATAGACAAGAGTTTAGTACAGATTTGTGTTACTGTCCTGCTGTGCAGCTTTGTTGGAACAAGTCCAGCCATTTCCCCATATTTTCCTTCCTCCAAATGTAATACAATGAGAATTCCCACTGATATAAGTGGAAAGGCTCAAATTGATTTCAGCAGATGTCAGACAGGGCGCTGTGTAA
Organism: Sceloporus undulatus; assembly: GCF_019175285.1. Lineage (NCBI taxonomy): Eukaryota > Metazoa > Chordata > Lepidosauria > Squamata > Phrynosomatidae > Sceloporus > Sceloporus undulatus. The sequence goes on from NC_056526.1 coordinate 110,485,147, forward strand.
TTGACTTTCTGTTGTAAAGCATTTTGGGGCATGCAGAGCAAAAATACTATGTAAGTGTCAAATGTGATACTTTTTGTCACTTACATGAGTGGAGATATGTGTTAAAAGAAAACATAAGAAAACTGTAAGATTTTTAATAACCTACACATTTTGTTAATTTGTTTATTATTATATTCTACTTTTCGTTTTCAGTAGGAGACAGATATATTACAAATGAGTGGAAACAGGGTTTGTGGTAGGGGGCCTTGAGTTTTAACTTTTTAAGTCTGATGCATATGAACAAAAGTAATAATACGTGGCTGTTGAAAAAGATTGGACAAAACCTCTTGTATGCCATCACCTGCCTGAATTCCTAGAAGGAATGATGGAATGCAATTGTATTAAAATAAATAAATTTGGGACTAGTCCAACTACAGTTGCTGGGATTTACCACCAAGTAAAGTCACAGTGTAAAGACATTAAAATGTAATTATGTTTTCAGTGAGTATTCCTATTTTCTACAGGACACATATCTAACATTTCATTTTTCTAATCTCTGTCAAATACTCTGATCTGGCTTATAAACTACATGGTACAAAGAACAGAGGCTTTCTACAAATAGCAACATCCTCTGATTAGGCTATATACATGCATACCCCATAACAGCAGGGACAAGGATGAAAACTCTCTTTGAGCCCCATAGTTTTGTTCAGTTTCAGATAATTTGTTCAGGGGGTTGGGTAATCCAGTGAAGAGGGAGGTAGTAGGCAAAAGGGTGACTTTAAAACTCTTACTACCAGTAAAATAAGCTTTAAGAGGGGTATTTCAACCATTTAGCATGGGAAAAACGCATACTGCATATACTCATGTACAATTCGACCTCATGTATAAATCAAGGGAAGGTTTCAGGGTCAAAATCCTGGGTTTTGATATGACCCATGGATAAGTCGAGGGTAAAATGTAGGGGGCTATAAGGAAGGATGGAAAGAGGGAAATACCACTTTCGTCCCTTCTTCTTCTCTGGACCTCTCCCAACTGGTTCTCAGGTGCTGGAGGAGAGGTTTTAACATCGGATTGAGAAAGGAAGCATGTGGATTTAAATGGAGAGTTGTTTCCATAGGAAGCAAGGTCTTGAAAAATAGACTGGGGAGATGGTTTTAAATTAAGAGGTTTTTTAATAGGAAGCAAGGTCTTGCAAACGGGAACAGAGAGAGAAGCAAATGGGTTTAAATGGAGAGGTTTTTCCATAGAAAGCCAGGTCTTGCAAAAGGGACCAGAGAAAGAAGCAAGTGGATTTAAATGGAGAGATTTTTCCATGGGAAGCCAAGTCTTGCAAAATGGAGCAGAGAAAGAAGCAAGTGGGTTTAAATGGAGAGATTTTTTTCATGGGAAGCCAGGTCTTGTTAAAATGGAGCAGAGAAAGAAGCAAGTGGGTTTAAATGGGGAGTATTTTGGATAGGTAGCAAAGGCTTGCAAAACAGACTGGAGGGGGAAGGAACTGGTGTTCAATGGAGATTGGGGCATCAGACTTGCTTGCTTTAGGACTCTTTTAAGCACTACTGATGTAGTGACCCTTATATAAGTTTACCCAAGATTTTAGAGGTAATTTTGGGGCATACATTTCTTGACTTATAGTTGAGTAAATTCAGTATAGAGGTGCTGGGAAATCACTGCATGATGGAATCACAGAAAAGGAAAGGAAACCATTCAGGAAAACTCAGACGTTTGCAGTGGGACTCCAAAAAGGCCGGATTCTGCCCCAAGGCTGCCCATCTGGGGTATCATTATGAATCTCTGAACTTCAAAATATCACATACATACATACTGATTTTTTTTCTGTCAGGAATGAAGACGCACACACTATAATACATCATAAGGTGGAACATGTTGTACTAGATGTAATAGAAAAGGCAGGGCCCAATCACCCTGGGATGTTATTGCTGTGATTCATATAGGTCCACTATTCTTTAACTTTAGGATTTGCATTATTTTTTCTCAAACAGGCAAAAGGAGCTAATAACATGCTTAGGAAAAATTAATGTTGTAGTAAGATGTGAGTCCTTTTTTCCTCCGTGCATCATCTGTGCTCTCTTCTGTCAACAAGAGACAGTGCAGAGTCTGATAGGCTTTTGACAAAGAGCTATTGATGTGGTGGCTGTGTGAATTGGCTTGACATTGGTCACAGCCAGCTTCTGTGGGACTTGCTGCCCCCATTTTACAATAGACTCCAGTGTATTGAGCTATTTGTTGAAAGGTCAGAAATGAACAGAGAAACAGACTGGAGTCAAAATTCTGCTACTCCTATAAATATCAGCTCAGTTTAAGACACTTCATTCTACATCCCATTTCTTAGGCCCCTGTGTGTCTCTGAAACTCTCTCATGAAATCTCTCTGTCTCTTTCTCCGTCTCCTGGAGCTCCTCAGATGCTGTGTGATTCCTATGACAGTGAAGTTATTTCAGGGAGAAGGCAACAGCTTCAGCCTTCAGTGTATGATTTAACTTCTAGATAGAGCAAGAGTAATCCCATAGTGTTGTGTGCTTTGAGGATCTAGCCTAACATCTGGAGAAAGTTTGCATCCCTGATACTCTTTAAGTAAGTCTGTAGAAAGCTAAAGGTGCTGGTCTACTATTAGTAATTTTGGATTGGGACTCTGCAATTTCTGGGTTCCTGGATCTGGGCTGGTGTTTGCATTCACCATGACATTAGCAGCCAAACTAGAAGACCTTGAAGCCACACTGGAGCACCTACTAATGGATGTGTTTGTAAGTAATCCTTGGTTTTCTATTCAAAACTATATGCTGATCATTTGGAAAGCAGCAGACTAGGTCCCCCCCCCCCCCCCCCCCCCCGACAAATTGCATGTCTGAGAGTTTTGAGTGTATATAAAGGAGAAGTTATGCCTTTTGGAGAGGGAATGTGGAGGGTGGTATTGCTTTCCAAAAGGGATATGTAAACTAGAGAGGTGTGACTGGGAGGCAGGATGTGTTTTGCCTTAGTTTTGTAAATAGCATTTGTGTAATTTCAGTGATGCGTACACAGGGAAACGTGATTCTAATACACTTTTGTAGCAAACCTTACTGAAAGCTAAAGTGGTTGTATTTCAACCATACATATAAATCAGTTTGTGCTGCAAGATAAATAGTTTAATGTGAATTTCCCCCACATTACTATTGAGCTATGACATTTCTTTTCAGTTTCTGTTGAGCTGTGATTTTTCTTTCATAATAAGTAGTATTTAAAAGACTTAAAAGAGGTATTCTTTGATGTCAGAAATGTGTTTGGGTTCATTTAAAGAAGTAAGTGAGAGATACCTGGTGTATTAGTTTCAACCTTGCCTCCAGCAATCAGAAGGCTGTTGTGGCTTGCATGATGTTGTTTTTAAAAAGAGAGGGCAGGTGCGTTGGATCTGTTGATATGCACTATTTTTTTATCTAGAATTAATCAAAGATTACTATGTCTAGCAGTTAAAAGAGCTAATGTAGATTTATCTATGGTGTTTAGGACTGGAATCTACTCCATTCATACATACCCACATACATATCCCTCTATTTGTACTAAACTGAGACCCAACATAGTGTAGTGGTTTAGGCATTGGACAATGACTCTGGAGATCAGGGTCTGGATCCCTGTTCAGCTATGGAAACCCACTGGGTGACCATGAGAAGGACACACTCTCTCAGTTTCAGAAGAATGGAAAGTCAAACCCCCTCTGAACAAATCTTCTAAAGAAAACCCCATGATGGGTTTGCCTTAGTTGGAAACAACTTGAAGGTTCACAACAACAACACAATTGTACTAAAAGTGATTATAGCACCTCACCCTTTAAGTTGCATTTGTTTCTCCATGATATGCATCCCTTTGGGACCTAAACTGTTATACGTAAGGTTCTAATTATTCTTTGTGTAACATATCTGTGTCCTATCTTTTACTCCCCTTAACAGACTCGTTTTTCTGTGCAGAGTGACATACCAGTTCATTGTTTCCTTTCTTCCATTTTCCAATGGCACCCCTCATGATGGCAACTGCTTCTCTCTCTCTCTCTACTTTGGACCCTTTTTCTATTAAATTTCAACATTTCCCACATACCTTTTATGTAGACGTCCATGTTTTTACTAGTTCTCTACTGGCTTCCCTTTCCTTTATTACCCAGAAAATGCCATGTGGTCCAATGTATACATGGAGCTTTTGTTGGTAGGGAATAAATCTCAAGGAAGCAGCAGGGAATGCATAAACAATGTTCTGTAATCTCTGTTACAATCAGTGAGGTGTGTGTGTGTGTGTATTGGATTTCCCTCCTTTACTTGTTCTTTTATTGTATGGGGTGCTTACAGAGTTTCAGAAATGCAAAATGTCTACTGCAAATGCAAAAAATGTCTACCCCATTCTAAACTTTGATGTGGTAAAATGACATAAGGGGAAGAGGCGGAGTCCAGAGTAACAGTCTGTGAATTGTGAGAGTAATAAGGATAATTTTAAAAAAAGAAGAAGGAAGATCGACATGAGCCAATGCAGTTACACATCCTCAGGCTTGGTTGCAGTTTGGGATGAGAATGAAGAGATCAAACCCAAGGCTGTATAGAAAACATTGGATGTAAGGAATAGGTTTAGGGAAGATGATCATACATTGACTTGTTGACATTGCACAGCTACTGTGTTATTTGGGTAGAGTACTTCCACATTATTCTCCAGTGATAAATCCTATTCTGGGAGCTCTTTGGACTGCTTACTTCGTCATCCATCATCATAGCTGACACTGATATGAGGGCATGGAGGGAAGCTCTGTTACTTGGCTGAGAGACCAGCAACATCTGGCTTCTTTTCTCCTTGAACTTCTTCCATTCCAACTCACCATTAAGAATTCCCAACTAAGAAATGCCAACTATGTTTTCCCCCACCTCACATCCTTTTTGCCTTTTGTGTCATGTTCCAGTCTGGAACAGTTAGGAAATTTTTTAGATTATAAGGCTGAAATTGTTCTACTATTGGCCTCTAAGTCACTCTTGCAACTTTTTCTAGTTAAGAGTAAGTCACATTCTCTCACCCTTAGAGGAAGGCAATGGAAAAACCCTTCTGAATAAATTTTGCCAAGAAAACCTCACCTTAGGGCTGCCATAAGTCATAAACAACTTGAAGTCACACAAGAAGAAGAAGAAGAAGAAACGTATTGCTGTTGTTGTATACATCATCATCATCATCTTCTGATGAATTAACTTAAATGCATGTTTTCTGTGCAGTGACAATTAGTGAATGGTGTAGAGTAATAAATATGCAAATATTTTTGGTGCCAAAAAGAACTGTACATTTTCAGCATCAAAATCTGTTTCAGATGCTGTCAACAACTATTTCTTTCAGGGCTGGCAATTTTTGGAGGGTATCTAGCAGAGCTATTCTTATATTCATGTCCTCTCACCAAACCAGTATGCAGTAGTCTCAGTTGTGGCAATGCTGTTCATATGTAAGGACAAAAGTAACAGATGATTCTGATCTTCAGTAACTTCATTCCTATGCCAACTTGGTAGCTGCTCTTGGATCTGTCAAACGTGTTCATATTTTCTCTTCCTCACTGCCTCCCCACCATACCTTTTCAGTGTGAGAGGATTCCCAAAGTGGCTTATATAAAAAAATGAAATGCACCTAGGATGCTCAAGCTATTCTAAAACAATCAGTTTAACCCATCAGTCAGCCACAAACCAGTAAGAAAGAAAGAACACATATTTGTACAGCAGGAGTACCACCAGCAAGTAATTTGCTGCTTCCACTTTGGTAGAGTCCTGTGCTATGTAAGAACCAAGATGGCACCACTGGTTCTCAACAGTTCTTTGACACCTATATCCCTAAAATGTTGGCTGCATCCGCACTACAGAAATAATCAAGGTTGACACCCTTTTAACTGCCATGGCTCAATGTTATGAAATTTTGGGATTTGTAGTGTGTGGTGGCCCCAGAGAACGCTAAATGACAGAGAAGGCTAGATGACTCTCACAACTACAAATCCCAGGATGCCACAGCATGGAGCCATGGCAGTTGAAATGGTGTCAAACTGTATTATTTCTACCATGTGGATGCAGTTTACATGATGCAACTGGCCTCTACAGCTTTTCAAGCACTTTGTTTCTCCTTCACTATCCATTCTTATTTCACTAATATTTCTCATTAAAACTACTGGTTTCCATTCTGTCATTTTGCCACAAATAATAATCATACCAATGTAGTATCATACTTTTGAACATTTTATCACCCAATACTGCCTGCGATTGGTTATTGCGGGTTTGTTCTACAAAGGGACACTAAAAAGGACATTTTTCTGTTTACATATACATATCCTTTGTGTATGTAAAGATACTTTTTTTTTAAAAAAAAGGCTAATATTACACTCAGTATGAAATAACAAGGGAATGTAAAATGCATTTACAGTCATTAGAAGACTGCTAAGCATTTTGCCATCAGCCTGAAACCTAATATTCAGATTAGCATCTGGCCATTCAGCTGGAATGAATGCTGAAGGTGGATATTGTCTCAGGTAACAGGAGGCCATCTGGGACTGATCCCCCTAAACCTTCCCTTCCCATACATCTTTATCTGTGTCAGTGTTATTGCTTTAAAGGTGAGATGATGCATTATCTTAGCATAGCTGTTTCAAAGCCCCTCAGTTTCCTTTGTTCCAGGCTGGGACATATACTTGCCAATCACTCCAAAATAGGATTCTGGAGCTTTAAAATCCCACCAGTCCTATAAGAAAGCTGATATGAGGAGAAGATGAAGATGGTGATTTTTACATTTGCATTTTTTTCCCTTTACTGGGACATACATCATATTAATGGATTTACACTTAGCAACAATTATAACAAAATTGCATGTGTGCAAATCAAATCCAGGTGCAAAACTTTGAAAGTTTCTGAAGCTCAATTGATCATATTCTTCATAAAACTCATTTACAACTACCACATCAGAGGTAAACAGAATTTGAACCACGAATCTATGTGCACAATCCCCAATGGCTGCTCATATATGGCAACCTTCATCCTAATTTCAAAAGCTCACTGGCAAAGATGATCTGCCTCTGGTTGGGGAAGAAGAGAAGCCATGTAATTTCATTCTGTTAATTTTAAGAAAAGAAAGAAAGAAGGAAGGAAGACAGAGAAAAGAAAGAAATATGCCCTACTTAAGCTTTGTTGTTATTAACTTTATTTATAGCCTTCCTTTTTCCTGGAACGGGGACTCACTGTGGTTTACAAGTTAAAATATAATACTGGTAAAATATACAAGAGATCAAAATTAGAATGGAATTAAACTAACAACAAAATTAAAAACATTTTAAAATGTACAGTTAAAAAAAATAAAAAGCAGTTTAAAACAGCAGAATTAGAACAATGGCCCGGTACAGACAGGCCCTTTGCGGCGCACCCATGACGTGCTAGGGTTGCTCAGGGGCGGGGTGTGCAAACAGGGCTGTGCTGCTGGCACGTCATTGCACCATCGTTGGTGCTTTGGTGCGGCGCAAGTGCACCGCAAAAAAAAAGCTGCTTCCACAAGCTCCTTTCTTGCTGTGCAGCAGCGCCACACAATTTGGTTGCTACGGCGCTGCTGAGGAGCAAGGAGAGGCACTCCATGATGCCTTTTTTGGTGCTCTGTACCGTGCCGATATTAAGAGTATAACACCTTCTTAAAAGTCTCTTCTGTTAAAACCTTCAGCTTTCAAAAACCTGTTGGAATAAAGGTCTTTCCCTGCCTATGGAAGGACTCCAAGGAGAGAACCATTCTAGGCTCCTTTGAAAAATAATTCCAGGGTGCAGGAGTAGCCACTGAGATGGTACTTTGCATCCCCACCATGTGTGTGAAGGTGGAAAGACTGAGAGAAAAAGGCCACTCCTGGGACAAGCTTGTATGGAGAGATACAGTTCGTCAGATGGCCAGGACCTAATATTTTGTTATTTTTGAGGTGGGTGGCTCACTTTATTGTAAATCTACAGATGAATATTGTTTTGACAGAAACTGTGTTTTTATTGTTAATTTCGACCAGCAAATATAACTTTTTTGTGTGCCTTCAAGTAATTTTCGACTTATGGCAACCCTAAGGCAAGTTTTCTTGGCAATATTTATTCTGGGGGAGGGTGTCATTGATAACTTCTAAGGCAGAGAGAGTGTGACTTGTTCAAGGTTTCCATGACAAGGAAAGATTTGAACCCTGATCTCCAGGGTCATAGTCCAATCAAACCTATACATCATGCTGGCTCTCAAATATAACTTGCCTTTTCCAAAATGAAAAAAAGAGCCTGAACCTTATACAGGCAACACAATCACAGAAAGAGTAGACATGTGCTAGCACCCTCACAACCAGCAGTGCTCCTTGCAAATGGAGAACAATGGTCTCCCAATGAAGGATCAGCATTTGTTTTGAAAACCAGAATAAAGAGATATAAAGGCAATGGAAGCAGGGAGAGAAGAAGTGGGGTAGCATGTTAGCCTCCATCGTGTCATTTAACTAGACTAGATAAAGAAAATTTGAATAGGATGGTGGACAGTGTTTAAAAGTGTTCCCAGTGTTACACATTTCAGGGATGTATAGAATCTTGGCTCTGTACAGAATTAATGCAGCTCTTGTTAGGTATATTGATGTAAGAGGAAGAACCGATGGAGAGACTATTAGTATATTGAGACAAAATGAGGTGGGGGAAAGTAATGACATTAAAAGTAAAATTGGGGGTGGGGATCACATCCTCAGTCAAAGCTTCCTCAATATTGCTTCTCAGATTTCATTCCTGTTTGTGTCGCTTGCTGCATGGTAGAGTGTGTTTGAAGCACAGACAAGCCAAAAGGCTGAAATGGCTTCCAGCACTACCTTCACTATTTCACCCATGCCAACAGAAATGAGGATAGTCAGCTAGCTTACCACAACCAACTTGTCACACTGATTTGGACCCATGCAACTGCATTCCAAGCAGACGTCCGCTTGGTGCATTGCTACAACCTCTGGAGTGGAAAACTGTCTGAACTTGCCCCATGACAATTGTAATACTTCTTTCCCCCCAACATTTGGTACAGTTAGACTTCTGCCAACTCCCCCACCAAATGGCAAACATATTCTCACATTATTAGCAGTTTTCTCCAAGGACATAATGTTCTTGTTATAGCATTGGCACCACACTATCTCCAAAGCAGCTGTTGCCATATTACCACTTCCTTTGCCTTTATTCCAAAAGGACACTGAAAAGCTTTGCTGGCTTCTGTGAGATGAGATAAAAAGGGAAGCCTGGGACAGGGGATAGCATAATTAGCTGTCATCGCATAGCTGTCACCAGTACTTGTTGAACAGAGAATCTAGCACAAGTGACTGCAGCAGCTCCCTCACTAGTCATGTTCAGTAGTCTTATGTAAGCAGTGAAGAGAACTCTGGGCCTCACTCTACTGGCTGCTGTCTCCTTCCCCAGCTAAGTCTATAACCTACTTTCTACTTTCTATATAGAGGGAGCTTCTTCTGAGGAATCACTGCTGTAGCAGAAAAACAAGGCCGGGTGCCCTTGGCCTTATCCTTCCCCACGGTGGCAGCAGCTCTTCATGAGAAACTGCAGCCACAGTGGGGAAGTAGTGCCCTATGGTGAAGGAGACTCCTTGTGTGGAACCGCCATGGCAAGAAGGAAGCAGGGCTGGGGGCACTCGCCCTCTCCCCAGTGTGAGGATGGCCCTGTCGGGTATCCCCCCTCTTCTGGGGTGTCATCCAGTGTGGTCTGCACCACAGCACCCCCCTTTTGAACCCACTGTGAAAAAGTAAAGGATGACCCCTCGAATACAGCTCCCAGCTCACCTGCTGCTCTCTGGTCTGAGATTGAACTCAAAGGACAGAGGCAGCAGGTATATATAGAGTTAGTTTTTGGTAGGTCCTCCCCCAATCAGGTCTGTGGCTCAGCAGAAGCCCTGCTCCCAGCTCACTTATTGCTCTGTATTCTGAAACATATAGATATATAGCATGTACAAGTAGTCAATAGTACAGATCAGTGATTCCCAAACTTCAGTCCTCCAGATGTTTTTCACTTTAGCTCCCAGAATTCCTGACTGTTAGCAGCAGCTGGAGGATCAAAGTTTGGGAACTGTTGGTATAGACAGTGATGTTTCCATTTATTGTTGTGATTAGTGAATATGCATGGTTACTTCTCTGGTTCATAAAGTCATCAGAGCAATACCAGTGGAAAAAGCCACACTTCTGGGGAGAGGAGAAAGTGACAATAGAATTTTCTAGAAAGCAAACTACACCAGTAAGAACCAAACATGCCTCATTACTCATTGAACATTTTAATTATCTAAACAACCTGGTAGTCCCTACTGATTGTTGGGGTTTCAAACATGACATCAGTCTTCATGAAACCTGAAATAATATAAGGCTTTCACAAAATGTAAAGTGAGCCATTAACCTATATGGGAAGCAATAGATTGCTCAGTTTGGCAGAGCTACTGGGACCTCCTAATGGAACAGAAGGGAGCCAGTTGGTACTTTGTACAGTCACAAATCATACATAATGGAAGAGTCTAACTGCTACTCTGGGCTCCCATGAAAAAAGCACAATATTTTCACTTAACTTGAAAGGGGCTGGGCTCATCTTGGGAGAGCTATTCAAAAAGTAACCTCATGGAATCTTGCCCTGCATTCTGCATTTAAAATGTTGAAATTCTCTGGTGCATGAACTCAGGTCAGTTGCTGGGCATGAAGTAGTACATGGAGTACAGTAGGCAAAAAGTATATTGATCTGTTGAACAGAAATAGCAAAGGCTAGACTCCTGTACTGTTTGTACCAGGTCTAGAAAATCTAGAAGCTTAATGGTGATTCTTTAGAGGCTATATTTAAATCACCAACATCTTCAGGTAAGACAAAGAGAAACTCCTTCCTCCAACTATGGAGAACCCACCACCAGTTAGTCAGTAAACAATTCTGAGTCAGGGCCAGCGCTAACCTTGGGTAAAGTGAGGCATCAAATTTGGGTTATCATGAAAGGGCAGCAATTTTTTAATTATTAATTTATTATAATTATATTTTTTTAATGTCAAGGGAAGAGAGATGTGCATGTAGAGCAAAACCTCTTGGAGTGGCCCTGTAGCGTATTATGAGTTCATGATTTGAGCAAGGGTGCTCCCTTATTTGTAGAATGGGTGGTCCCTTCTGTACTGATTTCAGTAGATGAATACTATGATATTGCATGTCACATCCTTCAGTGTTGCATCAACCTTTTTACCTCTTGAAACCAAGAGAGTTCTGAAGCCTAAGTCCAGATAGGTCCAAATGTTTCATACTGAATCACATTACGTCAGTGAAAGAAATTAGTGTCTAAACATCAGTATAGTAACACTCAGATTTAGCTCCTAAATTATCCTTACAGAAGCATTAAATTAGTATTGCCATGGAATTTTGGGCTGGCCACAATCCTCCAGGGAAAGCTGGAGTATTCTGACCCCACAGCTGCATCAGCATGCCCTAATTCTCTCACCCTCTGTTTTCCCACCATGGCAACTGTTTGCTTGGATGTCCCACTGGGCCAACTGGCGTGTGTGTCACTGCTGCATGTTGCTTACTTCTGAGGTCACAACAAGGCATCTAGTGATGGTCACATGCTGGGCACATTCTTCTGACCTCAGAATGAGTGACCCACAGTGGCAGCAGATGCACCAAGTGGCCCAGCCAGACACCTATGGAGACAGATGCCCCTGTGCAAAAAACATAGGGCTCTGGATCTTCCTGGAAAATCCGAAGCAACAGGTAAGGGTTTTTTTCTTACAAGTTAACATTGTTATACCCTGATTCCGATGTGGAATGTGCCAGACATCATCAGAACTGCTCACGCCAGAACTGGGGTTTGGAAGATGCTGGGATAGGGTGAAATGGGCCTTTTGGCCCATGCAGACAAGGCCATAGTCTATACTTGCTCAATACATATCCTACTTTTCCTGCAGCTACTCATGTTGGGTAACAAAACTGCAGAAAAGATACAAAATAGGAAATGGAGGATTGGTGCATTACTCTGCTGCTGAAGATCAATGATGATGAGTGATACAGCAAGGGTGGCCATGGAGGCAGTCCTTCACCTTTACCTCTGTTCCTGGAAGTTTGACTTGTAGATTTCAAAATATGGCCTTTGGCAACAGTGGACAGGAATAGATCAGCACACTCAGCCAAGGCAAGTATCCGAATTAGACACTGGCCATGCTGTGAGAAACAGGCATCCCTCTGTAACAGACCCCATTTTTGTTTATGTATGTTCTCAAGGCCAGAGGTCCCTATCCTTGTTCCCTTGGCAATGTCAGAGCAGCATGTCTCAAAGGCAGCCACGTCAAATAACTTCCTGCTCTGATTAATGGCTGCCCCTCAGAGGCATGTGGGAAAAGATAAAATCCAAATTATTCTCTGCAGTGGCAACATAAAAAGAACGATGAGCTTAAGGGTGTATGTGAGAAATATTTAAGGAGACTGTGGAATGATGAGTGGTTTTTTTGATGGTACCATCAATAAGTTAAACTATTTTTTTTCCTTTGACACTGGTGAGTTTAAACACTGGCTTGTGACCTGGACTGAATTTCTTTGAGTTAGTGAAGCTATAGATGCCAAGATGTTAAAGGAATTTTTCAGGACTTTATGATTTTGAAAAATCATTTATAGCAGAAGGAAAATGCTCCACACATGTTGGTAAAAATTTCTTGCAAATATGCCTGCGCTTATCAGATTCAAATTCAGTCACATGCTGACCTTCACTTTCTTTAGATTGTGGTTAATTAAGTAAACTGATCAAATAAATTGCTCATGTGGACCAATTGCTCAGTAGGACTGGGAAACATGTGGCTCTTTTCAAAGTTTTTGTACGGTAAATCTCATAATCTCTCACCATAGGTTATGCTGGATAGTACAATGAGCCCTTGATATATCTGCTGGGATTTGGTTCCAAGATCCACCATGGATATCAAAATCCATGGATGCCCATCAAATACAGTGGCATAATAATATGGTGTCCCTTATATGAAATGGCAAAATCAATTTGCCTTTGGGAATTTATATTTTTTTTAATATTTTCTACCCGTGGATCCTTGAATCTGTGGATAAACAATCAGTGGATATGGAAAGCCAACTGTACTGCTGGGAGCAACATTCCAACAATATATAAATGGCCATGGATTAACCAACCCTGATATGAAAAATTCATCATGGCCCTTTCACATTCCACAGTTATAGCGCTATGATCCTGTTTTAACCACCATGGCTGCATCCTGTGCAATCATGGGGTTTGTCCCTCCCTGAATTGCAAATCCCAGGATTCCACAGGATGAAACCATGGCAGTTAAAGTGGATTCATACCAGTACAATTGGAAGGGCCCCAGATGGACCAAATCCAGGAAAATTTACTACCTAACAATTTCCCCAGTACAGTAATATGTGATGCATATAATTTTCCCATCATATTCTCTGATAATTGCTACATATTTACCATAAAGACAATTGACAATTGAAAATTCAGTCTCTTGTCAGTTTCTAATTAAATCTTGGCCAGTTTAAATTCTCATGAAAGAGAACTCTTTGAAAATGGTTATTCCCCTTTCTCCCACACATTTTTTCCAGTGCATTAACAAAGACGCATGCTTCAAGATGTTAAAGGTGGCAGAAGTCAACAAACAGGGAAACCATGGATGATTTCTCAAGAGGATTTGACCAGAGTTTGGAATTTAGTTTTGGGACATAGCATGTTCAAAGTAGGGTTGCCATACCTGAGGACCTCCAAACCGGACAAATGTAGGACAAGGTTTGAAATGTAGGACTTTTTATATTTCCTGGCCAGAATTAAAAAAAAGGTACTACGTTTTAAACCTGTCCTCCCCTCCTCCCCGCTCGGCCTGCTCCCAGCCGGGGCGGGGCGCGGGGGCCACTGGCATCGGCGATCGCCGCAGTGCCAAGCGGCCTCCTCCTCCTCCTGGCCTCGCTGAGGCCTTGAGGACCCCGCGATTGCGGAGCCGCCTCCAAGCCCCTGTGGCCTGGGAGGGAGCGTCTCTCGCGGCCGGAGCTCTGACCCGAGAGCGCTCACAAGCCTTAGCAAGGCCTTGGAGGACCCTGCAGCACACGCGGGGCGGAGGTGGCCGTGGGTGGTGCCATCCCGGTCTTGGCGCCAAACCGGACCGGACCGGGAGGAACCACCCAAAGCGGATTGCCCCCCTACAGGCGGATATGGCATCCCATCCATAAGCTATATATCCTGAAAACACCACCACCACCCTGGTTACTGGCAAGGCTGCAAGATAATACATTATGGTACTCTTTTGTAACATGCTACTTTGCCATTCTGTGGATGAGTGTGAGGAGGTAGTCATCTTTATGGATAGCTAGTGAGGTGGTTTTCTTCCTGTTTTGAAACAAGTTTCAAATGTCTGCAGTGCAGAGCAGTTCACGCGGACCCTTTTTTTCTTCCCACAGGTGAATGCAGCTGCAGCCTCCTCAATGTAATCCACCCAGCAGGTCTTGTGCTGTGTTGTCTAAGAGAACATTTTGTAATGCAACTGAGCCCAGAAAGTAATAGGATCGCTCATGCAGTGAAGTGATAGATTCCTGCACTGCTCCACAGGCATCATCAGAAGAAGTAGCTCATAAATGTGTGTGAGGTGCACCAGTCATCACTGTTGAGTTTTCCACAATAATGACTGTTACAAATTAAACAAAGCTTGAGTCTTGCTCTCAACAACCAGCCAGAGTATGAAAGATCCTTCCTCAGAGTCATGTGTTGGCATCCTTGGCGAGAAGGG
>NC_056526.1:110503661-110615519 GCF_019175285.1 Sceloporus undulatus
GCATCCTCCTTGCTATCCTTTCATAGACATATGACTACCTTTTTAGTTTGTGAGGCATTTGAGGGCTGACTCTGCAAGGGGAAAGGGGCTGTCATATGCTCTGTTTATATTCTTTTTAATTGTTATGCTTTTAATTTTATTGATAGTTGTATGATGTAAATTTTGTAACTGTATCTGTTTGTAAACTGACTTGTATCCTAGCCTAAGAAAAAGGCACAATATAAATATAACCATAACTATTATAATAACAATAATAACATAATGTTGTTTGCTTAGATATGCTCACCAACAAATTCTTGGGCCTTTCACAAACGGGGATATTTAATCTGAGATTAGGGCCTCATTCCCATTTACAGATGAATCGGTGTGCAGTCCGAATTGATGGATCGATTTGACAGCAGTGTTGTTCCCACTACATTTGCCCTGATGACATTTTTTCCATCTAAAATAATCCACTTGTGATTCACATTCATGCATGAATCAATTCAAAATGGACCCGCTACAGCCCGCCGAAGGGCAAATTTAAATCAATTCCAGTCCGCATCTGGTTCACACTTGCGTGGAATCGATTTATCAAAAAAAGACACGGAAAACTTAAGCATCAAAAAGATGTGGGTTAAATGGGTGTAGCGTATGCCCCCCCCCCTCAGAATCGCTTCAGTGATTCAGTTTAAGTGGGAATCAGGCCTAGGTAACACAGGCATTGCACACAGGTGACTTTTGAAGGCAGTGCGTTGCACTAGTGCTTATTAGGCATATCACACTAAAAGGGATGAATACTCAAGTTATTTTGTTTCTATGTTTGTTTAACAAACAATGCTGCACAGTGTTCACTATCCTGTGCACACTGAGTGGTAATAATGATAACATTGCCAATTAAATCCATTTCATTTCTGGGATGTAACAGAATAAAATGTGGAAAAGCCAAAGAGGGGTTAATATTATCATCAAACGTGCACATCAGCCCAAGCCAGTCATCAAATATGACAGAGCTGAACTTCACTAATATCTGGAGAGCTAAAAGTTCCCTGGCCCAAAGTAGATAATAGTGAGCTAGAAGGGCCAGTGTCATATGTTGCAATTGTCTTGCTCCAGCCAGGAGGACAGCCACGCTTATTTCTCAGCCTTCCACATTTCTTAGCTGCTTTTTAGATGTCTCACATTCCCCTCCCCTTTTGAATTGCTTCAATACCTGCAAAGTCTGCCTTGAAATTATGTTACACTCAGGTTAAATCAGCAGGGAACAGCCTGCATTTTGGAGTACAGAGGAAGTGGGACAGTCTCCCTCCTTACAGACAGAAGGAGAATAAAAGCATAGGAGAAACTGAAATTGTTGCCATTTTGAAGCTTGTATGTGAACAAAAATTGCTTTTTGTAGTAAGCACCAAAAAAAAAAAAAGTACAAGTACTAAGCAGGGGATAGTGGAAAGCCCTGACAACTAAATCAGGCTTTCCTTGAGAAGATCCCTTATAAATCTTTGAACTGAGAGAACTCCCTTTGAATCTTCAGAATTGTGGGCTGACTCTCAATCCCTTTCTCTCACACACAGTACTTCAAACAGATTTTGTATCCCCCCTCCACTTCTAATTTCCTAAAACTGCAAAGACATTCCTGATGTTGATTGTTTTCCTCCTCTTTTCAGTTGTGATTTTAGTTTGTTTTTGACATTTGCATAAACTTACATTTTAGGCTTAGTTTTACATTTTTTCTCTTTTTCTCTCCATCCCCTTCCTTTTGACTTTCTCACTCTCCCAGCAGCTGTGCCAGTCCCATGGAGTGTACCACCCCACCGGATATAGGTGTCACCCAGTGTAGTCCACACACCCCAAACCCCCCCAGTAACACCACTGATTAAAATAATCACAAAAAAGACCCCTATAGTTGGGCACTTATTATGTGCACACCGTAATGCTGTTTTTAACTTACTTTTAATGCTGGAGAAATTCATTAGTAGGATAGGAGAAACATTCTATTTCATTTTTAATGGGGTTGTGTTTTTTTTGACAGTTATAAAGTCCAAAATCTCTGAGCCACAAATCTGCACACACACATACACAGAAGGGGTGGCATAGACTGTATAACATTTATAAAGGAAAAATGATGTGTTTCATGTCTGCACAAGATCAGTTAATCCAATCCTGATCTAAGCCTCAGGCTGCATTCGGTTTACAGCGAGGAGGATTATTGTTCAGTTGTTCTGCAAGCAGGGTGCCCCCTGAAGTGACAGGCAAATCAACAAGTAAATCATATTTCAACCCTTGTAAATGGAATGTGGAAGATGGAATTGATTGCCCCTTCAAGAACATAATTTAGTCATTTTGCATTGCTTATTAGTTAACATTTATAATTCCGGGTGCAAAATTTAAGTCAATATCTTCTACTACATTCAGCATGAATGCCTATGATCACACACATACTATATACAAAAGGAAAACATGCATTGTGTATTTAAACATAATAATAAGTAATAACACCACTAACAACTATAGTAGTTAACAGATTAATAATAAAGTATTATTAACACATAGCACACAAACACACACACAAATATGTGCACAGACAAAATCATATGTGCACATAAAGAAAAACACTCCCTTGCCATCCCATCCTGATATAGGATGCTAAAACTGACTTGACCAAATGCAACTTGCAATTTGCTCTGCTCAGTTTCAGTTATGTCTTCTTTGGTACAGGAAAAAGGGTTTAGTCTGGGCTCTCTCCTTTCCCCTTTTGTTTTGGTTTTATTATGTTTTCAAGCTAGGTAGAATTTGTGGCTTATCAGTTGCTTGAGATCACATTCTCTGTTATTGTTCCACCTCTATATGTGCAACTAATTATGCACATTAAAAAAAAAAGCTCTTCCATGCAATAGTCATGCTTGATGTAAGAGAAAGCAACATCTGTCTCTGAATGCTGTGCTTTATAAAGGAAGGCAGTTGTCATAGGAGATTTTTTTTTTTAAAGAATCAAGAAATCTCTGTTTTCATTTTCAAGGCCAACAATGTAACCCTAAACCAAGACTTTTAAAAGAATGTATGTGAATCAGTCATGCTGAAGCAATTTCCATCTTTTCCGGCTTTGCTTCCCCTCCCTTCCTCCTTTACTCTCACACGCATATACTGACTCAATTTGCAGTGCACATATGGAACTAATTATGAACAAAGGCTGATTGTTTTAATATTTGGAATTTCCCACATCAAGCTGCTGCTTTTTCCTTTAATGCTTTTTAATATGTGTGCAGTTATGTTAGCCAGATCATTTTTTTTCTCCTCTTTGTTTTAAATAGTGTGTTTGGATATTATATTATTACTTTTTGCTGTTGGGATGTGACCAAAAAATCTTTCCAGGTTACATTAAACTAGATATTTTGATTGGCCATGGATGGCTAACGTCTGGATTCTCAGGAGCCATCCCATTTACCAGAGGGTGATCTGAGGGATAGAAGTCTACTGCCTAGCTGATCTCTTCACTAATGGTCAGGCTCTAGAACAGGGCTGCCAAATAGTGACTCACCATTCTGAGTGTGGCCTACTCATAATGCATGGTGTAATTCCAGTTGCTTGACAACCACACTTGGTTTTGGCAGAGTTTGTGAAGCCCTAGGTGTACCTCCATACCTGGCAGTGGCTACTTAGCTGTGTTTGATGTGGTAGGGCCATAAGTACTGTATAGGCATATTATATAATTAACTTCGCAACATCTAATGGTAGGAGTGTGTAGGTATGGAGCACATATGGCATAGCTTGGTCATATGGAATGAAAATACAAAAAGACACTAGAATGTGCACTCTTCTCTTTCCCTCTCTCCATTTTCTTCTGGCACATCTTGACAATTGGCTGGCAATTAGGAGATAAAACTATCTGATGGGACTGCTCTAGACAGCAGGCTGGCAATCAGCCATTTTTGGAATACGAAAGCATCTCCATTGTTTAACTGGTCTCAGTTTTTCATGTTCCATGTTTAACTATAAAATGATATAAATCAGTGACTGGAAGAAATCGGTGGATGTTGTTCATTGATGGAGGAGAGAGACAGGCACACAATCTGATACAATTTGTTGACAAATTATATGTCTATGTAGATTTTTCCAGTAAGGGTTCTATGTATTCATGTATGTGTAAGAACCTAAGACAAACATACAGAATACAGAACCTTTACTAAATTGCATCTGAATTATTTGTGCGGTTGTTCCTGTCATTGTGGAAACCAGCATACTATGTATACACATATATCATATAGCAGAAAATACAGTTAGACTACCATGCCCAAAGATTCTTCCATTACAGGAAAGTGAAAACATGTAAACCCTTAGCTGTGCCTGGCTGGGATGGAAGAGGGACATCTCAGCTTTACACTTTATAAAACTACTTCCATGAACTAAGCAAGGTGCTTATTATCTGTATGTTTGTGTGGGATCTGAGAAACCCCAGAATTCTGGATTCTTCCAGATTGGTCTAAAGAAGCATGACTTCCCACAATATATCTTAGGCTTTTGACAGTTTATGCCAATTGTTGTCCCCTCCATGTCCATTTATTCTATCCTTTGGGCATGGGTGCTGTTTGTAAATATTTCTTTGATCTGCATTAGGCTCTTCCAAAGTTCGTTCGTTCTTTCTTTCTTTCTTTCTTTCTTTCTTAACAGAGTGTAGTTTGCTGAGGTGGCCTTACCTTTAGAAAGGTAAATTTTATTTTCTCTTTTTCATTTTTTTTTATTTTGTAGAGTTCTAGTGCTGTAATTCAAAAGTACAATTTCACTAAAACCCCAAGAAGCACAACAATAAATATCAAAACCTCCTGACACATTTGCCTCATCTGGAGGAGCCCTCTTATTCATTGGATGCTTGTTCTCTGCCTGCCAAATGATCTCCCATCTTAGGATGCAAAGTTAAAACGTGATAGCTTCAATATTTTCTTTGGGATTTCAACTTGTTCTGTTTGGCCTATGAGTTCCATACATCTCCCCCTGTGCATGTTTGCTGTGCGTTACATACATAAATTACTGAAATAAATTTAGGAATTTTTTAAAAAAGCTATGTTTATTTTATTTCTATGCATTTTTTTATTCTACTGCTCACGTATCCCAAATCACTGGACATATTTTTAAAATCAAAGCCTAGAATGAATGAAATAAGAACTCACTGAGTTGGTCTCACTCTTGTGCTCACTCTTCGTGTCTAGGACTTATCTGGTTCTTTAAAGATTACTGGCCTAAATCTGCTCCTTCTTCCGCTGCCTCCCCCTTCCAACCCCCCCCCCCTCCGGCTCTGAATTGCCACATGCTCAGGAAAATGTAAATGCAGGAGGTGGGAGACATGATTTCTTACAAAGAAAATGCAACCTACCCCACAGAAGGATAGTGGGAATATTTGTCCCTTTGGCACATCCGACTCTCATTTTGCACATGCAACTCAGTTGAGTGTGCTTTCCACAGACTGGTCATCACCTTTCTGTAGCACTGTATATCTTTATTTGGGAGATACAATATTTGTATGTGCTTGTAGAACTTAGACTGTCCAAGTCTTGGAATACACACTTCTGTTTCCAGTTTTATGTAATACACGCATTTGTTAATGTAGACATAGCACTTTCCCCTCTGTTGTCTTGAGCTTGCTGAACCCTCCTTTTGTTCCCAGACTGATGGCTCTGTAGGCTATTATGCTCTCTCATGTCTGGAAGGAAGTAAAATCTGAACATGGGATTTAACGTTAATCTCCACACCAGATGGTGATACACCAGATATTGTTTTGGAGGGGGGACAGGGGTGTGTGATCAGCTGTACAACAAACCAGAGCAGGGGGCTTGCAGTCACGTGGTGACATGTATAAAGTCATCTGATATAGCTTTGATTAGACAACTGACCTGGTTACCATCTGTAGCTGTAAGAAGTGAGGCTGACATTTTTGGAACAATATCCCCTGAAGCTGAACGTCTCCACCTCTGTGGCAAAGCAATCTTTCTGTAAGGGAAACATAAACCAGAGCTAAAGATACGCTGCTTGAAACAAGCTGTGAACATGCACACACGCACACACAGACTTTCTTTCCTTTACTTCAAACAAGCCATGCCTTGACTCATGGTTGAAAGTTTTTTTAAAAAAACAAAAATCAATTCAGCTATTTGATATTTGTGAAGAGGGAACTCCTTAAGTCATTCTAGAGGAAATCTCTCTGGGCTGATCATTTTGTCTCTCTCTGTCTCTCTCTCGCACACACACACGCTCTCTGTCATTCTCTCTCACACACAAACACACATACAGACAGTTTTGTGCACTGCACTATGGTGGTGCAGGCAGCAGTGACTCCAAGCAGGAGCCGAAAACTTCTCTTTAAAATACCATATGGATCTCTGAGACGACCAAGTGCAGAAAGGGTAAGCAACAATTTCTTTCTACTAATTAACACATGTGGTCTGGAGAATGGAGATGTTTACCCTTTTATGCTTTCCCTTGTGCTTTAGCCAGACTGGGGCTCCCACCAGTGATGTATCAAGAAAATGTACAAGTGATGCCAATATGATGCTATACAACAGATAGTCAGATGCTCTGTGATAAGGCATAAAGGTGACATATACCAGCTGCAACTTGTACAATGCTGTACGATTTACCTGGGCCATTCCAGCCTTCATAACAAATGGATAGTCATGATTTACTGGTTGTGGTTATATGCTAAGAACTACTAATGAAGATTAGCTAAAATTGTAATCAGCATTAGTGCTGGTTGGCTGTGATTTATTATGGTAACTGGCACTAATGGAATTTCCTTTACAGTGCCAAGCAATCGATATTAGGGTTATATGATGATGGAAAGTGATAGTCAATGCTGTAGCTCATGCGTAGGACAGTTAATTAGTATTCATGAAGTAACCTAAGGCTGTAAGTACTGGTCTGGGATATCAGATGATGTGTAGCAATCTATGGAGTGGGACCTGGAAGAGCTGTGACAGAACTGCACATTGTTCTGCTAAAATTTCAAGTTTGCCTAAGCAAATTTGTTTACCTTGTTGCATTATAATGCCCTAAGGGACTGGTGCCCAGCTCTTGTGCAGACATTTGTTTGTTTTTAACTGTTTTGTGATATTCAAACTATTTACCACAGCGAAAATGCAGATTCTGGCATCTTTAAGAGTAACAAATGGTGAGTTTATGCCACATTACATCTCTGAATCTTTAAAATGCCATCGCATAGCATTTGTTGTTGTTCTTGTTATCGACCCTCGAGTCAATCGCAACCCTGTAGATGAGACATCTCCAAGACTGCCTGTACTCCACTGCTCTGATCAGGTCCTGCAAATTCATACCCATGGCCTCCTTAATAGAGTCCATCCATGTAGCACGTGGCCTTCCTCTCTTTCTGGTTCCCTCCACCTTTTCTGGCATTACTGTTTTTTCCAGTGAGTTGTGCCTCCTCATGATGTGGCCAAAGTACGACAGCCCCAGTCTTGTCATCTTGGCTTCCAGAGAGATTTCTGGTTTGATCTGTTCTAGGACCCATTTGTTTGACTTCTTGGCTGTAATGAGCAAGAAACAGTTTTCTTTTTTGGACCACAGCTTTCAGAATTCCCCCACCCAGCAAGGCCAGGGGCTCTGCTGCTTTCCTGAAGGGGGGAGGTCTGGGTGGTATAGTCCAGAAAACAAAAACTTTTTGACATTTTGTCTCTCTCTGTTTCACCAGCCCAGCCCATCCAC
The DNA here is from genome assembly GCF_019175285.1 of Sceloporus undulatus. Classification (NCBI taxonomy): domain Eukaryota; kingdom Metazoa; phylum Chordata; class Lepidosauria; order Squamata; family Phrynosomatidae; genus Sceloporus; species Sceloporus undulatus. The sequence continues at coordinate 110,511,348 of NC_056526.1, forward strand.
AGTGCTATTACAACTCCCGAACTAGAATACTATAGGTCCCACAATCCCCAGCCAGCAGGGCCAATGGTATCATTCCTGGGTATCATTCTTTTCCAAGCTCTGGCCATTTCCCTTAAAGCTCCTCTCTCAGTATCACCTGGCCTCTCTCCTTTCATCCCTGACCTCTCAGATGTAGGTTGTGTGATTGGGAATGAGTACTTTGTCACTTATATAAAGCTTCTGAAGACAACAGCTATGTTTAAATGCATTTGGTGGCATTATAATATAGTCATTTATTTATGAGCATATTATTGAGAACTTTATTTTAAAGGATTTCATTTAATCTTGGTATCTTTATTAATATAGCAGTAAATTCTTTGTTCAAATGTTATGGTCCTTGATATTTGTTGCTCCTGATTTCTATGTATGTTCATTGGCTTTTGGGCATATTAATGTTATTAAAAGTCACAGACACATAGCAACTAAAACTTTTGGGTTGCCATGTTGGCTGTTATTAATGACTGGAGCTGGAGACCAACACATTTGGTAGGCCTGAGGTTTAAGAAGAGAGGGCTAGAGCATTAGCGTTAGACCAAGGATACCTAGGTTCAAATCCCTCTTGGGCCCTAAATTTAATAACAGTGCAATCCTATACTTATTAAGCAAGTTGTATTTATTTGGACCTTAGTCCCAGATAACAAAGGGTTGCAGCCTTAGTGATCTTCAGCCAACTCTTATTATTCAGCTTAACCCTGCCAAATAGGAGGGTGAAGAGGAAACGGGCAGTGTTTGCTATGTTATAATCCTTGGAGGAAGGGTACGATTAAAAGGTAACAGACCAAATATTAATTATTTTCCAGAGGTTGGGGGGAAATACTTTTTTGAGTTACAACTCCCAAAATCCCTAACCCAGCAGTCTAAGCTCTGTTCTTCTCTAGTAGCTTTCCCAAGCTTTTGCTCTTTTCCAGAAGCACTGAAACATATCATAATGGCTGGGCTAAAAGGGCGGACAGACATGATTGCTCTTTCTTTTCACATGTGTGCATAACCAATAAACAGTTGTAACAGAAGTGAGGCAATGGCCTAATACATATCTAGTGAGTGAATTCAGATTATGGGTTAATTGTGCTCTGAACTGCACAAAACCTAAAAGATTTAAAAAGGTGGGACTGGGATGCTGGGCTAACCTATCTGAAATCCAAGTGCCTTGGGGGCTACCCTCTGTATGTGCCAACTGTGTAAAGCTGCTGGACTTGTCACATCCTGCCATTGCTTTATGCTTTGCTCAGCTAAAATAGCTGAATGCATTACTACATTATCATGTTGTTTGGAGGAAACCATTCAATATCATGAAGTCTAAATAGGTGGGACTCCCAAGGAAGCAGAATATTCAACTTCAAACTAACATGGATCTAATCTGTAAAGGACTGGAATCAGTTTTTAAAAAACATTTCCCCAAAAGATATTTGATTTTCTTTTTTAAAAAATAGTACATTTGTAAAAAAGACAATTTTTTTTTAAGGTTCCCATCTTGCTTTCTGACAAGGCTTCTGTGCCTTGAGTGCAGTTTCTGCCAAAGGTGTTCTGTCCATCAAACGTGCCAGTGGCATTTTTGAACCTTTACTAGTACCTATGCCAGGCCTCATCTGTTGTTTGCACTGCGGTGGGAAAATGTTCAGCTGTCGAATTATAGCTTATGTTATAGCTGTCAGAAACAGAAGAGCTCTGCAAAAAGATAAAGTTGTCAGCCCTCAGTAATGTATCAGTCTTAAATATCACAATGCATTATAAGTCCTAAACATAGGGAAGTAGGAATATCCAAATATAATCAGCCTAGTGAAATTACTGTAATGGTCCCTGAATGTTCAGGATAAAATGTATGAAAAGCTTGTAGAATTATGAAGGCAATCCTCCATTCCCAATTATGTGAATGAACCTGACTCAGGAGGCATTCATTAATATCTTTTCCACTGAGCAAGATGTCTTAGAGATTAACCCCTAAGGAGATAAATGGTACACAAAGAATGGCGGGGAAGAGGATCAACCTGCCTTAGTTTCTTAGCAATTTGCATGGCATTTAAAAAGAGACAATAAACACCAGTGCATTAGCTGTCCCTGACTGACCCTCCATCTGGACAACATTAATTGGCTGATTTCTTACAACCATCACATAGGAGGGGGAGAGGAAGAAGAAAAGAATGGAAAAGGAATCAGGGAAGATGTTTTCAAAGTCATCTGAGGGGAGACTACAAGTGCTATGTGTGCCTGTCTGTGTGGACACATGGTGTCTATAAAAGAATTAGAGCAGACCAAGGTGGGCAACATGTCTGGGCAACTGATGGCATTGGTGGGCAGCTGGGTGCACACATTGGGCATGCACATCCCAAACAATACCACAGATCACTGGCATTAGGGGATAGAGATGGAAAATAAGTTTGTTACATTAGACAGTCCCAATGAACTTTCACACTTGTGAAAAGAAATGCACTTCAGTTTGAAAATTTTTGTATTTTTGAGACTTATGAGGTGCTCCAAAGAAATATAATGTGCACATAACTGTTCTCACTTTTTAAGATAAAAAATGATTAAAATGCATACTGTTGAAAATAGTACCCAAACATAGGAGCTCATCTTTTGGGCAAATAATCTGGCTTACCTCTTCTGGCTTCAGTTCTGGATCCGGGATGCCCCCAGATGTTATCATAACTAAATCACCTCTGATGTATGCAGGATGCCACTGCCAGGATGCATCCTGAGTCAAAGCCTCGCTCAGCCTGCACTTTTTTGAAGTCGGGGAGCCTCAGACTTCAAAAATTGGCCAGCTGAGCGAGGGTAGTGGTGATTTAGTTATGATAACATCCAGGGACATCCCAGATCCAGAATTGAAGCCAGAAGAGGTAAGTCAGCTTATTGGCCAAAGCGATAAGCTCTAATTATATTTACTCAATGGGGGAAAATAACATGCATTAGGTAAAAATGTATTTTTACATTGACATTTGTAAAAATGCAAATATTACAATTTACATTTACATTTATAAAAATGCAAATATTAAGGGAAATGTGCAAAATGCACATAGATGGCCATGCTGAAAAAAATCACATACACATAAACACACAAACACAGATTCTCTCAACCTGGTGCAAAATAAGGCCAGGAAGAAAGGCAAGCGGGATATGGTGAAACAACAATAGAAATGATAGGTTTTTCCCACCTCTAGGTGGTGTGAGACAGAATGATATTGCTGTGATGTAGTCACAATATTCACAATATATATATACACGCACACGACAATGATGCTGCAAAATATCACTATGATGGGGAGAAGGGTTTCACCTTGCCCCAGTCCTAGCTCTATATTCCTGAAATGAGGAAGGGTTTAATACTTCTTCCAACCTATAAGATGGTCAGCAAAATAGCACTGTTGGGATGAAGAAGGAAGGTTTGAAATTTTCTCACATTTCAGATGCACTACTGACATTTGCTTCAAAAATAGCACATAATTAAAGAAGACTGACAAAATAAACTAATGAGGTCATGATCAATCAGGTGTATAATGTTGGGAAATCCCTCCAAAATGCTGATTTAGAAGTGGTGGTGGTACTATAGAGCCATCTAGTTTGCAGTGCTGCCTCTGCTTGGACGCTTGTTCTGCTGTGTGACCCTTGGAAGGGAGATTTCTCACTTTCTAGACTTTGCTTGATCACCATCAACCATCTTCTTCTAAATTCATGTCTAGAATCACAGCTTGAAAAGTTTCCTTTAAAATATATTAGCTTAAGTAGCTGGTTATACCACCCCATTCCCCACATTTCATTGTTGATCTTGTTGTCATTTTTGTCTTTATTTATATCCCTGCTTTTTCCCAAAATAGAGACTCAAGATGGATTACAAATCAGAATGATTACAATAGTTTTTAAAAAATGCAATAAGTCAACATTAAAATAGTATCAAACTATTAGCAATATTAAAACAGTTTAAAACATACATTTAAACATGATAAAAATCCCTTTGAAACAGTACAGTTTAAAACAGTGCAGCACTCTCTTAAAAGCTCATTTTTTAAAGAAAAAAGCCTTCTGTTCTAAAAGCTAGTCTGAATTAAAAAAAAAAAAACCTTTCACCTGCAGATGGAAGGACTTTGGACTTATATAAGGGAGTTTTAAAGTCTATAGGTAGCTACAAAGAAGTTCCTACCAACTGTACCTGTGGCAATAGGAGGACTGAAATCCTATATTCTTTTTCCCGCTCTGAGCCTGGAGCCTGAGATTTGTCTCTCCTGCAAATTTTAGCTTCCAAGTACTCACAGGGGAAGATATGGTTTGTCAGATAGCCTGGATCTAAGTCAAACAGGGCTTTATAGATTCTAACTGAATCATGCCTGAATCATGCCTGAATCTGATTCTAACTGCTGCACACTCCAGAACCCTAAAATTGGCCTGAGGACAGCACTTCCCACCCATCTGTCTCTAGCCAATGTTACTTTTGAAATTTATTTATCATGTTGTCATTACCAAACACAGTAATATTTACAGGTAACTGTTATTTTTGGTCATGAAAATGTTTTGCATTTTCTATTACTAATTATCCAACTGGAAAAACAGAGCTGGGAAGAGGTCATAATTATTTCCCCACTTTCTCTGGACAAGCTTTTTCCTTGGTGGCTGGAATTTTGCTTCCAAACAGCCAGTGTCAGACAGATTCACAAGCCAAGTCCATGGAAGACTTTCCCACACTAACCTGATTCCTGTCGTGACCTTCCAATACTGAGCAACTCATTTCTTGCATTCCTGTTGCCTTATTATTGAAATTTACCATATTATTGCACTAGTGCTATTACAGACAACTCCAAGCGCAATCTGTCAGAAATATCTTCTGTACGAACTCCACTGATGTGACTGAAAATCACACAAGGGCAGACTAGTTAAGCCTCCCAATCACCACAGCACATTCATCAGTCACATTGTAAGTCAAATTTATGACTATACGTATTCTAAACAAGCTGTAAGATGATTGTTAGGACTGAACAAGGGGTAATAGCTTAGTATTTGTTGGAAGCACTGTGTGAAATATATCTGGGGCTTACCCAGCCTATACTGGAATGTCAGACATCCATTGTTTTTTTAAAAATGGATCTTCCTGTATCATGGGAAAATAAGTTTAAACTCTGGCTTTCCAAATATAAAACCTCTTTTGAATGGATTTCAAGCCAACTGTTCTTGTGAGTTCTGGCAAACATTCCTCTCGCTCATAACCTTAACTGCCAAACCAGTCTTTCTAAGCTTGATTAACGGGAAGATGTCTTTTTAACACAGTTCAGCAAAAACTGAACCAACTATACGGACTGTTCATTTAATAGAGAAGTTGGAGAAGCTGTTGTGAGGAAACTCAAATTTCAAAATGTTGGGAAAACATATACCCTGGGAAAAGCTACACATAGCCATTTCACATTTGAACATGGAAAGACTCTTTTTCACTAAAAGCTGAACACAGGTAAAAGCAGCACAATATAAGAAAAGCCCTTGGGGGACAGATAATATAAAGGAACAATTAATTGTTTTGAGTGGAAAAAAATTCAAAAATCATTTATATACCAGACTACCTCAACTTTGTACCCTTCAAATGTGTTAGACTACAATTCCCACCCATAGGGCCAATGGTCAAGGAGGATGGGGAATAACAATTGTAATCCATGATGTCTGCAGGTCTGTACATTAGGAAACACTGGTATACGTCTATGAGAGTATGGACAAAGACTGTCAAACAGATTGTTTTATTAAAGTCTGAAAATGTAAGAAACAACAAATTAAATAATCAAATTGTCACCAACATAGTGCTTTGAGATGACTATAATGTGATCATGAAATGTCATTAAATAGTATTTCATTAATCTCAAAGTAATTTTTCCTACTTTTGCCCAGGTATTTTAGAAGGCATAATTTGAACTTTAGATACAGATATTAATGTTTTGATTTTCCTACTATCACCACCACTGGACCCTGAAATACCCAGAATCTATCATATCATTTGACAGTTCCAAAGATGTACAGTAGATCAAAATGGACTTTTTGTCAAAGTACATCAGGAACGCTAATAGTGTAAGAAATAAGGCAACATGATCAGCTAATAAATTGTGCTGGGATATTCAAAGTTGAGCTTTGGCACCATGTTCAGAGAAACACCCAAAGCTCTGGTGAAACCTGAGCTGTTCACATCAATGATGTGAGACATGCCAATGCATTTTCTCAGCTTTTGGGATTTACAGATAGACAGGATTATTGTTTTGCAATCTGGCCTTTCCAAATTTTGCATAGGTCATCTTCTCTTTTGCCTGTTTTCATGAACTAACTGGTTTGAGAGTTGGGAGCATTTTGGACAAAACCTGGGATGGACTAAAGGGGAGCCAGTGGAAAGCTGCATATGCCTTTAGGTGCAGGAGGTGCAAACCATGTCTCACACATCCTGTCTTTTACAATTTAAACATTTCTGGGTCTGCTGGTTATTTTGCTACATTGATGTAGCAGTATAACCCTTAATGCCACTGCCATCCATTTATGATCAGAGTTTTCTATCTATCCTCCAGCTTACATAGTGGTTAAAATGAAGGAGAAGGAGTGTATTGTAAATAAATGCTTTCTCTAGAGAGAATACTAGGCTGGTGCATGATAAAAGAACAACCATCCATGACCTGGTTGTGGATGAAAGGGCTGATCTGGTATATCTTATGAAGAGCTTGATGGATGAATTAGGTGGGTTGGACTTGTCCCAGCTTTGTCTATCCAGGTACTCAGTTAAAACTTGGCTTTTTATGAAAACCTTTGGGGCCTCATGTTTTCATTCATGTTCTATAAATACATAGTTTTATATTGTTTTAATATAAATATTTTTACTTTTTAAATTGGTCACATGAATATTTAAACTATTTTTTTATCATTTTAAATTTTATTGTCTTACATCATACTAATTCTCTTGTAAGTTGATAGGTGATATTTAAATATGGGACAGGATCCAATCATTTTCAATAAATAAATCCAAAGCAACGTGAAAATAATTAATGGCATCTTTTTATTCTCTTTGGTCTTGGTTCCATTTTCTCTAGCTAAAAGATATTTTTCTCTAGCTAAAAGATATTTAAACAGTGTTTCTGGTGTCTAAACCATGGGTGGAAATGTAGCATTATGTCCTTTGTACTGTGTACTTGTACACAATTTCCTATGAAATTGTAGCATGAGATATGTCACATGGTTCTGTTATTACATGCTTCAATTTTTAATGCATGCCTAGTAAAATGGCAGTGCTTTTACAATGTTTATAATCAGGAATGTGCAAAACTGAAAACACAGCAAGCAAGTCGTAATTTAAGTTTAAACTCCTCTTAGCTTGTGGCACCCTTTCTATAAATGCAATCTTTTATTTAAGTTTGATTCCTGAGTAATGTCTGTTTCTTTCTCCAGGGTTTTATTGGTTTTTTCATTATATGTTAGGAAACTCGCTTGTGAAACAGTAATGAGACTTGAAAACAAACAATTACTGTGAATTTTATCTGCTATTATCTTTGGTTAGGTAGGGCAAAATGTTTGCTTCCCCCTCCCCCATTGATTGTTTTTCTTTCCATTAATGGGGGGAAACTAAAACTGTGTTTGTGAATGCAAATGATGATATGATTATTTGGCACGTTCTGTCTTTTCATCCATTTAAAAACTGTCAGATAAAAATACAACATGAAATTATGTGAAAATTATCATAGCATGAGCTATGCCAGAAATATGCCACTCACCATCGTAAGCTGAATATGGATAAAGCAGAGATCCTGGTGTTTCAGCCTGAACCTCCCAGTAGCCCAGCTTTCATGCCCTTCACTGTGTTTACAGGGTTACACACTGTCCCAGTTGCCAGGAACCTTGGAGTCCTGATGGATGATCATTTCTTGGGGCAACTGCTATGGCATGAAACTTCCATCTTTTGAACATCCATAGGATCTGGGGGGTTTTGACTGTCAAGATTGCTTTTTTTGCTTGTCCAGGCCTTGGTTATTTCATGCCTGGACTATTGGCAGGTTTGTCTTCCTGCTCTCTTACTCCTCTGGTTTTGATCCAGAACAGTGCTGTCCACGTTGTCTTAAAATCTCCCCAAATACTCACATGTCTCTTCCCCTCATAGATCCCTCCACTGGCTTCCAGTTCAAGCCAGGGCTCATTATAAGCTTTTGGTCCTAGTATTGACCATTGTAGCTACTAATGGTTGTAGCTACTATGGTTCATGGCAAGTAACATAAAGACATCATTAAGCAAAAAGGAATAATAAAACACTAACCAGTTTACTCTGTAACAGGGCTGCTGCAGAACATGTGGACCTGCAGACATGGTTGAACTGGATTGTCCATCTCCATTGGATTATCCCTCACTGTTGGCTCTTGTGGCTATGGCTGATGGGAGTTGCAGTCCAACCATATCTGGAGGGTTACATGTTTCCCACTTCTGCTATATCATAATCAGGGTTGATATGCTAACATTCCACGGGCAAGTAGAAAAACTACCATATGCTATCAGTGATGGCATTTTACATCCCAAGTGACCTACCTTCCAGTTGTGCATTGCCTTTTCTTTTCTTTTCTTTTCTTTTCTTTTCTTTAAAAACAAAAACCTTCTAGCTTGTATGGTTGAACAGATATGCTTTCAACTGTGGACAAGGCCTGCTGCAGTCTCAGAAGCTGGAGAAGCTCCTGAATATGATTTCTAGTCAAAATGCAAGGGCTCCAGGGCTTTGCCATTCAGTGACTGACAGAAGCAGATTGAATTATGCAGACAGTACAGTAGTAGTTTCTGGATCTGTTATACAAAACTGGAATAACCAAGCCTACATAACTTGCAGAAATTGTTGTTCTTGAAAAAAAGTGGTTTGACTCAAGAAGAATCTGTATTATTTCTCAAAATGCAGAATACTCGCAGCTCTGCTAATTACTCTTGCTTAGCCATCGCCCACTACCTGTTTGTCCATATCAGAATGCATTAAGACATGTGCAGAGGTCTGAAACATTCAGAGAACCCTTAGAGAAGAGAATTGGGATTGCCACATACTCATAACTGTGACCATTTTTCAAGGCACAGGTTGTATGTACAAGATGTATGTACATTTAGATGTATATGTGTAGATCCTGATGACAGGTTTGGTCAATATATATAGTTATATTTTCAACTCACCCATATTAATAGACACCAGGACAAGATGCAGTTAATAAAATCATTCACATGAAGCCATACAATAAGTATTGTATACAATGACTTGTAATTATCAATGGCATAAAAACAACATGAATAACTGAAGCAAATAAATCAAAGCTGAACTGCAGTCAGTAAGACTCCACAGCTCCAAAGTGCAAATTGAGACCAGTCAAGCCTCTTGGAGAAGGGTGTTACATGACTAGGCCATCATAGCTGAGAAGGCTGTCTCTCACATCTCATAATGTACAAATATGCCTTCCCAAATGAAAGGAGTATATAGGTCCTTTCCCTTACCTGATCTACCATAAACACCTTCAAACACATGTAGAAAGCAACTCTGTGATCCATTCACACATGTATAGATAAGAGTTTCTGAGGGAAACTACAGCAGAAACGGTGAGTAGAGGTGGTGGGACCAGTGCGATCCAAATGTTATCTTGAATATGTGGAGGCAGGAGGCTGAAAAAACTAATTCTTTAAATTAGACCTCTAATTGAATTTGTGCCTACTGTTTTACTTGAAAATGTAGAAAAAAGTTTCTGAGGTCTACATTCCACATAATATGGAGGTTAGGGAGACAGAGCTATAGCTCCCAGATATATGAACATGCAATAAAATGGACATTCATTCCAATTTAACTATGGTGGTGTACGTAGTTGTGAACACAGACACAAGTAGGAAACAAATTAAATGGATATTAACTTCATTATAGTCAGTATTTATTCCTCAGTGACTCCTGGGAAAGAATTATTTGTCAACTCCATGATTTCTATTCATTAGGAAAATGCAGACACATTGCCAATTTGCCTTTTTGCTGCCATTTAAGGCCAAACATCCCTCAGACAGGAAGCGCTGTTGTACCTAGCTGCTTATCCTGAAATGAACTAGTTAGATGAAAACAGCAAGAGAATAAATAGTTTTTCCCACGATAATTTTCTGAGCCAATATGTATTTATGTATTCATTAATTTATTTTAAAAAATACTTTGGAAATCTTTGTTGGGTTTTTCACTAATGTTTTCTCTTGTTTATAGTAAACTTGCCATTAATGAAAGCGTGTCCCTGAAAAAGAGTTACTTGTGTGATATGTTAAATTCCCAATAGTACTAAAATATCTATAGCATTTTCTGTCTGAGTAGATTTTTGCCTTGGACAGGGTCCAGATTTGTGCAATTTTGATATAAAGCTGCTCAGAGCACATCACTGTTCTCTCATTTTTTCATATTAAAAATTCACAAATTAGAGATATTCTGGAAATATATGTGCCCATAGCATGAAAACCAAAGGTTCTAGAAACTGAAGCGAACAGTCAATGGGAGTAACATCTTGGCATAAGGTTTATTTTTATGAAAACAAGGAAGCACTTTAAAAAGTAATGGACATCATAGATGTATAAGTTACGAAAATATGTTGTAAGATTCACAGAGCTGCCACTGAAAACCAAAGCACTATGTCAAATTCCCACTCCTCTCCCATCATGGATTCACTACCGGACATCAGGACCATTAGCTCTTAGACCACTTCTGAGAAAGCCCTCTCTGGCACCGCCTTAGCTTAGCTGGTGCTATAGAGGGCTTTCTCAGAAGTGGTCTGAGAGCTGATGGTCCTCATGTCAGTAGCTGGTGCCAGATAGGGGTTTTTCTGAAGTAGTTTAAGAGCTGATGGTCCTGATGTTAGTTGGATGATGAGACCATGATGGTTTTTAGTTCACACTTTGGATGAGCCATCCAAAGTGCTTAATCTATTTGTTGATACAGTTCAGCACCCTGGATAACTTCTTTGATGTCTAAAACCCAGAGTGGGTCTCACCACCCCACTGGAATCAGAGCCAGCAGCTGCCACTGGATAGCTCAAGAGATCTGTTTGTCACAGCCATCAACAACATGTTTATCCTAAGCTCAGAAGATTTGAGAAACAGCTACAGGCAAGGTTCAAGGAACAAGTCTCATGTCACATATTCTTTAATCTTATACATCTCAACCAACAGCAGTTGAGGGTTGTCCATCAAAACTGGACAGGAACCTCACCCAGATCCAAACTAATTATGGAATCCAAGCTGGATGAAAAATGTATCTACAAGCCATTTTAGATACCACTAGATAGCTCAAGAAATCTGTTTGTCATAGCCATCAACAACATGTTTATCTTAAGCAGTATGACCCTCCCAACTCAGGGACTGTACAGGTCATCCCTTTTAGCACCAGATTGGGGCTGCGGCAACTGCATGTCACGGCCCTGATCTTGCCTTTCCATAGTGCAAAAAGGAGCCACAAAAAGTGGCTCCTTTCTGCACTGTGGGAAAAGCGCCATAGCCACCGGTGCTGTGGCTTTTTGAAGCTCCTTTGGTGCTGTGTTGTCTAGATGCAGCGCCAGAGGAGTGCCATGATTTGTCCACCATGTGGTGTAGCGCACATTGTCACTCCAGCCTGGGGGCAGAGTCAGAGCATGTGTCAGGTGGACACCATGCCCCAATTCCATCTCCAGGCCAGCCTTAATGGTCAGTCTGTACACCTTCTCAATTATCTATACCTACTTGAGTTGTTATTTGTGCAAAGTTCAAAAGACAGGTGTTTATTGATTCAGGATAGCCCTTTGGAACTGTAAAAAATAAAGACAGTCATAAAACCACAGCAGCACACAATCCAATAGGAGTTAGACACACAGACTAAAGAAGCCATGGGAGTTTATTGTGCTTGAAATGGTATCTTGTTATGAGCTAATTGACAAAGACAAGTCTACATCTTAAGTAGTTTATGTATCTGTACTGATGTAGTAGTGTATGGCAGGAACTGAGAGAAAAATGTACGAGCTTGAATTATGGAACGAGGACTGAATTTCTTATAACCCAAGGGCAGTATATGGCATGAAATTGGTATCATGAGAATGTGGATTGTATGGCAGGTCTGAGCAATTGTCTGGCTGCTTCACTATGCATCAAGATCCGCAACTCATCTTAAATTAACCTTTTCTTACACAAAATGACACACTTAGAAGATTTTCTGCATCCCAATCATCCTCAGGTATTTGATCAATAAGCAGCTAAGTGTTAATTTGTTCTTCTTTTGGCTAGAGCTCTACAAAAACCACTTAGTTCTGTGGTGTCTCTTCCTTCAGCTGTTTTGATCCAACTATTCTAGAAGAAAGTATAATGTGAAAAACACTGTGTCTGCAGCCCTTGTGAAAGATAACCAGATGCTAGAGTGGCCGCTCGGGGTGTTGTGCCAATAGGAACAGATAGAGAAATCTGTAAGGGATTTGAGTTTTACAAGGTCATCTTACTTTCCTAGAGCAATCAACTATTTCTGAATTGCTGTCGTATATTACCAACTCTAATCTGACCAAATTATAATTCCTCATCTGCCATCATCTTTATCTTCCATCTGAGTATTCCTTTCATTTGCCTGAGACTCTAGACTGCTGCAATTGTGGTGCTTGTTTTAAGCTGCCATTTCCTTCATCTGCAAATGATTTGATAGCTTTCGGCTGTGTGTGATTTGAGTATATTTTCTTGTTCGCTTTGCTTCACAGCTGTGACCTACTTAATTACAAGCAGGAAGCAAACTGCAGAATCATTAGACATTCTTGTTGGGTTTAGAAATTGGGTGGGGGAGAGAATCCTTTGCTGCTAAATTCTAGCATGTCGTCCTTAATAACAGGAAGCTAGGTTTCAGATACCAACAGAGAGAATTTGCATTCATTGTGCATCAAGATAAGAAGAGTGAATGGCATATTTTTCTTCTCAATATCTTATCCTGTTGGGAGAAGAGACGGGGAAATGTTAGAAGTTTCAAGCATCCACCGAAATAGGAATGAGTCATACATTTCTGAATTGAGATCATAAATCCTTTTTGTGAGCTATTGATTTTGGTCTCTTAAACAAGCTCATCCTGCTTTCTTTACAACACTAACGTGTCTAAAATCACATTTGAAAGTATCAGAAAATAATCAAGAAATTGTAATAATTTGGAGAAGGTATAAATTATCAACTTTTACAAAACACTCAAGTGTGATTTGAAGGACGTCTGCTTCCCTACAATGTTTTTTAAGCATTCAGATTCTTTGCTTAAGCCCAGCAAAGAAACTCCTGAAAGTATCTTTCTGCACTGGGCAGTTGAGATTGATAGTGTATAGTTCTGCAACTGCCTCTGTTCAGAGGTTCTAAGCTGCAATTCAGAAACAGAGCTGAAATTTGGTTCACTCACCAAAGAGCAAACACCCCAGTACCCAAGCTTGAGTCTGTACTGGACAAAATGCAGAAGGAAAAGTAGACAAAACTCGGAAGAGATGACAAATACCAATTAGATTCACATGGTACCCGAGGTGGCGTTCCACCACTGATAATACAAAGCATGCATCATCCCCATCATCCACCACATAGAGGTTCTCATCCATGGCATGGATGCTGACTGCTGCCATCAGATTGTGCAGACATACAGTTGACATAATCCACCCCTACATAAGCAAAAATGAAATATTAATTACAGTACTTCTATGAGTAGACCAGATTGGGGGTTGGTTTGAAAAAATGTAACTAGTGGCAAATCATCAGAAGAATCAGTTCACTTGTTGCTGCTGGGCATGAGGAGGTGTGGTTGCTGTTTCCATCATATCAAGAGAATGATTGTTTCATATGATGTTCTAGAATATTTTTGGAAATATTTGAGAGTATTTTTCTGTAAAAATACGAGTAACGTTTTAATTCTTTATATTATCATTCTTCTTCCTGTTCTCACAGCTTTTTCTCAATGTACAATTCAATTGGTGATGAAATATATCTCTTTTAGCATAAAGAAGATTGGAGAGACATATGAATACCAAGGGATGCGTGAGAAATCTGATCCATTGAGCTTTTTTCCTTCAAATGGTCTCTTTCTTCTTTTATCGTCCTCTCCTCCTCATCCCAAATCTACCCTTTAGCATTTGTCTGGGAACAGGACACATTAGTCATTCAATGCCCCCAGTATTAGTCATTCAATGCCCCCAGTGTTATTGAGAGGTCACATTCTGCCAAAGTAGCTAAAAATATCTTAAAAACAAGTAAGAAGAAAATGATCAAAATAAGCTTTTCATAGTGCATATGAGTTTGAGGCATATGCTGCTCAAGACAAATTCTTTGGGATACTTTTATATGTTTCAGATTAAAGTCCAAGTAATAATCAGTTCTAGGTGCAGTTGGCTGTGACATGCCTTGATAAGCTGTGTAGCTCTCTTACTCACTGAAGAAATAGAAAGTTAGTCAATATACTTGGTATAAGATAACTTGGGGCCGATCTGTACATAGGTGTGTTAGGCAAAGTGGTGCAGATTTTCACATTTTCGCATCCACATTCAGTTGCCTTCACTTCTGTGAGCACATTCCTACCTATTTGATGTATGCATATTCTGACAACTATGTACCGCTGTCAGTCAAGGGGGAGGACATTCACTACTGCTTGGGTGGTCACTTATTCATGGTGGTGTCGTATGATCTTATCTTTAAATAAGTTTTTGATCAAAAATGTAGCGTTCGTCTTTTCTCTCAGCACAAAAAAATGTGTACAGCCTTCCCTGGTGTTTCTGAAACATTTATTGGCCAACCAAAATGCACAAAATGTATCATGCAAGCATTTGAAGCTTCACTGGGTTCTTAATCAGGCAAAAGATGTTTAAAAATCATACAGGAGAACAAAGTGATGGTGTTAGAGTCATAGCATTACATTTTGTATCAGATGTTGTTTCTGTTGTAATTCAGTTGGTTTGGAGAGATCTCAGTGCATTCACAGGGCATTCCTCTCTTGGACATGAGGAGGAACTCCTCTTGGGATTCAGAGTGTCTCTGTCTTTTTGAAGCCACAGGACTCTTTCTTAGGCAGAGAGCATTGACTTTCTGAGGAGTTCTGTGTACTGCTGTATCTGGAGAAACATTTAGGTGCTGTATAGGTAAAACGTGTCAATCATAGTCCAAATGAAAAGGGTTTTACTTTGGTTAAAGGTAGAAACCTCAAAGAGCTAAGTCCAAGTCTCTTAGCTCCCACTTGTTTAGTATTCCTCTGTTGTGGCTAAATTTGCTATCCTCAAATCTAGAAAACATATTCAAGGATAACCATGTTGGCCATGCAGCAAAATACAAACCCCACAAAACAGCAATACATTTTTTGTTAGAATTAAAAAGCACAGAAGACATAATTCAAGCCTTAAAATCTCCACTGGGTTCTTTATCAGGAAATAATGTTTAAAAAAATCATACAGTAGGGGAAAAATGATGATGCTAGTTAGAGTCACCGGTCTAAATTTTGTATCAGATGTTGTTTCTGCTAAACAGGTTAAACAGGTTTGAAGAGCAAAGGCTACTCCCCTCCTTCATGATATTATGGCTACCCCTTAATATTATTCCAGGATTTGAAGCTACCAATGGTCTGGATACTATGGCCTATGAGAAGCAGTTTAGGGAGCTGAGTATCATTAGTCTGGGGAAGAAAACGTTAAGAGGAGACATGATAGTCATCTTTAAATATTTGAAGGGATGCCATATTGAGGATAGAGCAAGCTTGTTATCTGCTGTTCCAGAGACTAGGACATGAGCAATGGATTGAAGCTATGGGGGGGGGATCTATCTATACATTAAAAAACCCTCTCTGATGGTAAGAGCTGTTCTACAGTGGAACATGCTGCCTCAGAGTGTGGTGAAGTCAGTGGCATCATTAGGTGGGTGTGCCCTGCACTGGGTGACACCCCAGAAGAGGGGTGACACCCAGTTGGTCCTCCCGCCTGCGTCCCATGCTGTCCTGTCCTTCTCAGGAGAAGGACATGGTGGCTCCAAGGGAGGCTTGGTGCACTCTCCCTCATGCTGGGGTGGCCTTGTAGGAGGCTGGGCACACTCCTTTCTGTGCCATCCTGTCCTTCCCCTCATGAGGAGAAGGGCAGGGTAACCCTGAGGAAGGCTGAGCATGCTCCCTCCCCATGCCATCCCATCCTGTTCTTCTCCTCATGAGGAAAAGGATGGAGCAGCCCTGAGGGAAACCAAGCACAGTACCACCTGTGCCATCCCTTCCTTCTCCTCATGAGGAGAAAGATGGGGCAACCCCAAGGAGGGCTGAACACACTTCCCCTCTGTGCCATTACATCCTTCTCCTCATGTGGAGAAGGATAAAGCAGCCCCAAGGGAGGCTAAGCATGCCATCCCTAGAAGCCCCAACCCCATTCTTGCACTGGGTGACATCAGAGGCAGGGACCCCGCTGTGTAGAGTCTCCTTCTTTGGAGGTTTTTAAGCAGAGGTTGGATAGCCATCTCTCAAGGGTGCTTTGATTGTGAATCCCTTTATGGGAGGGGGTTGGACTGGATGACCCTAGGGATCCCTCCCAACTGTATGATTCTGTAATTCTGTGAATTGAGCTTTGAAAAGTTGCATGATGCATTTTATGTTTTTTTGTTGGCCCAAAAAAGGTACTGTTGTTTTGTGGATTCTATATTTTGTCAACACAGCTACCCCTGAATATAGTTTTTTTAAAAGAAATGAGCACTTTATTTTCAACATTTTATTCATCACGCTTTTAAAAAAGTATTCCATACCTTTTTCCTATTTTTCCAGAAAAAGAAAGATTTTTAAAAATAAGAAAAATCTTTCTTTTCTGAATTGTCCCAGCTTCACATCTATAGTGACAACATATATTTGTATGAAGGGGTCCCAGTATTGACAGTTTAACCTCCAAACCCTTTCCCAATTACTTCTAACATGGAATTTGCCTATTTCACAGCTGTCAACATCTATCCACCACAATTCCAAGATCTCATTCTTCAAGCATCTCTTCCAGTGATATTTCTGAACAATATAATGTCTCCCAGGGTCAAATTGGATAACAGCTTGTTGACAGTTTGTAGCAGGGAATGTTACTAAGAATGGCTCTTTCTTATCTTGTAATAGATTAATTAGAAGGGTCAGTGACTACTTCATATTTTCCCAGGATCCTAAAATACTTCAATGCACTGAGTATACTTGTAGTTTATGGAAACCTCAGTATTTTGTTAGTAAAAATCAAATGCCAGGTATGTTACTGTTTGTTCCAGCCAGTGTCTTTTAACAGCTGTTAACCCTAGCAGGCTATATACATTTGGCCCTCCATGTCCACAGATTTTTTTATACATGGATTCAATCATCCACAGCTTGAAAATATTTATAAAAATCCCAACGCAAACCTTGATTTTGCATTTTATATAAGAAGCACCATTTTACTTTGCTATTGTATTTCTTGGGACTTGAGCATCCTCAGATTTTGGTAGCCATGTGTGGTCCTGGAACCAAACCCATACCAGGGCCAATGTATTCCTGTTGACAGTGCGAATCATTTCAGCAGCTTGCAATCAGGGGGGCCAATCACCCGGTTCATGATAGTCACATACTTTTCACAGCATGAGTTCCTTTTCTGTCTCTAGTTCCCACACATTCCTGTAGCAGGGGTCATGTCTGACATTGTTTTGTTTAGCGCCACATTGGTATCAATCCGCATCGCTGCACATTTTTTATTCACACTATGGAACTGCATGGAGCCACCACATCTCGCAAGTTCAATTTAGTACATGCACAGCCAGTTAAATAAAGATGGAGCACAAGGATGCACATGCCATTTGGCAACCCCTTTTTTGATAAGCAGCACATCTTGATCCCAGTCTCATTCACAATACCAACCAATGCAGATCTGTTTTAAAACAGTCAGGGGAAAACCGACCATCGCCATCAGCCCAGATGAAGTGGGGGTTAATTGGGTGCATTCGGGAATCCATGTGAATGATGAGATTTATCCTGGATTCCATCCCTAGATTATCTTTCACAGTGTGAAAGACCCCTCATTTCATTAAATGGGAGGGGTTCCGAGGGCCCAACAGGAAAGGGACACAGTCAGACAAGGAGCAAAAAACATGCACGAAAGAGAAAATGTGCGAGAGGGTGCTTATTTTTACAATCAAGTCCTAGCTTTTTTTGAAGTTTTAAGCATTACATCCAATATTTGTTAAACTCAAGAAATACAGTCCCACTAACTTCAATGGAACCGCTCCCCTCTTGCCTGCATAATGGGTATGATATTTTAGCAGTTAGCTTGGTCAGCGCCATGGAGATGGGGTCCCTGGGGTGGCTTCCTTCTCTAGCACAACCAGAAGCATACCCCATCAAGCAGTCCAACGATCCACACTTGATGTACCACACCCACATCAAGATGGCTGGAGAAAGTAGGCAGCCTATAGGAAAGGACAATGGCGGCATTTTTTCCCAGCGGACAATGGGGGGGAATGAGGATGGGAGAGGAAGTGGAAAGAGGCCTGTGGGTTTTTTTTTTTTTTTTTCATATACTCCTAGCCTTTCTTTCGGGCAGCCAATACAAGGCTACCCAGAAGGTAAGCCCCCACTGACTGCAGTGTACTTATTTCCTCCTCACTCGGAAACGTATCCCTTCTGTTCGGGCAGATCTAAGAGGGCAGCACAAGTCAAGGGGTTATTGTGGAAAGCTGCTGTGTTTGTCGAACAGGAGGCCACCTATGGGGTGGAGGGCTCCACAAAAAACACACCTGCCATAAAAATTGTGGCCTTTTTCTGGGCAAGACGTGGCCATGATGAAAAGACTGAACGTTCTAATGAGAGCTAACTCTAACTTCACATAGGAAGCAGCAAGTGTTGATGCACAAATCCCCAAAAGAGCTAAATTCCAGTTAAAACAAAAATAAGTTGGCCTTCAATTCGAATACAAAAGGTGCTTTCTGAGGTTGTGGGACCCATGCTTGCCATCATGTAGACATTTCAAAGGCGAGAATCACAACAGGAAAAAAGACCATAACTGGTTCTTTGGAAATTGCTTCACGAGTTTATACGTATCCCCAATTTCTTGATGCACAGATAGAAAACGATCAACTTCAGGGGATTCCTATTACCCTTGTCCCCTTGACCTTCGGAAAAGCATATGGCTAGACAGAAAGTGGATGCACCAGTGGCTCCTAAACTTGAGTCCCTAAATGTTGGACTCCACCTCCCAGAAATAATGGTCAATGCATTAGGGATTCCTGGAAGTAGTATCAAAACGCAACATATGGAACCACGCGAGATGGAGGCCACGAGGCGCCACGCATAGAATCTTTGATCACCCATTCAAAGCCATGTCTCCATATTCCTCGTGTGAAAGAAAAACTCTAGTAGAATAATGAAATGAAAGTCAGATGTCAGTTAGAGGAGATTTCCGGGGGTTTTGTTTCCCTGGGAAGCAAGAACAAACAGAAAATTTCCTCCATTATCTACGCATTTGACCATGAAAGTCAGACACAATTTTTCAGTGTAATGCACATCAAAGCACCATACCCCCCCCACCCCACCAGAGCTATTTTAACAGACAGAAGCATCAAAGGCAAAAAGATTTGAGATGAAAGTTAGATCTTTTTTTGTAAAAAACAAGAATCTGTGGGTTTTTTAGCAGCTGTAGAAATCATTAACACCCACACAGTGGATCAAAAAACAAAAAAAACAAGGGATGCAGTCTCACAAATCTATATTGGCAAAGTTGAAAACATTTCAAGATTCTTTCCCAAATCTGGGGACCTGTTAAGAGTGAAGTGAAAGTAATGGCCTTAGGCTGGTCTGTGAACAGAAGAGCTAAGGCGCCTGTCAAAGTAACTAGCAAACTACCTTCTCAAGAGCTTGGAGAAACATAATAGCCAGCACCAACAAAAGCTAGCAATGGAGCTTGAATTTGGGGAGTTTATGTATCCAAAGAACCATCCAAAAATTCAGTGACCAGGGGTCCCATCGGGAGCTCTGTCCTGGGCCCCAGTGGCTATTCATCAACATCTTGAACTCAATCTTGGCAGGAACAAAACTTGGGGGGGCATATGTTTACTCAAATGTGCAATTCCACAAAACTCAGGGGATAAGCTAAGACAGTGGTACCGACCCGGTTACGAAAATAACTGTGCCGCGGCGCCCTTCGTTAACCCCAAATCTTTACGCAACGGAAAAAGCCAAGAGTCCGCTAGCGCTGAAGCCGCGAGTTGGGTGCGAAAAAAGCGCCGAAAAGCAACCAAAAAATTTTTTCGTAATCCGCAAAACAAACAAAAACGCGACCCGGAACATTTTTCCTATAGAATTTTTTCGTAATCCCCGGAAAATTTCCGTGAACGCGGTGCTTCGGTAGCCCGGGTACCACTGTAGCCCAGCAGACAGGCATCAAAATCCACAGATGACACTAATCAGACTAGAAAGCTGGTCCAAAGCCTAACACAAAATGAAAATTCCATGCAGCAGGAGACAATGTAAGGTTAATTGCACTTAGGCAGAAAACATGAAATGGCAACAGTATCAGGAATGGCGGACAAACCGTGACTGAATAGACGACAGTGAAAGGGATCTTTGGAAGTCCAAGTCAGACCACAATTGAACAGGAGCTCCAACAGTGCGACGCACGCAGCTAAAAAAAAGGCCAAGGCAATTTTAGGCTCATCAATAAAAGTAATAGTGGCTAATCAAGGGAAGTAATAGTTGCCCGGGCTAGATCCACTCTGGTCAGCGCCCCACCTGGCCGAAAAAATTGTGTCCAGTTCGGGGCACCACAATTTGAAAAGGATTTGGAGACAACTGAGCATGTCCAAAGGAAGAGCGGACTAAATGTGAAGGGTCCCGGAAGCACATGCCCTAAGAGAACAACTTAGAGAGCTGGGGATGGTTAGCCTGGAGAAGAGAAGGGTAAGAGTGATATGATAGCCATGTTTAACTATGTGAAGGCGATGTCCTATGCGAGGAGGGAGCAAAGCCTTGTTTTCTGCTGACTCCACGAGACCTAGACCCAGAACAATGGATCAAGCGAACTAGTAAAAAAGAGCATTCCACCTCAAACATTAGGAAGAACGTCCTGACCAGTAAGGGCTGTCCAACAGTGGGAACACACACCCATCGCATGTAGGGAATCCTCCTCCTTGTAGGTCTCCATAGGCTGATGGCCATCTACACGGGGACTGCTTTGATTTGGAGTTTTCCTGCATGCAGGGGTTGATGGATGGCCCTTGCAGTCCTCGTCCAACTCTATCATTCTCATGATTCCGAATTATGCCGCTCTCTCGCTATTTCTTTCCCTCTCTCTCTCTCTCTCTCTCACCTCACTCACTCACTCTCACAAACCACATCATCAGAGCCACAGAAGCCCTGCCACAATGCAGGTTGTTCCTTCCTCCAGTTTGGCATGCGTCTGAAATTAGAGTGATCAGATTAAAGAGCACTCTCTCTGTTTGCTTGATAATCTTAGTAATAAGGTATTTATTTATTAGTTACAATTATAGCAGCCACAATCATCTGCATGTTTTCAAAAGGGTGGGTGCACCATGGCTTGTCCTCCTCTGTCCCCTGTCAAGCCCTCACAAAAACTCTGTAAGATCTAGGTCAGGCGGAGAAAGAGCCCAAGTAGCACATTGAGCAGCATAGGCCAACTGAAAACAGTAATCATAGATATTCCCAAATCCAACAGAATCCGAGGGTTAGAAGGGGCCTGAAGGAACAGCCAGATCAAACCCCCTGCTCAATGCAGGATCTTCCACCCTATACCATGTGCATGTGGCATCTGAGGGCTTTAATGTAAATGGTGCGATGTGTCTCAATTGCAATTTTATTGTATTCAATTTCTGCCCAGTTTTCTAGTTTAGCTAGGTCCATTTTTTGAATTCTGATTCCCGATCATCCCAATGTGTTAGCCACCTCTCCTCACGGTTTTGACATTCTGCAAACATGTAATGATTCCCGCCGACCCGTTCCTTCCAATCCCAGTCCCAACTCGTTAGCCACTGCCCGCCAACAGGACACAGGCTACAGTGCACCAATCTCAAAACGAAATTAAAACTGCACGCTAACCTAGTCCACCCCCCTATAGTTCAAATTACATGCAGACTACACATTCTCCAACGCAGAGTCTGGGAAGTTTCTTTAATAGCATTGGCTATTCTGGCCAAGAATTTGGAATTGTTACTTCTTTGGACTACTTTCCCTGGTATGCTATTCTCTTGTTGCAACAGCTCCAGTGGCTGGCAGTCCCATTTCCAGCTAATTCAAAGTAGGGTTGTGACCTATAAAGCCTACAAAACGCAGTCCAAGTAATCAGAAGCACCATATCTTCACATATGAACCTGCCCATGTTTTGAAATATTGGGAAGTTGCTTCTCTCTGCCCACTGTCTTCACAGGTATATTGTGTTGGGATACAGAATGGGGCCTTCTGGTGGATGTTCCCAGGCTCTGGAACTCCCTTCCTAAGGAAGCATACTGGAACTCTCTTTGCTGTCCTTACATTGGCAGGTACAGACAGCCTTTGAGGGCAGATTTTGTTTCGTTATTTTGGTAGTCCTTTGACGAATGAGTGCTCAGAGAGCAAGGGGCATTTATAATGTGATGTTTTTATCTACATTTGTGGAGGTGTCTTTTTTAGAGGCCATGGTTTTCATTCTTTAATTATAGAATTATAAATTCAGTTTTGTAAGATGTGAAATTTAACTTCATACCAAGCACAGCTACCATTTATACCTGCTATAAAAAAATCACATTCAAGTACTTGCATTCCCCCCCCCCCCCAACAGTAACTCAGGAGTGATTTAGGATTGTAAACTTCAGGAGTGATTGAAGGGTTTTAAATTAATAATCTATTTATACATTCATTCAGAATAAGTCACACTTCCTCCCACCATGCTGTTGTTTTCAGCCACTTTACAGCCCCCCTCCAGGTGAATTTGACTTTTAAAAAACTTTTTCAAAAGAAAACAACGAGAGAGTTAAGTTCCATGGAGTTCAGTGTGACTATTCTGAAATGAATTTATAAATAATATTTAAATCCTTCAATATTGTTTATCAAATTGTAGAAGAAGGTGGTTCACACAGAAAAATTAGATAAAAACAAACAGGACGAGTAATTAAAATACTACAAGAAGATCCAGAGCAGCTAGATAGCTGTAAGAAGACAGGTCCTCCAACCCACCATAAACTGCCCTGGAAAGCTTAAGAAATTACCTTCTTGAACTTTTCATGAAAAGGGTTTCATAATTTTCTTTAACCAGCTTCAAAACGGAGTTGAAATCCATCCTATATCAGAGAAGCCTTCCCAGGCATCGCATAATTGTCGCTTACTATCTGAGTTCTGTTGTTGATGTTTATCGATCCATTTCCTGTATTGCATATTACTGTCATATGTATTCATCCTACTTGTGAGTATGATTGTTCCCGGAATAATATAACCTTCCATTTTGAAGCCAAGCCCCCTTCAGTCCATCTGCCTTGGTCCAGGGCCTCGGAGGTAGAGAGGAACTGCTAGGACCTCATTAGCCCTGTTCCCTTCACCACTCCCGTCTCCTTCTGTGTCATGTCTTTTTAGATTGTAAGCCTGAGGGCAGGGAACCGTCTAACTAAAAAGATTGCATGTACAGCACTGTGTAAATTTACAGCGCTTCATAAATAAAGGTTAATAATAATAATAAATAATAAATTTAGAAAGACTAAACAAAAGATGGGCCTAGCCAGGTGCTAGAAAGCAGCTACTTACCTGAGAAATATGCTTTGACTAAGCTGTTTTCTTTCAGTTTTCAGATGGTCCATAAACACCCTTATTCACATTGCAAGAACTGGATACTTTTTTTCATGTCTGGGACATCAAATTTCCTTTTAGAACAGATTCATTCATTAACATTTTAATTAAATAAGTGAAAGGGCTACATGCATCTAAATATTTATGTGTGTGTGTCTCTCCCCTGATACAGTAATAATTATAGCTTCTTATCAGAGGAGGAGGAGGAACTGAACAGCCTTTGCTTGGATTGGGATGACCTAGAAAAAAATTAACCAAAACAAACACTTCTTGCTAAATTTGTTGAGCACACTCTTATGTGCTAACCTCTGCTGCAGCTATTGCTCTTTCAGCTGCAGGATATATGATGTTCCAGAGCAAAAAAATACCCAGCTTCACACTGCGCACCACCTCACCAAAAGCAATCTTGAAATAGGGAGAAAAGTTACCCTCCTGTCCCCCAGTTACACACCTGACAATGAAATGAAGATAACCTTTTCTGATAGCAAGATGGGGCCACTGACTACAAAGGAAGAGACTCAGCACATTCTTTCTCTGCTGGCTTTCTTTTCATTTTTTTTTGCCTCAATTCAGGTACCCCTTAGTAGTACCATGTATTTATTTTTTTGCACTTATGACTTCTTTGGATGTTAAATAACACACTAGAATCTGGGCCTCATTTATAGAATTTAGATGTAACGTAAAGGTAAAGGTAGTCCCTTGACATGAATGTCTAGTTGTAACCAACTGTAGGGGACGGTGCTAATCTCCGTTACTAAGCCAAAGATCCAGTGTTGTCCAAGGACTATTCCGGTGGTCATGTGGCTAGCATGACTGCACCAAATGCTGTTACCTTCCTACCAAAGTGGTACCTATTTATCTATTTGTATTTGCATGCTTTTGAACGGTTAGGTTGGCAGAAGCTTTGACTAGTGACAGGAGCTCACCCCATCTTGCGGCACTCCAGCCTCAAACTGCCAATCTTCCAATCTTCCGATTGTCAGAATTGGTGTCTTACCCACTAAGCCACCACATCCCTAGATCTAACTTACCTGATAAATAAAATAATGAGATCTGATATGAAGAGGGTCTGAGTCTTAGGGCATGGGGAAGAATTCCAGGGGAAGAGTGCTATTTTAAAAAATGATTTTGTTTTTGTTTTGCATTTTACTGAGTGCTGTTGATTCCTGCTGCCGCAGACTCCATCTATCTACCTCCTCATCCTCTCACCCCTCAAAGTTTTTTAAACTGTAGCCAGTACCATGGCTCACCAGCAGGGAGAGATCGATGGAGGAAAGTACTGAGCTGCCTCAGTATTCACTGCCTTAGAAATCACTAAATATGGTCCCACTAAGACTATTGCATGGTAGATTTTTCTTTTGATATTGTTAAATTTCCCAATTCTGGGAAATTTAACCCTACACTACACTTCCTTTTTTGGTATGCAGTATTCATGGATTGTACCATTGTTAGCAAAATGCCTGTAACATATGTTTTTGTTTTCCTTCATATCTGCTTAGGCTCTTGATTTGTTTCCATTTTAAGTCTTGATTTCATTTTACTCCCTCTTCACATTCTCTTTCTCCTTCTCTCCCTCCCTACAACTCCTGGCTAAACATCATCCCTTCCTTTTCTATTCCCTTCTCTCATCCTCTTTCTCATTTGTCCCTACAGTTCATGCTAACAGTCATCTTTTCCCTCCTTCCCTAGTACATTTCTCTTTCTTGTTCTCTTCCTCCTCCCCCTGGAGGCCTGGATATACCTCTTCTCCTATTGTTCTCTTTCTCTCTCTCTCCTCTTCCCCTACCAACATCTGCTGATTGAATTTGTCTTTTCCTTTTCTCTCCTCTCTTTTTTCCTAATTTTTCTTTTCTTTTCCTTCTTCTCCTTACTATGTTTGTCTTCTCCTTGCCTCCCTATTCTTCTCTTTGTTTCTCTCATATTCTTTTCTCCTTCTCCTATTCTCCTATCTTTACTCATCATTTCCCTTCATTTTCTCTTAGGCCCATTACAGACCGGCACTTTGTGCCACATGCGCCCATCCCTACAATCACCACGTGGGTGCCATGGCTACACGCGCCTGTCCATACGGGGCACGCCATAGAACCTCGCATGCAGCAGAGGCCACAGCATTTGTCTGCTATGGCCTCCATCCAGGGGAGAAAAATGCCGCCCCTTTCTGCCTGGCTCTATCCTCCCTCTCCAACCCCTTTTCACACATCCTAAGTAAGATTTCAAGCCAGGGCTGGGATTGTTAGTTTATCTGCATTTTAAAGTTACAACCCTAATTAAACTCAATAGAGCTTGCTTCAGGATAGAAGTACATAGACAGGATTATTCTGTTGATTTATCACTTTGTAGTCCAAGTCATTTTGTAGCCCACAGCAGAACAGCAAAAGAGATCTGCCATTCATCCTAAGTGGACGTGCATAATGCTCAAAACCTTTATGTTTAGTATTAAGCCTGCCTTTGCATTTTCTTCTTTGACCTTCCTTAGTATTTGTTCCACATGTGAGATGTTTTGTGCTAGTAGTATGGTGTCATCTGAATATCTTAGATTGTTGATGTTCCTTCCTCCTTCTTCTGAGTCTAAAAGTACTTTTCTTGTGGTATTTTCTGCATATAGGTTGAACAAATTGGGTGATAGGATGCAGCCTTGCCTGACCCTTTGCCAATTGGGAACCATTCTGTTTCTCCATATTTTATTCTAACTATGGCCTCTTGTCCTGTCATCTTTATCTTTAGAGTTTTTCCTGCTCAATTGGCCTTTTTGTTAGAAATATATGTAGAACCTTTTGTACTCAGAAGTCTGTGTGTGGGAAGAATCATTTTTAGTAACACACTAGCCCTACTGTCATAACATACTATCAAGTGAAAGTTACTCTTTTCCCCCTCTTCTTCAGTGAGGCTTATCTACTCTGAACAATGGCAAGACTGTCAGAAATGGAGTAACTTAACCTATGCTGCAATTAAATGAGTATCCTACCCCAAAATTCCAGTAACTGTTTGGTTATGGTAGAAAATGATAATAGCTTGATGCACATCTCTACAGTTTAATTTTTTTTAATGTAAGAAATGTATTTTGTGATGCAAAGCTAGTCTCCTGTGGTTACATTTTGCACCTTCAAGAGTTAAGTAGAAAAATGGAATGTCTTGAGAATGTTGGCAGAAAAGGAGAGAGAGAGAGAAAGGGGGGTTGTTTTCCATTCTCTCTGGAAGGAATCCCGGTACTTTGAAGCCTAAAGTGATGATTCTGGATTTAAGTTTGTTTCTTAGTGCCTTTGCATGGACCTGAGCAGAGAGAAGGAACGTACAGCAGGACACACCAACTTCTTCAGAAAGAGGTGGGGGGATTTGCAGTTCTCGGTATGTTTTTGAATCATCCCTGTTCCAGCTGATTCTGAAGAATTTGGGGAAAACAATTCCCTCTGAAGAGCAGCTCCTACCAAAATGGGTTACTTTGGCTTCAATGTCCCCCCACTTTCCTTTCATGGAAAATCACTGTGACATTTTAACCTTACCATTCTTTAGGAGCCTTTTTTTTTTTTTTAAGTAGCAAACCAGTTGAAACTCCCAGTGCTAGACCTTCCGTCTTGCTAGTTGGCATGGCTGCTGTACTTCTTAGGTTTGAAGACTTGATTTACAGTTGGGACAGTCTAGTGTGGAACCTGACTACGCGAGTCCTAGGGACATACCGGTTCAGAAATCTTCAGGTGATACGGCTAATGCTTAAACCATGGTGCATCTCCAGAGCGGTGTATCAGGTAGGGTAACATTATTTAAAATATGGTGGAGAAAGATGTGGGGAGCGCTTATTTCTAGCCAGCTCTGTATTTGGAGGAAAGTATCAAAAGACTATACATGGATCAGCAGTGATCTATGCCTTCTATGGATTTACTTCTATGGCAATGATTGTTACTCTTTCTTGTACAGAAGACTAGAGTTCTGTTATTTTGTGTTATGCAATCTAAGCAATCCAACACTTTCCAGTTGCTGGAGACCATAACTCCCATACAACTTCCTGGTAGAGATTGTGGGAATTGTAGTCCTAAAAAGTTCAGTACTACCAGGTTGCCTCTCGCTGAGTAATTCTAGATTTTCAATATTTTTATTTGATTATTTATTTAATTAATTTTTACAGTGCCTTTCTGCCCAAAAAGAGACCCAAGGCAGCTCACAATGTAAGTCTTACAGGTTCTTCAAAGTAACATAAAAATAACTGTTTAGTTTAAATATTTTTTATGCTGATCTTCAGTCGAAGAAGGCTTACAGAGCAAAAGGAACTGGTGCACAAGCAAGCTTTGAGCATTCATTCTACATTGCAAATTTCCAGTTGCTGGGATGAAAAGGAGAACCAAATAAATAAATAAATAGGGGGTTTCTGAGCAGAGGGAATGGCTCTCCTTCCCCTCTTTTCCCCTTCCTCTCTAAAGTTTGATGGAACTGCTGCTGCTTCCAGGCGACATTTGAAAGAGGGAGGAGCCTTGTGGTTCTGGCTTCTCAAGATGCTTCTGATGCTGGTCCTGCATTGCCTTCTGTCCCTTGCCCCTGCTTGATGGAACAGCCAGTGGATGGGCCTGTGCCCTTGTCTTGCAACTAATTTTGATCCCTGGCCATTACATATGACAGGCCGAAAGTATAAAGTCAGAATTGCTCCCCATCAACTTTCTCCTCTACAGGCAACGCAAGGGGCAGGAGATACAAAGCTGGAGGGGGGGCACCTCAGAATTTACTGTGTAAGCATGCAAAAATTCAGAGTGCATTGATTTTTAGTGATATAATTCTTTGCAAATCTTGTTCTTAAAGGATCCAATAAGTAATTTTAGCCATTTTCTTCCTGCTACAAGAAATTACTCAAAAACAGCAGGCTACAAAGATTACTTGAAGTTCAGGACTTATTTTTGCACAAAATTTATGTGTTGGGGTTTTTTGCCCAGAAAATAGTGTTTCCTGTGCAGGAAATACAAAATGCTGTGCCCTATTTCTTGTCAGTATTATTTTCTGCACCAAAAAAAAAAAAGGTTAAAAAAGTAAATTCGTGCAAAATAATCCCAAACTGCAAAGATTCTCATAAGTCTAAAATACATACATAGATGCAAAATAGCCCTGGCAAGGCAGTGTATAAATTCTAAAATAATGCATAACTATATAGAAAACAACTACTTGGAAACTCATTCCTTCTCCATAAAAATGAAGAAAACCAATTAAGTGAAAGCACAGCAATAAATACAATAGAAAGTGAAATAAAAGTGCCTTAAAAGTTTTGTTTTGTTTTTAGCAATAGTCAGCCAATCAGAGCTAGGGAGGGGGGGGCAGCCATTTGAACTGAGCCTCAAGCTCAAAGCCAGCAAGAAACTGAGACACTTCTGGGTGCATTCCTTTTGATGTGACAAAAATCCCTTCTTTCAGAGCGGAAGTATATAAGCAGTCAAAAAGAGAGCCAGAAAAGATCCAAATTTGGGGTGCATGATTTTATTTTCATAGGCCAGCATATCATTATTTTTAAGTGTTGTTATCATTATGACTGAAGTTCTGGAAATGGTTCAAGATCACTCTGGACCTCTGAGAAGACCAGCTGATAGGGATGGAGCCATGTTCACTTTTGACCTGGCTGGTGGTGCTGCCTTAAACATTGCGGCTGATGTAAGACAGCACAGTAGCCAACTCAAAAACAGTTAACAGAAAGAAGAAGGTGCTGCTGCTTCTGAGGCTGCATCTACATTGCTAAATTAATGCAGTTTGACACCGCTTGAACTGCCATAGCTGTGGAATTCTGCGATTTGTTGTGAGTTATTTAGCCTTCTCTGTCAGAGAGCTCTGGTGGCACAACAAACTACAAATCCCAGGATTCCAGGATGGAGCCATGATAATTAAAGTGGTGTCAAACGGCATTAATTCTGTAGTATGGCAGAAGCCTAACCCAAATCATGACCAGTGTCTTACAACACACACCTTTCTGATTCCCTCACTATTCCTCACTGTTTTCCCCATTGCTACTTGAGTACTGATGAGGGTTATGATTAGTCATAGAAAGGATTGATGTCAATTTCTGTAACATCCTGGTGTTATTTTTATCAAGCACAAGTTAAAATCCAATGGTTAATTGCATCCCAGTTCATCTGTTTGTAAAGGAAATGCAAATTAGGTCAATTCATATTAAAATGCAAATGCAGTGAATTTGTCCCCCATCCCTTGTTAATGACCTGGAAGGCAAATGTGTGTCCAGATTTGGTTACCTATTGCAAGATCATGGCCTGTGCTATTTTATCCTCTGGGAACTCCTATGTGTTAGGTTAGGCTAAACGATAATGATTGGTCCAGGGTTACCGAGTAACCTCTGTGGCTGTGGATTTGAACCCTGGGCTCCCTGGTCCATGCCCACCACTTTGTCTTCAGTATGATTCTGTTTTAAATATTCTTGTGGTATAAAAAAGTAAGAATAATTAAGCAATGCCATGGTGCCTAGGCATAGATCTCACAATCATACATCTGAGTTTTTTTACACATGGTATCCTCCAGATGTTTTGAACCTCATGATTCCTTACTATTGGCAATGCTAACTGGAATTGGTGAGTGCTGATGTCCAAAATGTGGAGAGAGGATCACATTGAACAATACTAGCCTAAATGTTTATTAGAACGGAATTACCTGGGACTCAGCTCTGAGTCCTGTCTAGAGCTTTTCATACTAAGCATGAACAATGAAATCACTTCTTAGTCTTGGCTGACTGTGCTGGCAAAGTTGTTTTCCTCATCCACCCACAAACCTGCAATCTGTAAACTGAGATGCAGGTTTATTTACCTGGGAGCAGGACCACCATCTAGTAAATGTAATAACATTTAGTAGCACTGAATTGGTTAGCGATGTGTTTGTGATGTGAAGTCGAAGGCTTTCATGACCGGCATCCATGTTTTTTTGTGGGTTTTTCGAGCTATGTGACTATGTTCTAGAAAATCTTCTAGAACATGGTCACATAGCCCGAAAAACCCACAAAAACCGATATGTTTGTGATCAATCAGTCACATTTGCTTGCAGTGTGTATACTTAGCTTCACAAAGGGAAAAGACACTGGTTTTGCACACAGACATTTTGCACCAAATATAGAAGATGTAATTTAAAAACACGCACACACTTTGTGCCTGGAGCCAATATCTCTTGCAGGGGCTAGAGAATACTCCACATGCTGTCTGGCCATGCTGAGATGAGCTGTCTCAAATAAAATTGCAAAATTTGTCACATGAGATATGTGTGGCTGCTTTGCAAGTTTAACAGAAGCCTCCTGGAAATGTTACCAATATAATTTCTGCAAGTGAAGATACCCTAGACCTGTGACATGGGAAACTGGCCCCTGGAAGCATACTCGTTTCTACGTTGTATGGAAGACAGGGAGAAGTGAGCAAGAGCTGGTATTTCTCAGCTGCACCAGCCCCATATCTCTTGGTTCTACCCTCCATTACAATTTATGACTTGTTTTTGGCTAATAGCACTGTATAATGTTATAATGGGTGTTATAAAATATCACGGCCAAATGGAATCAGATAAAAGAACTATGCTGACCAAGGAAACTGGGTGCCAAAATTTCCTCCAGGGTATCATAAATTGATTTTATTTGGTTTGGTTTGGTTTCATCTTCTTCTGCACTTTTTTCTGTGTAGTGTCAGAGGCGGTATTAGGAGAGGATTTCTGCTCCATTGGTTGTGTGAGAGCCTAAAAGAGTTCAAGGCTGTTCCAAGATTGGGCCCTCAGTTTTTCCTGTTCCTTCACAGCAACCCAAGTGCCAAATTTTTGTATGAAAGAGTCTTATGTAATAGGACCTCCATTGGGATCTCCCACCCTGTTCTGAAGGCAGGATATCATGTTGAGATATAAAAACACATCTGGTCCATGGTGAAGAACAAAATGAACACTTGGAAGGCAAAGTTAGAACTGAAGAATACTGAAGAATATTGTTACAGGCTCCCCACTTCCCCAAGTGATGAGATGTTCCAGGAGCAGCTGTACAAGATTTAGCTTCCTTTTGGATTAGAGTTCATAGACGAATGATGGCATATAAATTCACTTATAAGTACATATGTCCAATACATAGAACTTGGGGACATTACCTTTCTGGACCACACCTCCCAAAATCTCAGAGGAGGTGAAGTCAGACAATATGATGGAGAAGGGCAGATGCTTAGACAGATAACAGCATATATTTTTCAGAAGCAAACGATAGGCGCCTACTTGGAACTTCCCAAATTTAAACCCATTTCTACCTTGCTAGTTCAATTATATTGCTTTAAGTCCTTTTTGCACCTCTGTCACAAGCAGATTTCCATCTGTCCTCACTCTCCACACCCACTGCTTTATGAATGTCGTGCAGGCTTCAGACAGTGAAAATGATTCCCTACATGCATTCTGATGTCAACTGAAGCTGCTGATCATGGAGTTTCACTCTAGGGTTCAAACATGTACCTTCATCAGTTAAGAACTCCATGCTTTGCAACAGATTTCATAAATTCACTCCATTGAAAACTTCTGTGTTTGAAGTGGAATAAGGTGCTATGAAAGTTCAACTTATGGTTGTAATGATTGTAGAGCCAGCTGATGTCCTCAATTTTGGTGGAGAATACTGCCCATCTCTGTGTTGAAATATGATTAAACCACACTCTGGGAAGCATTTATACAAAGAGTAGGGAGAGGTGCTATCTTGCCTTTGACTTCAGGCAGCCAAATCATTGTGCTGGCCCTGCATTGTGGCTTGCTTGCTTGCTTGCAGTAAAGTGACTGAGTCAGTCAGACCACTGGTCCATTTAACTCACTAGCAGTTACTCTGATGGATAGTAGCTCTCCCAAATCTCAGGTTAAGGACTTTATCATACAAGGCTTGAAAAGTAGATTTAGAGTGGTTGTACCTTATCCAGTAGCTGGTCTGTGATCCATCTGTTGCTAGAGTGCTCCTTCTCATTGACGGACAAAACCCATCAGTGTCCTCCAATAATTATACTTTCCCACTTGTGATAAGTTCCTCCCAAAGCAGTCCTGATATGCAGCAGTCATGTGGTGCAAGTGGCATGATTCTGCTCATCTTCCCAACTCCTCATTATTCCCAAGCAGGTTGTTTTTCTGATCATCTACAGGAAAAACACACCACAAATTTCTATCCCCTAGATATCAAGTTATGAACATGATCAGGCGAAGCAGCCCAAAAGATGCAGAGTTGAGTGCCTTTGGGGAAAATGCCCCAAATGTCCCAAAAAAGAGCGTATGTGTCATCTTGGGAAGGAATGGAGATAAGTGAGAATGCCTACATTTAGAGTTAATTGATTACTGCAGATTATTCAGGGAATGTTCACTTAGCCAAAAGTATTATTATATTTCACAGTGATTAGGAATCCAAGCTTGGGAACTACATTTTACAGGCTTTCTGTAGAGACATGGTTGATCAATGTTCATGTGAAAGATGAGGCCTGAAATATTAAATGCACAGTTTAACGTTCACAGAAGATATAGCTCTTGATTTATAACTCCACCATTGGTTAGATAAATGTAAGATTTGGGTACTGTAGATGCATTCTTTTGCTTTCAGGCATGAAGTAATGATGTTTCACATTAATCTACCCAGTTATAAAACTATGCAGCTTGAGGAAACAGAGACTTAGTGCAGTTTGCTCAGTTATTATTAGCAGAGTAGGATCTGATTTCAAAATGTCATGTCGATGCATCAGGAGCCCCTGCTCCAGGCAGGATTGGAGAAAATAATCCTGCCACTTGAGGACTAAGCACTACAAACACACACACTCAAACCATCAGTTACTGATTCTTCAGTATTAATTAGGACTAATTTCTCTTAACTAAATAGCCATAGTGACCTCTCAGCCTCAGGGGAGGGCAATTGCAAACCCCTTGGAGCAAATTTTGCAAAGAAAACCCTGTGATACGTTTGCCTTAAGATCACCATAAGTCAAGAATGTCTTGAAGGCACACAACAACAATAGGCACAGGTTTTCTATATCATGGTGAGCAGCTGGGGAACTGTTGGCCCCTACTGCCCCTCAATGGGATCATGGAGTACTGGACTGCTGTACTCTGCCCCCATGAAAAATTGGGTGAATTTTTATGTTTTTAAAAAACATTAAAAACTAGTCCCCCACATGGGTCTCCTAGGGCCCATGTCAGGGCAGTTTTGGCATGTTTAAACAGAAAGTAAACTAGGATTCAATTTCTGATATACTTTCTGTTTAGAAAGTAAGCCTCGACTTTAGCTAAAACAAGCCAGGGTGAAAGCTTAACAAAATTGCCCTAAACTCCCTAGGGAGTAGGGGAAAACAAATTTCCTAATGAATAATTTTGTCAATCTGAGGAAGGTACTTGAGCCCTTGGGATATGCCCTTTCCCCAACTCCTTTTTGTATGCTAGTTGGATGTGGTCTGTGTTCTAGCTGAACTAGAACTTTATGAAACAAAGGCCAAAAACAGACGGCCCTAAAGGGGTGGCGTGACACCATTCCTTTGTGCACCAGATCAGGGCCACGGCAACTGCACACTGCAGCCTCAAGAAAGCCACTCCATTTTGCACCAAGGAAAGGGTGCCCTTTTTGACGACTATGCAGCTCTTCTCCTCTTCTGCGGCAGTGTTGCCCACTGTCTGATCAGGGAGGGGGCAGGGGGGAGGGGGCAGTGTGACTCCAGCTTGGGGGCAGAGTCAGAGTGTGCAGTGTGCAGTCAGCACGCCCCCACACCACCTCCAAGCCAGCTATTATTGCCAGTCTGTTTTGCCCCAATACTTTTGTTGCTGTTGTTGTTGTGTGCCTTCAAGTAGTTTCTGATTTATGGCAAACCTATCATGGGGTTTTCTTGGCAACATTTGTTCAGAGGAGGTTTGTCCTTGCCCTCCCCTGAGGCTGAGGGCATGTGATTTGCCCAAAGTCACCCAACAGGTTTCATGGCCAAGCTGGGAATCAAACCCTGGTCTCCAGAGTCATAGTCCAACACTCAAGTTGCTATGCCATGATGGCTCTTT
Organism: Sceloporus undulatus; assembly: GCF_019175285.1. Classification (NCBI taxonomy): domain Eukaryota; kingdom Metazoa; phylum Chordata; class Lepidosauria; order Squamata; family Phrynosomatidae; genus Sceloporus; species Sceloporus undulatus. Next base: position 110,546,092 of record NC_056526.1, read on the forward strand.
TACTCGTTACTAGTTTGCATTATGGTGACTTTCTGCTTGCTTGTTTTAACACATCCATTCTCTTCCTATGTTACTCTCACCTGAAGCCATTTTTCTCTTCCCTCTCTCTTGTCCATGAGACTAAGTACAGTATTTGAAAATGGACAAGTAATTTGCAAGCAAAGCTGCTTTTATATGTTTTACAAAGAAGACAAAATGTGTTTACTTTCTCTGCTAGGTATGGGATTCATTGTTTTTCAGCTTCTATGTTGCCAGTTTCTGGGACAGTCTATCCACTAATATGAAAATCCTGGTCTGAATACTGCAGTAGGACAATGAGGCAGGGTAAATGGTAGGGAAAAAATTGTGCAGAAATACTTCTGTCACTTCCTGCAGAAGACAAAATGATCAAGATGTCTAGTTTATCAAGACAAGAGGAATTAAAAACATTTAAGAAGTAATGTATATACTCATGTATAAGTCTAGAAATTTTAGTTATAAAATTGACCCCAAAAACTTGAGTAGACTTATCCATAGGTCAATGTAAGTACTGTATTTTAACTCCTATTTAAAAAGAAACCATCCTGTGTTGAAAGGCAAAAATGTAATCTGTCCTGGAAGCATTGACTTCCCTTTTACTCTCTCATCCATCCAGCGTTTAGGGTGAGCACAAACAGTCATGCCTGCTGGAATTTTGTTAAGTTCTCTGCCATTGTTTTCCTTTGCTTCAACCTTTCTTACATGCCCCTAGGTTTTACCCTCAATGTATCCATGGGTCATCTCCAAATCCATCACTTTGGCCCCAAAACCTACCTTGGACTTATATGTTTGATCAGTTGATCATAATAAATTGACTGTGACTACCCTGGACTTATACATGAGGTCGACTTATAGTCAAGTATATACTTAATGATACGGTACTCAAGTAGTTTGTAGATGACAGCAACGTAGAGGCAGAGAATAGGCTTTGCAAGTTTGGAAAGCTGCTTTTAAAATCTAGTTTATAGTCCCACATCCAACCCACCCACATAATTACCATTATGATTGCATTTTTTAAAGAAAAGTAGCTCTCTATTTTCATGGTTCTCTAAGGTAATATACAATTGCAGTTCTAATTAGGGGGCTAGGATTAACCGTAAGCCACTTCTACCAGCAGCAATGCCCTTTTATTGGAAAAACCCTCTTGTCCCAATTGACATCAGAGATTTGTGAACAGAGAGATTTGCAGGCTGAAGAACAACAATAACAACATTAAAAAGTGGCTGAGAAGGGCTAGAGTGAGGAAAAGTGAGGAAAAGCCAGGTTGTGCCAGATCCAAACCTCTTATAGCTCAGGAACAAAGCTGCAGTGGCAGCACAAAGTTTAGCCAGGGCCCGTGTGTGTGTGTGTGCGCACGCGCACACACGTGCGCCTTCAATGTGCCTGTCAACTTATGGTATCAGCATGGATTTAATATGTTTTTCTCAGGCAATGAATATTTAGAAATGATTTGCCATTTCCTTCCTCTGAAATATGGATACAGCACCTTGTACATCTTTGCAGTTCATGCTTGGCCCTATTTTGCTCTCAAGAACAAGCAGGATCTGCTGCCTTCATGGTATTTAGGCCCTTCAGAGCCAGTTGTAGTCATAAGTTATATCCAGTACACCAGGATATGAAGAGTTTGGATGCTGCACCGCTTCAGCTGGCCATCTTCACCATTTAGAACTGCATTCTAAAACAGTTATTAGTCATTTTTTAAAACTAATTCCACACTCTTAAATGAGCCACTAGGACCTTTTAAATAGTGTTCCAGATCTTTGTGATGAACTTTAAATACTGTAACATACTAATTAATTCCATGGAAGTGAATGGATTGTGCTCAATGGATGGTGTCTCCTACAGGAAGAGGATAGATATCATAAATTTGAGGGTAGGAACTATGTGGTTTTTCTGTAGAGCTTTGCCTTGAAAATTAGAAAGCTCTATAGCCACCCTTGAGACTCTTCAGACTTTACAGTTTCATGTTTAAGCATTTATGAGTCGCAGACAACTTTTCCTAGCAAAGGGGAAAAGTTCCAGAAAGGGATAATTGGTCCCAAATGTTTCATAAAGTATTTGATTCCCCCCCCCACACACACACACACACACATCTATAAAAATATATAAATCTTTTGCTCAGTTTCATTGTGGGCATAGAGAGAAATTGGGGGGTGGACAAGGAGAAACACATTTCAGATTTATAGTTGCCAGAAAAACAATCTGATTTGATGATAAAAATCTGTCTGAGAAAGCAATGGAACCGCACCTGGCTGGCTTTTCACATCTACATTTTAGAAAATACAAGTCTTATTAAGTTTTTGGCTGAGTATTTTTATGCTAGGCACATTAAATGAAGTTTACTTTGTGGTTTATGACTTTCCCTAGCTTGTTCTTCCTAGATTTTCAAGAATCATCATAGACATTTCTGCCTTGGCAAACACACCTTCTTCACCAACTCAGTGGAATATGCTTGCAGCTGATAAATAAGCTGAAACTTAAGTATTGTTGCAAGAGGAATTATACTGGCTATCAGATCTCATACCAAATTAGATTGGTTGGCTGGGACTCCATTGCATCAACCCACTCTCTTATCAGTGCATCCAAACCTATATGGCATGAGATGTGTAGATTATTAGGTTGCTATCTCAGAATAAATTTAGGTATTAGGTTTGTATCCCACCTAGCTTCAAAGGTACTTAAGGTGTACACAAACAGCCTTTAAACTGAGCTTACCATTCATCTGTCTTCTGCATAACTTTTAGTTGTCTGTTTTGATCTTTTCCCATTGTTTCCCTGCCATCTGTTTCTCCTTTATGACCAAAGTACCATGTGAAAGAAAGAAAAAAGAACAAAAACTGTTTTATTGTTGTTTTCTTTTATTCCATGGTTGAGGAGGGACTGATGGAAGTGTACACCATCATGGCAAAGGTGCTTCTACAATGGCCAGTTCTTTAAGATAATGATTGCTTGGCTGCACTATTAAAATAATTTTTAATTTAAAACCAACACTGTAAGATAGTTAGTCGTATTAGTCTGTTATGGCAAAAGTAATGAAGTTTTGTGGCACCTGAAGAATTAGGGAATATATTATGGCATAAGGTTTAATGGGGTACAGTCCACTTCAGCAGATGCCTGCCCTGTATTTCATAACTGAAAAGAAATTTATGGTATCTTTAAGAATAACAATAGTTAATTAATTAATTAATTGATTGATTTTCTGCTTACATTTATATCCCATCTTTCTTCCAATTCGCTCAGGGTAGTGTACTGGCTCTCCACCTCAGTACATTGCCATCACAAGAACACTGTGAGGTCAGTCAGGCTGAGAGTTAGGGCCAGAAGAGATGGCCCTTTAAAACCACCATCCAGGCATCTTGGGAGGCCAGCATTTATACATCACACACTCCCACACCACCCTGAAGCTGCCTGGATGTGGGCAGTTTCAGTGTGCTCTGGCTGCGCAGCATTTATATGCTGCATACCACCAGAGTCGCTTGGCGCCACCATGTGGTCATGGTAGAACAGGAAAAGCTGCCTTTTCCACAGCCAAAAAAGGAGTGGATCTTTGCCACTCCTTTTTTGGGTGGCTTCAAGGCTGATTGGGGCTGTGGCATGTGTTTGCTGTGGCCCCAATCCATCTTTGGAAGGGAGAACCTCAAGCTGCCCCTTCTGCCCATCTGTATTGCCCCTAAGTTACTGGCCCAGAGTCATTCAGTGATTTTTATGGTTCTGTGGAAATTTGAATCTGAATCTCCCAAGACCCAATTAAATTCTTTAATCGCTGTACCAGACTGGCTTTAGATGAGTGGAATAGATTATAATGAAATCATGCATATATGTGGGCTTCGGGGATGAGGACAATCTGTATTTGAAAGCAAGATCATAAAACAAAAGACACATGACTGACAGCAGAGGTACAACAGCTGGTACATCACAGCAGCAAAGAGATTAAAGCATGTGGTTCCAGCCAGCATCTAAAATTCAACCCTGTTGCCACTATATAATAAAGATAAAAAGAAGTTTGAAACTTGGGAATTATTGGGGTCCCAAAATTCAGTAAAGAAAGAGCATGCTTTACATGGCTTCAGTCCTTGTCATCTCCAGTTACAGGATCTTGGGTAGCCCTGCCTTAAATCTTGGCAAACCTCTGCCAGTTTGTAGAGGTGAGATGAGATGCCCACCACCCCAACTTCTCTCCCAATTATTTTTTCATTGGGTTTGGCAATTGGGATTGGGGGCAGGAACATCCACTGGGAAAAGGGAATAGTGTCCTCCTTTTTCTTTCTACAAAGATAGGTTGTTCACTGCCATGGTTAGGATTGGCGCTGCTATTAGTGGTACAGCAGATATCACACATACACACATAGGCCTAATGACCTACTGGAGTGATGCTGTTTCATAATATATTGTCATTCCAAGGGCACTATAGGATTTTTAAAAAATTAGTCCCCATTTTCCTCTCCACAGTAACCTCACGCTGACACTATGGATCCTTTCACACTAATTATTATTATTATTATTATTATTATTATTATTATTATTATTATTTGCTTATGTCCCACATTTCTCCCAATATAGGGACTCAGGGTGGCAAACAACAATGTAAAAACAATATTTCAAAACATTAAAATATATAAATCTAAAATCTAAAAAACAATTAAACCAATTTAAGAGTTAAAATAATTATAAATTAAAATCTAACATGTTAAAATACCAATCTTAAAATGCCAACCTTAGACAACCATAGTGCTCTGATTCCATTTAAATTGTCATGGCTGCACCCTTTGGAATCGCTGGATTTGTCATTTGGTAAGGTACTGGATTTGTTTGGCTGAGAATTCTCAACTGCAAATTCCATTGGGTGGAATCATTAAAAATTACAATGCAGTTACAGCACTATGACTGTGTAGTGTGAAAGGGCCCTTTGTCATCGCGCAGCCCTTTCCAGGAGAGAACTGTATGTTCTGGGTCACCAATGGTTAAAAATTACATTTTTAAAAAAAGATAAAAGCCACAGAGGCTGTTCATCCAAAACGCCTCCCAGCTGTGTAAACAGGGCAACCCAAGATATTTCCTTCCTTGGGCAAAGATGGTCCCCCTTCACAAATAGAAATTGACAGGCCTGGCAAGTGAACACTACTTCAGCACTGGTAGAGAGACAGAGTCCTCACTACACCTGAGGGCAACAGGCTAGTTTACAGGGTGGCACATAGCTCTGTCTTTCAAGGAGGGGTAAGGGGGTTCAGCTGGAGGGTTGACACTTCTGACCCCCAACATTTGCTACCAGAAGCAGTTGCTTCATTCTGTCTAATGGTAGGGCCAGCCCTGCTTGAAAGTGTCCATGATTTCTCCTGAACTTGCAAGAATTTTCCCTTCTGCTTATCATTTTCAGTTTTAAAAACCGATTCAGAGGAGATATTTCAGTCCTCGTGGATCAGTGTTCTGACACTAATAAGGTGATTTCATAAGTTTTGAGAAGCTATTTCCCTCTTTCTGTCTTTAATAGTCCCCACGCCCTTTTTTCTTCTTCAATTCCCCCCCCCCTCCTTTTTTGTTTTTGCAAGAGGTAAATGCACATTTTCAATCAAATTCTAAAACAGTTATGTTCCCCCAACCAGATTCTGTTCATTATTTTTCAGTTCAAAGTAAACAAGATTTCCAGAGGGAAATGACCCCCACCCATAAGAAACAGTTCAACATCCAAATCTGTTCTGCTCAAATACAGATGGGAGGCATTTCATGGAGATGAGAGGATGACTAACAACAAAGGTGGAGCTGATTGCTGCTTTGAAACAGAGCTAAATTCAAAATAATGAGTCATCTGCACTGTTACTAAACACACACACCCTACACCACTTTCAACAATCGCATCTGATTGTTGAGGAGAAAATACAGCTTGTGCTATATTTGGATAGAAATATATTAATAAATAATGCTACCCCCGCCCCCGTATATATACCCTTTTTTAGCATCGGCTTTGTGAGAAGTGGTTAAAGTGAAAGTATCAGCAAATCATACAGAAACAGTCTTCTTTAAGAAGAGAGATGCTTCTTCAGCCATAGGGAGACATCTTCATTGTTGCACTGACCACTGCTTTATTACAGCCATCAATATAGGTACTGCCCTATCTTGCATAGTATCAAGTACCAGATAAAGAATTTCTGATATCTGACTTGCAAATTAGAGAGCAATAGAAATAACTGCTGACACATACAAAAGAGGCTCTGTGGCTTCTTTGCCCCAGTATATACCAAAGTGTAGTGGTTTAAGGAGATTATCACATGGGGAAAGTACAGATCACTCCCATTCTTACCCACATCCTTATGGCACGATCACACAAACATTATCAGATGACGTCTGTCCTTATCCCGTCCTTCAGTTGTCCATATCGCACAATTGTGATAAGATTATCTGACAACATCACTCTTAGCTCATCCTTCTCCATCACCGAAGTAGCATGGCCCCGTCACTGCATATTAATGGGAATTCCCATTAATGGGAATTTCCATTAATACAATGATGGTTAATACAATGATGGGGCCACTGATGGGAGAAGGACAGGATAAGCACGGTTGCCATAAGGACAGGTTAAGGACGGGAGCGATCCCTTCTCACCTAGTATGATAATCTCCTATGCGCTGGACTATGACTCTGGAGACCAGAGTTTCCGGCTCAGCTATGTAAACCCATTGGGTGACTTTGGGCAAGTCACATTCTCTCAGCCTCAAAGATGGCAATGGCAAACCCCCTCTGAAGAAACTTGTCAAAGAAACAAACAAAACATGATTGATTCGCCTTGGGGGTTCCATAAGTCAGAAATGACTTGAAGGCACACAACAACAACAATATCACATGATGACCAGTGATCCATTTTTATGCTTGTGCTTTGGTTTTTTAGCTAATAATATTTAACAGTATGTCAGGTGGCATGAGTACCACTGGTTGGAAAGCCCAGGTTACTGAGAGAAATCGAAGCCGGTATGCCTGTCATTTGCAGTGTTACCATAGGGAGAAGTTTGGTTCACTCCATAGGAAGGCAACAAACAAACAACTTTTGAAGTATACAGTGCCCAAGGCATTTTTCCACCTGAGACAAAGAAGAAGAAAACACAGCCATACAGCTGAACTTGTAGTTGAAACTGTCAGCAGAGGAATGAAGTCTTCTACCACTTTTGAAGACAGCTGACTAGTTGTGAGGGAAGAGGAGGTCATGCTGTGTGGAAAACACCAGTTTATTCCCTAAAAGAGAGAAATGCTCAGGGATCAGAAAAGACAACTAGGAGGGGCTACCATGGTTCTTCTCAGCATTGAGGTGGTTGCTTCACTGTGTATGTCTGCATGTACCTTAAACATCCTCCTCACTGCTGCCTTTGTGTGTGAGAAGCAAGGCTCCCATGATAGCAGCTGCTCCTATTTTCCCCATCTCTGTTTTTTTTTACCCCAATTTTATCACCTGTAGAAAAGCCTCCCCAATATTTCCATTCCAATCTCTCCCAGACAAACCCTTTCTTAAAAGTAATTACAACATGTTTTCATTTGATCAATTCCCTCTCTCCCTCCCTTCCTTCCTTCCTTCCTTCCTTCCTTCCTTCTCCACTCCGGTTTGCTCACTTGCTTCTCCCAAATTGCTTTGTTTGTAATTCAAACTGGTTTTGCCGCTTTGCATTTCTAGAATGGTTTCTCCAGTCATCCTTTTTTCCAGTTTGAAAAAGTTATCCAAGGTCAAATTCTTGGATACTCAGAATTTCTATTTGGTTGGCCACTAAAGACTAGCTTCAGTCAAACACCTGGCAAAAGGCGCAAGATGTCTGTTGTGGTGCTTAGTTTTAAAACTCATCTGCAGAGGACAAATGTGCAGTTGTTGTGGTCAATTTACTAGCGCTGCTTATAACCACTGGGCCCAAGAGAGGTTTGCTGGCAAAGGATCTGACTTCCATGGAAGTGAAATTGTGAAGTCCTTGGAAACTATATAAACTCGTAATGCATATCCATTGGGCTGCAACCAGGAAAGGCAGTTTTGTATCTAGGGATTGTGGAAACAGTAATCAAACTGATGGTGGAGCCAAAATACATGGCATTTATAAGCTGCATTCTCTGCCAAATGGCATTTTAAAGCAATACACAACATCATTCATAATTTTCTTTTTAAATTCTGAAAAAACAAAAAAGAAAAAGCTTTGAAAATTAAACAGATTTTCACCTGCAAATAGAATGACAGCAAGGAAGCAACAGAACTTGGAAACATTGCTTTTTGACCACAACTCTGGAATCATTCAGTCAGAATGCTGGCTTGGGATTCTTGGAGTTATACTCCAAATAGTAACTCTTCCAAGCTCAGGAAATAAATGAAGCATGTTTGCTGTAGAAGCACATTACATAAAGTGGCCCTGCCAACAAGAACAATTTATTTCAACTCCTTGCAGACCTTACCTGGGTGAGGGATTCAAACAAAAAAACACCAAATAGTGATACCTTTATTGGCCAACCAAAATGCACGGCTTCTTCATCAGGCAAGATGTTACATACCAAACAGGAGAAAAATTAGAAATGTTGGTAAGATGCCTGCATTTTGCTGTTTCTGTCCTTAGTTAGGATGGTATGCATTAAAATTTAAATACAGTATGAAGTTTTAAAAAACCATTTAAAAAAGTTTAAAACATTACACATTAAAAATTGAAATGTATTCAAAACTCTGTCCAAACCATAAAATCTGAATTACATAGCATTTAAAAGCCCAATCCTCATCAGCTTGAAAAAACCTTACAGAACAAGAATGTTTTTACCTGCCACTAAATCTATCCTGGTCTTTCTAGGGAGGAAGTTCCAGAGCCTAGGATCAGCCACCAAGAAGGCCCTCTCTCTTGTTCCCACCAAACATGCTTGACAGGGTGGTGGGATAGAGAGAATGGCCTCTCCTGGTGATCTTAGTGCTCTAATGTGCTTATAAAGGAAGATACAGCCCTTCAGATGACATGGACTCAAATCGTATAGGGCTTTATAGGTAAAGCCAACACTTTTAATTATGCCTGGAAATGGACAAGCAGCCAAAGGAGATGTTGCAACAAGGGCGTTGTATGTTCCCTGTAGCCAACTACAGTTAACAACCTGGCTGCAGCACTTAGGGCCAGCTGAAATTTCTGAGCATTTTTAAAGGCATTACAGTAGTCCAAATGGGATGTAATCAAGGCATGTATAACTGTGGCCAGTTCTGACTTCTCCAGGAATGGGGTAGTTGGCACACTTGGTTTAACTGTACAAAAGCACTCCTGGTCACTGTTGAAAACTGGCCCTCACAGCTGAATCCAGAAATACCCCCAAATTGCAACCCTGTGTTTTCAGAGGGAGTGTAACCCCATCCAACACAGGCTGAATTTCCAGATCTGTCTTTCATCTGACCAGGAGCACCTCTGTCTTGCCTGGATTTTCAATTTGCTTGCCCTCGTGCAGTCCATCACAGCTGACAGGCACCAGTTTAGCACAGCTTCCTTGGAATTAGATAGAAATGAGTGATAGAGCTAGGTATCATCAGCATATTGGTGACACCTTACTTCAAACCTTCAGACAGCTTCTCCCAGTGGTTTCGTGTAGATGTTAAATAGCATAAGGGACAACACTGAATCCTAAGAAACCCCCAGGCCAGTAGCCAAGGTCGATGGTATTGAAAACCACTGAGAGGTCCAGCAGAACCAACAGGGCTACACTCCCCCTATCCACCAAGGTGACCAAAGCTGTTTCTGTCCCATAACCAAGTCTCTGGCTGCATCTAAACTGTGGAATTACTTCCCACAGCAGGCTAACTTGGCCCACTCTTTACTCTTTGTTTCTGCCAAGCAAATGCCTTATTTACCTAGACTTTGGGCATTGTAGAACATCTTTCATTTGGGGAGTACTGTACATTTTTCATCATCATTATGTTGCCACTGTTTTTAAAAACTATTTTAGATTAATATGGTTCTTTATATCATTTCTTTTAAACTTCTGTATACTCTATGTTGTTTTAACCATATTTAGTTTTAATTTTAATTTTAATTTATATTGTGAGTTGCCTTGGGTCCCATTCTGGAAAGAAGGCAAGATATAAAATAGATTGATAAATAAGACTGCATCCATTTGAAGCAACATCCATTTAAAGTAAAAGAGATTCCACCTAAACATTAGGAGGAACTTCCTAATGGTAAGAGCTGTTTGACAGTGAAACACACTGCTTTGGAGAATGATGGAGTCTCCTTCTTTGAGGGTCTTCAAATAGATGATGGGTGGCCATCTGTTGGGGATGCTTTGATTGTGAGTTCCTGCATGGCAGGAGGTTGGACTAGATGGCTCCTGTGGTCTCCTCCAACTCTGTAATTCTGTGTTTCTTTGATCCTTTATGCTCTTTGGGGCACTGCATGATCCATCATGTCCCATGGATCTCCAGATGGCAGCAGTTATCAGAATGTCTTTTACCAGTTTGAGTTGATACATCAGCTGCATCCTTTCCTAAAGAAGGAGACCTGGCTTCAGTCATCACATCGCTTACCTCCAGCTTGGATTATTTTAAAGCACTCTGTGCTGGACTGCCTTTAAAAACAGTCTGGAAACTCCCAGAAGTCCAAAATGTGATGGCCAGCCTTTTCTCACAAACTGAAGCATCTAATGCTCATCTTATGTCAGTTCTTTTGGCTTCCGCTTTGTTTCCAGGCTCAGTCTTAGCACTAGCTCTGTCTAGCGGTTAAAGCAAGGATGGATATTCTCTGGAGGGCTGCAGCTGCACTGTTGTGGCTGCCATCTTGGTTCTGGAAATGATGTCATATCTTTCACAGTTGCCTTTAAAATTAAAATAAAGGCTGTGGTTCCCCCCCCCCTTCCTCACTACAGTTACGTAAAATATTTTCCGAAGCTCAACCAGGGGTCCCTTCTCCTACGCAGCCACATACAAACTGCCCTTTTGTCTCCTTGGAGGTTGATGACATCTTCCCCCCAATTAAAGAATGGTTGCTTTACAGTAAGCCATGAGCTGTAGTGAGTCAATGCCATTTTTAGAATTCAGTTTCCTCGCCTCTCCGAGGAAATGTGTATTAAACTATTTGAGACTGGAGTTTCTCACACATAACCTTTGAACTGTGCGGATGACAGAAGAGAGCCTTGGGCTGGCAACTGAGGACTGTAATAAAAGAAAATGTGCCTATCTCCAATCTCTGAGAGACCGCATAGCATTTCCTTACATTAGTTCTCTAGACGACTGCTTACATTGGGTACTTTTCAAGAATGTAGGGTTTCATTTCTTCACTATATTTAGTTTGCCCTCCTACGGATATTTTAAGGGCAGTGCCCTTTGACACAGGGACACATTTTTCTGAGGGGAAAATTTTGGTTCTCACATAAGTGGTGGGAAAAATTTAACTACCCAAAAAAAGCTAATGTTTCTAAAATTGGGAGCAGGAGCTTGGAAGCCTTCGGGATAAATTACATTATAAACAAACTCTGTCTGCTGTGCCAAATGCTTACAATGTAGTTTTAGGGACCTTCTGGTTGATCTCTGTAGGTTGGAATTTTGCTGGCTAGTTTTTTATTTCCTGTCCCAGTTTAGTTTTTGCCATAAGAGGATGCATAATTGGCAGCATCCCATCTCCATTTAAAAGGCAAACCCTAATCATCATGTGTTATTTTTTTCTCTTTCTTTCCACCCAATCTGTTCATTTCCTCCAAAAAAAAATTCATAATGTGAGCCATTTGGATAAACATAAATGGAACATAGATTGAATGTGAGTGAACTGTGGGAAAAGAGGTAGCAGAAGGAATAATTTATGTTTCTTTCTGTGATGCTGTGCATTTGACTGTCTTATTGTCAAAGGTTCCCCCCCCCCTCTGGTTTTGTCTACAGTAGTGCTTAGTTTCAAGATTAGGACATTAATTACTCTCTTAATTAATTATTTAATTAATTACTCTCTTCTTTGGTAGCTAATTTCTCCCCAGCCTTAGAATCATCACAGAATCATAGAGGTGGAAGAGACCCCAAAGGCCATCCAGCCCAACCCCCTTCCATGCAGGAACTCACAACCAAAGCACCCCTGAGAGATGGCTATCCAGCCTCTGTTTAAAACTTGCAAATAAAGAGATCCCACCACTCTCTAAGGCAGCATATTCCTCTGTCGAACAGCTCTTACGGCCAGGAAGTTCCTCCTAATGTTCTGGTGGAATCGCTTTTCTTGTAGTTTGCATCCATTGTTCCAGGTCCTATTTTCTGGAGCTGCAGACAACTAAATTGTTCCAAGAAGCACTAGGGACCACATTGCAAACATACAATGGATAATGGAGCGAATTAGAGAATTCTAAAAGAAAATCTTTATACGTTACAGCTTTATAGGTTACAGCAAATCCTTTTACAGCATAAATCATTAAAAGCTAGGAAACACTCTTAAAGAAATTAAAGTGCCACTACAACTGATAGTTCTGATGAGAAACCTGTACTCAGGACAAGAGGCTACTGTCAGAACAGAATATGGAGAAACAGAATGGATTCCAATTGGCAAAGGAGTCAGCAAGGCTGCATTCTGCCACCCTATGTGTTTAACTTGTATGCACAAAGTTATCATATGCAGACCCAGAAGAAGGAGGAGTGAAGGTTAGAGGAAGGAACGCCAATAATCTTAAAATACACAGATGACAAACAAATGGGTTCTAGAACAGATCAAGCCTGAACTCTCTCTAGAGTCCAAGATGACCAAAGTGAAGTTGTACTTCTATCACATAATTAGAAGCCATGACTCACTAGAAAGACAATAATTATAGGAAAGGCGGAGGGTATCAGAAAGACAGGAAGGTGGCATACTAGGTGGCTAGACACAATCAGGGAAGCCATGGGCTTGAACTAGAGAAAAGCTAGGCAGAGCAGTTGAGGACAGGGAAATTGGGAGGTGTCTCACTAACAGGGTCACCATGAGTTGAAATTGACTAGTAGGTAGTTAACAACAGAAAGGAAGGAAGAAAGAAAGAAAGATCAATGTGTTATTGTTGTGCAGCAGAAGAAATTTGACTGGTGCACCTTGTCAAAAAAAAAAGAGAGAGAAAAAGATACTGTATATCGACTTCAGCTTGGTTCTTTGTTCTCTTTTTTTGCATGTTGTCACTGAAAGAAATGGATAAACGTAAAATGTAATTAAAATAATCACGCTATGGTGAGGTGCATGCCAAGTTCCAGAAAGCCTCTTACATGTCAACCCATTAGCCTTGAAGAGAGTGTGGATCAAGTCCTTGAAAGATTATTTTCTGCTGTGCTTCCCACTACCACTGAGTTCTGCTTGTAGTTGGGGGAGTTAACAAGGTAAATTGCCTCTTTTATAATCAGCCTCTGGAGGACTCAAAGAGGAATGTAATCTGATTTATTTTTATTTATTTTCATTTTACTTTAGTTCACAGTTCTGCTCAAATGGGCTCAACATTCCCAGGTGAATATGGGAACTATGGGGCTGAACAAAAGGGAGAAGCCCCTCACTCACTTTTAACCATTCCTATTAGTTACTGACTTACTTGATCACCTTTACTTCACAAACTGTTTTCTCAGTGGAACTAATTATATTAGAAGTTGTTTGAGACCCTGCCTGCTTTCCCTAGTACAGTACAAGCACTACTCCAGTTCCCCAGAGATTTTACATCTTGTGAATTTGCTGTGGAATATTCTCCTGGGGGGAAGGAGGGTGATTTTTTTCCTGTTCATCCAAGGTTCACTTTGTTTTGTCTGCATGTTGAATAGCCTTCTAGACTTTTTGTTTAATATGTTTTCAAAATGGTCTTTCCTTTTCTGTCAGCTCCACACATTGTGTAGCTCAGTACAGTATATATTAAGAGGCAACCCAACTCCTTTGAGCAAATTATTGACAGCGTTAACCAGAGCTTGGAAGAGCTGGTGGGAGGCCAATTTGCAGAAACCACCAGTTGTGGCCATGCTGTTTAGTGTTCTGGGTGTTTTAGTCCACCTTGAACTTTTCCAGGCTCTGGGTGTTTATTTTGCTTACTTCACTTTATAGAGTTGCCAGGTTAAAACTATCTTCTGGCCTTGAGACCTAAGGACATAAGAGAGGGCAGGTACTGATGGTGTTACAAGGGGCAGCCCCTGCTGATGACATCAAGTCTGATACAGTGATGTAAAGGGAGAAAGGGGCAAATAGTTTGCAAGAAACAGTGTAGTTCTGGAGTGGCGAGGAGGAAGGTCAGCTGGCTTCTTCTCCTAACTGGGCCCACAAGCCCTTTTGTTTTTGTTTTTGTTTGACTGTGCCTCAGCAGAGTGTTTAGAATGTAAAAGAGAATGGGGATGTGCTGTATATTCTACAAAGTTAATTTCATCATGCTCAGCTTTACTCACTGCTGCATGACCAGTCACTTCTGCTGAATTTGTTTTCATCATTGCATCTGGTCAGCATGGACTAGTATTTTTCAAATTTGACATCTGTTCTGAATTTAAAATAGAGGCATATTTGGCTCACCATTCAAACAAAGAGATTATGTGTGTGCGTGCATTTTTAATATCTTCCCAAACCCCAGCAAGGCATCCCCTGTGCTAAAGTTGTCAGCTCTTAAGGCACCAGTGGAAATCTTTGGAGATTTCTATACTTCTCCAGGTCTCCCCTGCAGAAGAGGCAAATCAAGGCAAACCAATCTGCATTAGGAAGGGGGGAAGAGGAGGAGGAGGCGGCATTTGTATTTGTATGTGAGGTGGATTTAAAGCCTAGAACAGTGGTTCCCAGCTGTGTGCACCATGGTGCCCCAGTGTGTCACAGCTAACTCACAGGGAGGGCCATGGGAAATTTTAATTCACCCTTCAATTTTTTCACCTAGTTTTAAAATGCCCCAGTTTCCCCTTCACAATTTTAAGCTTTTTGAAAAAAGCAAGGAGCATTATTATGGGGCAATATGTCTACAGCATAATGAGCTGAGGCAGCTCCCTTGCAAAGGTGAGGCTCTGCCACTTGGCATAGCCACAGAAGTCTCAGCACTGTTGGATGAAGGTAGTGGAAGCGAAGAGGAGGAAAGCAATGGTCCTTGGGAACCTTGCCAGCTGAAAGGAGCAGAAACAGTAAAGATCAGGCATAGGGCAAAGGCCTCCCTTAGTACAGCAGCGACCATGAGGATAGAGGCTGCTTCCTCCTAATAATAATAATAATAATAATAATAATAATAATAATAATAATAATAATAAAGAAAACTTTTATTTACATCTCACCTCTCTGTCAAGGACAATCCTCCTCCTTCTCCTCTTCCTGGGATGTGAGGTGAAGCAGGAGTGGCCTGGCCTGGCCCTGCTGCTAGAAGGGCTGTTGCCACTGCCATCACCACCACATACACCTTTAGTTCAGCTCTAGTTAAATGGCTGCTCTCTCCCACCTCACGCCCTGCATGGAACTGCCACTTAGGTGATAAAGGCTGAGGTGCTGATGGTGACAGTAGCACTGCTAGCAGGAAATCTTTGGTGGCTCTCATCTTGCCTTGCACCCACAGGAGGAGGAGGAGAAGGAAGCCTTTGTTGTCTTGGTCTCCGGTTTGCACCAGAAAAAACATGTATTTAATGGCACAGCCCTTCTCTTTGTCTTTGCCACTGCTGCTTTTTCCACCCAGCAAGGCACTGCATCTGCTAAGGGCCAAGGTGCTATTGTTGCCTTCCATCCTCCTCATCTTGGTTTCTGCTTCCTCCACCCAGCCAAGTCTTTGCTGACCATGCTGAGCTGCAGAGCCTCATCACTGCCTCAGGAAGAACTGTTTGAACTTGTGCTGCTGCTGCTCCAGTCCAGCTCAGTATTGCTCCCCCATCCAAGTAACTGGGTGGTGAAGGAGCCACAGCTGGTGCTTTGGCACAGCTAAGAGGGAGGTGGATGAGGAGGTGGCAGTGGTGGCAGGCAATGGCAGCAGAGATGGAACTGTGAGAGAAACACCAACAGCAGTGGTGGCTGATCTGAGAGCAGCTTCCATAACTGGGAAAGTCACGTGGAGGGTGATCCAGTTTTCATCTGTTAAATTTTGGGAGGGTATATAAGTTTTTTAGAACATAAATATTTCCTACGTTGTTTGGAACAAACTTCTGAACCTCTGTTAGGTGTTACTTTTGGATTAAGGGTGCTGTGAAAAAATTAATGAGACTCTAAGGGCACTGTGCACTGAGAAAGTGTGGGAACCTCAGGCATAGGTGCCCATTTTCAGCCATTTCCAGGTGGTTCCAGGACACTCTGGCTCCACATGAAGGTGTGTGCACATGTAGTGCTTCCTCAGCACGGTTACAGGAGTGAAGGAAGGGAAGTATCAAGAGAGATGGGGCGGTTCATGCAGTTGGGTCTATTGGGCAATTTGGAATAGAGTGTGAGTGTTGTGACTCATGGACTTCCTTGTTATATAAGCTCCAGCAGCAATGGTACAAGGCTGAGAACTGACAGTGAGCCCACATGGAATCTAAACCATGGTAGGAAATAACAATTGCTTTAGTTACTAGGTACATTTTGCTACCTGCCTGGTCAAGTGCAACTAGAGGGCAGCCCAAATAACACTGACCCCCAGTGTTCTACTCTCCATTTTGGTTTAACAATGGGATTGTCCTTCTTGCTGGGCTATATGTGGTTGCTGCTACAAGAATCACTCTGCCAACATCTGCAGTGCAAGTGGCATCGAGGACTTGTTTGTAATCCTTGATGATAATGCTACTGTTTATATACTGGGAGAGAGGGAGCCTAGCATTCTGTCAAAACAAGATTGCCCTTATGCAAAGGCAAACAACTTCACTCTATTCATCTTGTTCTAAGGAAGGGTTGCTGCAAATGGAGAAGACCTGAAGGGCCTGAAAAACAGGCCAAAATAAAGCTGCTTTGGGTCACTTTGGAGGTATGCTGTTTAAATGCTGTGTGAGTCCTAAGAGGCCGGAAGCCATGCCAAAGCCACGCTCCAGTCCTAAGGACTGGAATGCAGCTTTGGCACAGCTTTTGACCTCTTAAGATGCATGTGACCTGAAGCAACTTTATTTTGGCATGTCTGTTCAGGCCCTCAATCTGACTTCTTAGCTCTGAGTAGCACAAATCATTGAATCATGAAATTTCATCAAGGCTAATAATCCCAGCCCTTGTGAGATTTCGAGCAGGAAGTCTCATGAGACACTGAAATTGGGACTTGTGAGAATGACATTTGAGAAGGCCTATATAAAGCCTGCCACCATGTGGCCTTGGCCATTCTTGGATGTTCAGTTTGGGATTTGTTGTGCTTGAGACAGATGGGAGAGCAGTGGGGTTATAGATTATCTAAAAACAGAGAGATTGCCTGGTTTAACGGGGAGACCCAGAGACCATTTTGGAAAAGCCTTTACAATCAGCAGCGAGCAAAATGTGACCTTCCAAAAACTGTTGGACTACATTTCTCAGCATATGTTGCCATTGGCCAGGCTGGCTAGGGCTGATGAGGGCTGCAGTCCAACAAGATCTGGAGGGACCCGCTTTGTTTCTATTCAGGTAGTATGAAATTGCATCAGGAAATTTAGGTAAACAGGACTCCATTCAAGCAGAACTGGCACATATCCATAATCATTCATGTGATTAAAGAATTATCCTTTTCTGAATGGTGCTATTCAGAAACAAATCTGTCACACAATTGGGTTTTCACTCTAGCTGGGGAGAGAGAGTTCAGTGCAATGTTTGTTAGTTTTAGTTTTCTAACATTGCTTCGCCACTTCTCTTCTCACCCCCCCCCCCTTTTTTTTTTCTCCTTGGTTAGCCGGAAATTTGAATCCAGCTTTAAAATAATATTTTATAAAATGTTTGTAGAGAATTCCTTTGTAGCCCAACCAAAACAAGCTCTAGGTGATCAGTAGACTTTCCATGCCAAAGCAGAAATCCTTGGAATGCACCTTGCATGCTGGCACCACACAAATGTGTAATAGAAATGCAATACATGTATATGGCTCCAGTTTTCATCTACAACACACCAAGCTCTATCATGCAACCATGCCCGCCTAGGTTCAAAATTATACTAAACATGTTAATTTGATGATCAGTGCAAAGATGACTGTATTATACTATCCAATAATTGTTTGTTAATGGCTATTGTTAGGATGATTATTACTGTTGGTAATCTACAATTCAGTTTCCTCTCGCCAATAATTGCATTCACCCACCCAAGCTTGGATAGAATAATCTGTCAACTGAAGTAACACCTTATGCAACTGACAAAGTGGGCTGCAGTCCATGGAGGCTTATATGATAATTAATCTGGTTAATCTTTAAGGGACCAAAGGATTTTTGTGGTCTTTGCTCCAATAGCGTCACTTCTGGAAGTAGCTTACTCTGCAAGTAATTGACAACCTGTTCACTTGAAAATTGTATGAAATACAGCTGTGTCGTGGAACATTATTTACTTCCAACTAACTCTGCCCTGATCCTCACATTTTTAATTCTGATTGTTCACCAATAAGACATGTACATTTTACCCCACCTTCCTTCCTTTCTACCTTCCTCGTCTTTGGACTTTAATCAAGTATTTCAGAAAGTATGTGCATTTAGAAATATGAACTGAGCCTCTTTGACAGTTAGGGATTTGAAAATTCAGTGATTGCTCTGATAATCTTGGCAGTTGTGAAGGGGAATCATTTTAATGCTAACATAAGCATCCCTAACATCTTGACATCCAGAATGTGAAAATAACCATCTGTACAGTCACCTGTATTTCAGTATACAGGTTGAGTCTCTCTTATCTGAAATGCTTTTTGGATTTTGGAATATTTGCATATACATAATGAGATATTTTAATACTACAATCCTTTAAAATCATAGACCACCCCCTCAGATCCCTGTGCTAATGTCTGAGAATTGGTTCTCTCCACATTGCCAACTTGATTAATTTTATATGAGTTCTGAATACATGATTTAACATGGATAGTTTAAAGCCATAACACAAGTAATGTGCCTTATCCCTTCTTTTTCGTATTCACACAAACCCCAGCTGGAAATTAAGTGTATCACACCTGAGGTTTTTGAATTGCCTTCTTAAAGAGGCAGACCCAGGAGGCCTCAGAGTAGAAAGAAGAATGTAATGGTTTTCAGTTCGTGGTACAGAATCTAAGAGGAGAAGTTGTGGCTTGTGTTGCTTATCTCTTCAAAGGTCAAGATAATACTGGACCTATTCAGTCAAGTTGGGGAGTTGTCCCTTTAAAATAAAATGTCACTCAATGTGCTCAGAGACATTAATAAATAACATTAGTTGAAGTAAACTGTTATGCAGGTTGAGTCTTCCTTATCTGAAATGTTTAGAACCAGAGATGTTTTGGATTTTTGGAGTTTTTCAGATTTTAATAATAATAATAATAAAATCTTTATTTATATCCCGCCCTTCCAAAAAGATCAGGGCGGCTTACAATGAGCAACAAGTGCAAACAAGTACAATTTTAAAAACATATCAACAACAATACAAATCTAAAATAACAATAAAATAAAGGCCCCGATAGCCCATCCTCATGGCCACGGAAGAGGAGGGAGGCCCACAGGATATTTAGTCGGGGAATGCCTGCTTGAATAGGAAGGTCTTGAGGTCCTTCCTAAATTGGGCCAGGGTGGAAGATGAGCGGAGCTCCGTGGGCAGCGTGTTCCAAAGGGCGGGGGCAGCTGTGGAAAAGGCTCTTCTAGAGGTAGAAGCTAACCTGGTCCCCGGCACCTTCAGCAATTGCTGCCCAGATGTTCTGAGGGTGCGAGGCGGATTGTACGGGGAGAGGCGGTCCTTTAGGAATCCTGGGCCCAAGCCATTTAGGGCTTTATAGGTGATAACCAACACCTTATATTGAGCTCGGAAGCAAATAGGCAGCCAGTGAAGATCTTTAAGTACAGGTGTTATGTGGCTGGTCCTGGAAACACCAGTGACCAGCCGGGCTGCCATATTCTGTACCAATTGGAGCTTCCGAGTTTGGTATAAGGGTTGCCCCATGTAGAGTACATTGCAGAAGTCCAATCTCGAAGTTACCAGAGCATGTACAACAGTTTCTAGATCCCTCCGGTCCAGGTATGGGCGCAGCTGGCGAATCAGCCGAAGCTGGTAACAAGTGCTCTTGACCGTCGCGTTCACCTGAGCAGTCAGATGAAGCGACGAATCAAGAAGCACTCCCAGACTGCGCACGGAGTCCTTCACAGGGAGCGTGACCCCGTTCAGGACAGGTGGAACCACCGCCATTCCTGGACCAGGGGAACCTATCACTAGTACCTCCGTTTTCTCTGGATTTAGTTTGAGTCGGTTTTTCCTCATCCAGCCCATTACTGACTCCAGACAGGCCACAAGAGGAGAGACGCCATCCCCAGTCACTGCATCAGTCGGAGACATAGAGAAAATGATCTGGGTGTCATCAGCGTACTGATAACCCCGCGCCCCATGTCTCCGGATGATCTCTCCCAGCGGTTTCATGTAAATGTTGAATAGCATGGGAGACAGAATGGCTCCTTGAGGGACCCCAGTTTTAAGGGCCCGCTCGCTGGAGCACACGTTTTTGGAATATTTGGATATACATAATGAGATATCATGGAGGTGGGACCACATCTAAACATGAAATTCATTTATGTTTCATATACACCTTATACACATAGCCTGAAGGTAATTTTGGATTTTGGAATTTCAGATAAGGTATACTAAACCTATATTGAATTTAAATACCAAGAGCCACACTGTGTGTAGAGTTTAATGGGACAAGAGAAGTCTGGGCCTGTTCCCATGTTGTAAACAGCAGCCTGGCCCACAAACATTAAAGTGTGAAATCTCTCCTAAAAAGCAATGATTAGAAAAGTGTCATTTGTCAAATGTCTAGGTTTTAGACTACTGTTCAAGATAATTCATAGTAAAAATGGTGGCCAATCTAGGATTAAATCATAGTATACTAAGTAGAAATTTTGCTCCTTGGGGAGCTTCCTTCAAATAGGAGAGCTCCCTATTTACCCAAAAAGGCATTTCCAAATTGCCTTAGGGTAATATTTACATAAAAAGTCTTGAGCCTACTTCCTCAGATGCATCTGAGATCTACAAAAGCTCACACTACCAGGTTCATTTAGGTTCAAAACACACTGCAGTAATAATCCAGATTGAGACCGCTTTAACTGCCCTGGCTCAATGCTAGGGAATCCTGGGAATTGTAGTTTATTGCGGCACTAGAGCTCTCTGATAGAGGCTAAATTTCTCATGAAACTTCAGTTCCCAGAATTCTCTAGCATTGATCCAGGGCAGTTAAAACAATCTCAAACTGCATTATTTCTGCAGTGCGTTTAGGACCTCAGTCTCAAATGTACTATAAAACCCTTTGCATACTGATTTTCCAGACTAACATGGCTATGTCTTTGAATTTGCCTAAGACGGAGACTAGGAATGGGGAAGGGAGCTATGAAAGAACTAGGCAAGATCCTAAAGAGAAAAGATAGACAACTGAACCCTAAAGTTAGAATCATCCAAGCTATTATATTCCCCATCACCACGTATGGATGTGAGAGCTAGACAGTGAAGAAAGCAGATTGTAAGAAAATTAATTCATTTCAGATATGATTCTGGAGAAGAGCACTGAGGATACACCACTGAGGATGGCCAAAAATACAGACAAATGAGTTCCAGGACAGATCAAGCCTGGAAGCCAAGATGACTAAATTGAGGCTGTCATCCTTTGGTCCCATCATGAGATAACTCATAACATAACATAATAGACGTAACTCAGTAGAAAAGGCAATAATGCTAGGAAATGCAGAAGGCAGTAGAAAGAGAAGACCACATGCCAGATGGCAGGGACGTAGCTAGGATTTTAGGAAGAGGGGGGGGTCCAGACTAAGTGCCACCATTATAATGGGGCTTGAGTGCGGCAGCGCAGCAGCACACACCATTCATTTTTCTAATGGAAGGGGGGGGTCCGGACCCCCGGATCCCCCCCCCCCGGCTACATCCCTGCAGATGGTTAGACTCAATCAAGGAGGTCATGGGCCTGAACCTTCAAGAGCTGAGCAGAGTGGTTGAGCATAGAAGGACTTGAAGATGTCTCATCCACAGGTTCACCACAAGTCAAGGTCTACTTGAAGGCAGGTAATAACAACAAAATAACATTTTAAAAAAGGATTCAGTGATTGTTTTCCTGGAGGTGCCTTGTGGTGGACACACTCTCAGTTCACACAAAGTCCTTGCAAGGGTCAATAGATTTAACTGTTGAGCCACATAAATGGAGAGTGTGCCCTGGTTTGCAGCTGACACAACACATCCTTGTGACAGCATTGGTAGTGGCAAGAAAGTTATTTTTGCTAGCAAGAGAGTCTCCCATCATGCCGCCAAGGAATAGTTCCCCCTTTTATTGGAAATTTGGTGGAGAAGAATTAGGTTAGTCATGTGGATTATCTGGTGAACTGAGAAAATAAATTGTCAACCCTTTTCTTCTAACTTTGAGATAAATTGATGATTCCTTTCCTTCCATTTCCCCCACACTTTCTCTGAAATGTACATAGCTCTTAAAGGAGTTCTGTTCTACATTCTACATTGGGCTAAGATGAAGAATTTGCATTCTTCAAAGTAGCCTCAGCCTGCCAGTGCAATATTGTTAATAATTATTATTAGAGACATCTCAGTAGGAAACAGTGCAGCCAACTGGTGTGGAGTGCATGAAGACTCAACGGTATTTATGTGTCAGACTGAGGCCTATTTATCTTACAAATACAAGCTTCCCACTTCTTGGGGAATGGTGGTGGGAAAGAATTGCTATTAATTTTCTTGTCATTTAAAAGTGAATCTAATGCCCACAGATTTAGCAAAGCTGAAACCGTTCACTTCACATAGGACTGGAATAAGACATTCCTCTTAAATACCATGTGAAAAAAGAGCTCAAAATAAGTAAAGTTTGTTATTCCTGATTCTTTAAGTATGTTTGGAATTTTCAATTTGCTGTTTTAATTATTAGATGACAATAATAAAATTTTAAAGCAATGATCATTGCATACTTTAGTTATTTAGCATTTTTAGTAATGTTTAAGTACTTTCGATGTAAGAATTTAACAGTTTAACAAATTAACAGTTTAACAAATTAATTGATCTGTTAAGTTACACAGGTGGGTCTCAGTTTATATCAGAATTGTGTTCCTGGACTTGTGATGTCAATTGAGATGCATGTAAATGAGGGGAGTCGGTTCCATGGGGAATCATTGGAGACCAGATGTGTTCTGCCAGAGCTGATGTTGCTACAAGATTAGCAGTTTTGTTCAGCCTGCAGCCAATTTTAAAGAGGTTCAAACTATAAAACATCACAGCTTACCTTTTCCAGTGTAGCGAAATGTCTGTGTCTTCTACAGCAGATGCAGAGGATTTAACAGGAGGAAATGCAGGACACTTAAAATCACCTCCCTTAACTGCAAATCCCAGGATCGCAGAGGATGGAACCCTAGCAGTTAAAGTGGAATCATAGTGTTATAACTGGGTAGTGTGAAAGGATTCAAAATGTCCACTGGGCCAAATGTTGATAAACATTCATGTAAGGTGTACATTTAAGCCAGGTTAATAGCTGTCCTTGGGCCCTTTTACAAAATTCTTCACACTCTAGAATTTCCCAAAATATCATTCCAAGATTCTGTAGTCTCTGAGAGTGCTGATTTAATCTTTCTGAGATAACCTGAGTCACTAGGAGTCTCTAGAAATCTGCCAAAGGACAAGCATCTGTTGCAGTGCTAATGTTGCAAAACCCCATCTTTTGCTTAGCTTGTACAAATGTGTAAATAAACTTTATATTACCGACACTCCAGTGACTTTCTTCTTAAACTGTGTAAGTGCTGGAACCTCAGAAATGTGTTGTTTTTCAGAGGTGAAGTACCTAATCTTATTTCTCTTTTGTTTAAGCCAGGGAAAATTTTGCTTTTGCAACCTATTGCAGGTTGAATAGAATATGAATGTAAAGTGTGCAAGTTATTTTCAGCATAAACCACCCCTGGAATCATGTGCATGGTATTTCTCTCTGCGAGGGGATATACAAGGTCTACTGACTCATATACTCTCTGAGGGCAATTTAAATGAAAAGAAATACCAGAGGCGTATTCCATTTGTGCTAATGATGCCAAAGTGCATTTGGATGGCTGTCCGCTCAAGCCGAGGCATGTAACCTTTCCACTAATTTCTTTCCAAAAACTACATGTTGGAGGCTACCTCAGGGGTTCTTTCTTTCTTTCTTTCTTTCTTTCTTTCTTTCTTTCTTTCTTTCGTGTGTGTGTGTGTGTGTGTAGTATGTTGAATGTGCATTTTATATCCGCCCTTGATCACTTTCAAAGAAAAACACACTTCTAGTTTTATCAAGTTTTCCTAGGAAAAAACCCTATAAGGATAGTCTCTCCTTCTAGCACACATGGATCTTGGTCAGAGTTTAGGAAACATTTTTGAAAAAACTACAACTGTGAGATTTGCTGGTCTGGCAAGGCTGTCACAAGTGACTTTTCCAAGCTCTAGTATTAACATGTACATGTGTGGGGAATAACTCCTTCCCAGTCAGTTGTAACAGGATGATGGTCAGTTGTTACAGGATGCACTTACATTGACCTATTCTTTCCTTTTCTCTTCACTTTCATATACTGTATAATAGAGACTGAATTATCTGTCACTAGGAAGGGTCCACAGCTCAACCATGGAGTATACATTTCACCTGCAGAAATCTAAAGCTCCAGTCACTAATGTCACAATTTAAAAAAATAATCACAGGAAGACAAACCATGAAGGGCCCTTGCAAGACAGATTGGAGAACAGCCAGTAATACTACTACAGCCATTGGTGCTTCTCTGGGTAAGACTTGGAGAATGCATGTCTCCAGGGTCCTACTCAATTGGATAGGCAGTATGGCCCCAAAACAAATGCATTTTGAAATATATGAATATGCATTAGCATCTCAAGTGGGAAGTGTGAGGCCATTAAGTCCAATCATAGCTTAGAAAATTTAGAAAAGTTTTATGGATTTTGGATTTTGCTGTATTTAGAAAAGTGCATGACCTTTGTGGGTACAGCTCTCAGAATTCTCTGGCCAGCATGAACATGCTGACAGCTTCTGAAAGTTTTCATCCAGAACAGTAACACTTCCAAGCACTGGTCTTGAGTTTACAGTTACTTAACTGCACCACTGAGAGCACTGAGAGCTAAAATAGGCAATACATAGGTCAGCAGAAGGTAACTTCATGTAGTTGCTGCTTGTTTGTACAAAATGTTCAGTATGATACTAAAAGAAAATGTGTGCAGCAGGCATGGACAAAGCAGGGGTGGACAAAGTGTGTGTTTTTATGGCCTTTGGTCCCTCCCGAATTCCCACACTGTACTTTTTCAGGTGGGAAAAAGGATGTATTGTCTCTCCTGAAAGCTCCAACAAGGGCAATTCACCTTTAAAATAGCCTATGTGTGTGCATGCATATTCTCTCTCACACACACACATCAAAAGCAGTACTGGGCTCCTGGCTACTTCTAATTTTGGTTTGGTTTGGTTTGGTTTTTGGCAATTTTGGCAGTCCATGCAGCAGCCTCCAGAAGGTTCCAGGGAATGAAAATTACTGCCTATACTTGCCACAGTTGTCTGCCTCTTTGTACAGTCATACTTGGGTTCAATCCTGCTTGGAATACATCTTTTTTTTTCTTTTGTTAGTTTAAACCCACATTATCTCAGGACAAGGTTGAAAGAATGCCCTGATGTATGGCCTGGACAAGTGTAAAGAACTGGTTAGGATCTGACATCCCATCATCCCCTAGGTGAGTGATTCTGAGCCTTTGGTCCTCCAGATGTTTTGAACCTCAGCTCCCAGAATTGCTGAGCATTGGCTATATTGGCTGCGACTTGTAAGAGTTGAAATCTAAAATATCTGGAAGTCGAATGGTTGAGAACCACTGCCTTTGGTGCTGTTCTCTGGAAATGAACTCAAATGGAGGAAATCTGTTTGCTGGTCAGAAGCTATAAAAACACATGAAGAGTTCACCTCCATTCATTTCCCCACTTATTCTTTTAACGGGGTGACGGAGAACTGTGACCTTCCAGATGGTATCAGACTGCAACTCCCAACAGCCCTAGTGAGCATGGCTAGTGTTGGGAGATGATGGGAATTGCGTTTAACATCTGGAGGCTTTTCATACTACATAATTATAGCAATATTTTTCAATTTTCTGATATGATTCCATCCTATGGGATCCTGGGATTTACAATTTAGAGAGTAGCATTTAGAATTTTCAGCCAGAGAGCCATAGTGCCTCATCCAACTACACACCTCAGGATTCCATAGGATGTGAAGTGAAATCATATTGATAATATTGTGTAGTGTGAAAGGTCCCTGGTGGGCCATACATTCCTTGGGAGGTTATCACATGAGACTTGGACACGACTATCCCCAAGGGCATAGACGTGAATTTAATCCTCAGTGGATCTTACTGCCCTCTCCATGGTTGGGCCATAAGCAGCCCATATGCGTCCTGGACCTATGCTGTAGCTTTTCAAGAATAGGAAAGTGCCATTCTTGAAACGCTACGGGACAAGCACGGGCTGCCTACGGGCTATCTATGGCCCAGCCATAGGAGAGTGTGGTAAGATCTATCATTGAGGGTTAAATGCACATCTGTTCCATTGGAGATAGTTACGTCCAAGTCCTGTGTGATAATCTCTTTCAATTTATTTTGTCATTTCAATCTTTCCATACTTAGTATGGGAGAGTTCACTTAGTACATCATTGGGCAAAATTTGCAGTACAGTGCGTCCTTGGCTTATGTGGGGGAATCTGTTCCGCCTCCCCCCCCCCCACGTAAGCCAAATACCGCACATGCTCAAGCCCCATTCAAGCGAGTGGGGCTCATGCATGAGGCAGTGCGGTGGCGCACGCATGCCGCCCCTTGCGCCCCATGAGCTCCCATGCAGCTTTGCGCATATGCTCAAAGCCGCATATAACGCAGGAACACTGTACAGTTGACCCTTGTTGTATGCTGGGGTTTGGTTCCAAGATCCCTCGTGGATAACAAAATTCATGGATGCTCAAGTCCCATTGAATATAATGACATAGCAAAATGGTGTCCCTTATAAAAAATGGAAAATCAAGGTTTGATATTTGAAATTTATACTTTTTTTGAACATTTTGAAAACGTGGATGCTTGAATCTGTATATGAAAAATCCATGTGTAAGAAGGGCTGACTGTATTTATTTGGAGCTCATAAGTGATAAAGGAAGGTAGCTTAGGCAGTTGAAGAGTAGCCTGCAGAGAAGATACTGATTTGAGTTTCATTGCTGGGTGGAAGAGACAGCCTTATCTGGGAGAAGGCTCTACGTGTACAGCTATGGATGAGGCTAGGGAAGCTGATGTGGTTGTACATCTGCTTCAGATCTTCCATGCTCAGTGTACAGATTACTGAATAAGCAGGTATCATAATGACAGAAGGGAAACTGAACTCTG
Source organism: Sceloporus undulatus (assembly GCF_019175285.1). Classification (NCBI taxonomy): domain Eukaryota; kingdom Metazoa; phylum Chordata; class Lepidosauria; order Squamata; family Phrynosomatidae; genus Sceloporus; species Sceloporus undulatus. Next base: position 110,573,479 of record NC_056526.1, read on the forward strand.
TAGAGCTGCCTTTTGCTTCTCAGGGAAGTATGGGAAACATGACAGTTCTAGCCATTTCTGTCCAGCACAATGTTCAATATTGATCCCATTCCTTTCATACAGCCCACTGCTCCTCTAAACCTGTGCACATCAGGTTTACACACACAGCTGTGTAAATAAATACTGCTTTTAAAAAACAGAGTTCTAAACAATTGTAGTTGCAAGGAAACCAAAACACTGTAAAGGGCATCTATTCAGAGTGCACACAATGAAATCTATTTAAGGGGTGCGGCTACTGTTTGCCCTACAACAATTAGAGAGTTTCGTGTTGGAAATCAAAGGAGCATCTCCTTTAAAGGGGGAAATGTAGTACAGTAGTTTTCACAGGAGGTACTCAGTTTCAGCATTATTTGCTCTTTTCAAGGTATATGAGACCTTAAGCACAAAAACTATTTTGTTATTAAAGATATGCTCTTGCATTTCTGTTATAAAGGCTCACAATGCATGAGAACTGTTTACCCATACATATTCATAATTCTCTATTCAAAGGAAATAGGAATAACAATTAATTGTTAATGGTGGATTGCTCTTCGGATTAGAACTCATCCAAGCTGTATTATGAATGTGAGTTGTTTCCTTTATGTGGCTTCCACCTACAGCCAAATCTGAGGGCAAAAATGGATGCCTCAGGGCAATAAGGTATTTTGTTCACATGTGTATCTGTTCCATCTCAGTGGCAAAACCTATTTTAAAATGTGTGTGTTGATAATCACAGTGGCAAAAAGTTTGGCTTAACAGTGAAAGAGTCGCTATGAACTGCCATGCAACTGCACTCCTTTAGTGCTGCGGCTATCAGCCTGGACAAAGATGAACCAGTATGAATAACAGCCGTGTTAATATCTGTCCAGTGTTGGACCAAGACATTTTGCCTTCCCTTTGAGTTGAATAGGTTGGTGTAGGAAAAAGTGTATTCCTTCCAAAGGATTAAAAAGTATGGGAAGGTGGAGTCACACATACCTGCTCCTAATACTCCAAGAGGAAAGTAGCTGAATGGGAGACCTTACCATTTCATTTTTAATGGTAGCATAACTCTTTTCAGAAATGCTGACTTTTCAAAAATATGCTGTTGTTTACTGCTGTCAAATTGACTCTAGTAACCTTGTCTTCAACAGCCCTCCTCAGGTTCCACAGACTCCGGGTCGTAGCTTCCTTGATTGAGTCCATCTATCTGTAATATATTTGTTCAACTTGTATGCAGAAAATATCATAAGAAGAGCAGGTTTGGACTCAGAAGGAGGAATAAAGATAGGAAGAAGGAACATCAACAATCTAATATACGCAGATGATACTGTAATACTAATGAAAAACAAGTCTATCGATTTGGAGCAATTACTAAGAAAAATTAAAGAAGAATGCACAAAGGGAAGCTTACTATTGAACATAAAGAAAACCAAAAACAATGCCCACAGAGGATCTACATAAATTCAAACTAGATAATCAGGAAATCTAAATAGTTATTGGATCAAATATTGATCAGAATGGAGACTGAAGTCAAGAAATAAGATGACTAGGAATGGGAACAGCAGCTATGAAATAACTAGACAACATTCTAAAGCATAAGGTTATACAACTGAACAATAACATTAGAATCATCCAAACCATTGTATTCCCCATCACCTTGTATGGATGTGACAGTTGGATAGTGAAGAAGGACAGGGGGAAAATGCATTCATCTGAGATGTAGTGGTGGAGAAGAGTGCTGAAGATACCGTGGATGTCCAAAAAGACAAACAAATTACTCCTTGAATAGATCAGACCCAAACTCTCCCTGGAAGCTAAGATGACTAAACTGAGACGATTGTACTTTGGTCACATCATGAGAAGACATGACTCATTAGAAAAGAGAATAATGCTAGGAAAAGTAAAAGGTAGTAGAAAGAGAGGAAGACTGCATGTCAGATGGCTAGACTCAATCAGGGGAGGTCATGAGACTAAACTGTAGGACGTGAGCAGAGCATGGAGGATAGATGATAATAATAATAATAATAATAATAATAATAATAATAATAATTTGTAACTAAACTAAAGACTATAGTTAGTCTTGGAATGTCTCATCCACAGGGACGGCATGAGTTGGGGTCGACTCGAAGGCAGTTAACAACAGACAACTATCTGTAATGCTGTCTTCTTCCTTTCCTACTTCCTTCTACCTCACCATTATTGTATTTTCTGTTGAGTCATGTCTTCTCTTGATATGTTCAAAGTACAACAGTTTCAGTTTAGTCTTCTAGGGAGAGTTATGGCTTGATTTACTTTAAGACTCACTTATTTGTCTTTTTAGCAGTCCATAGTATCTGAAGCATCACATTTCAATTGAGTCGATTTTCTGAGATCTATTTTTATTAATTTTTAATTCAGACAATCTAATTTAGGACTGAAATAATATCCAATTAAAGATTAAAGAACTGGACAGAGATAGAAATGCAGCAGCAGCAGCAGCAGGAGGAGGAGGAGGAGGAAAATAGAAAGAAAAAATAAGAGAAGGGAAAAGGAAAAAAGACATACAACTAATGCACAGTGGGATTCTGATTCCCTAGTTCTGACTGGAAAAATATAAAAATAAAATTAAAATTAAAAAAGAAAAAAATATCATTCTACCATTACCAGTCTAACTAAAGAATCTTATAATGGGCTCACTGTATCAACATACTTCTGATCCATGATTTTGGCCAGACACAGATCTCCACCATCCATATTATTAAATGGCAGCAATTTGGATGTTCATGTCACCACCATTGAATAATATGGGGTGCAATGATGTTTTTTCACATTTGGGTGCAGCCAGGTGTCCCTTTTCCACATCATATGTGACAGTGGGGGTCTTCTCAATAGCAGCAATGGGAGAGGAAAGTAAGGGTGCATAGCAGTAGCTGGTCCGGGCAGGGTAGTGGGCAGGCACATATACACCTGCCCAGACCCATGCCAGCCCAGGTACGTGCTATCTTGACTCATCTGCTCAGCACCCTTAACAAGTCTAGTTTCTTTTCCAAATTCCCATTACTCTCTATTACATATTTATTCATATCTAAAGTCTGCTTAGATATCTCAGATATTAGGGCTTGAATTTTAATATGCACAGAATCAGTTTTGTCTAGCCCACTCCTGGACATTTATGGCAATCATGTTTATGATGTCATGTAAATCTCTGTCTTTCTAAATTCTGGCATTAGAAGTAACATTTGTTTTTCCCTCCCTAAAATATGCCTTTCGTATAGACCTTTTAATTTAAACAGAAGACATCAATTCTATTTTTTTTTATTTCCAGCTCAAATTGCCTCTTAGTTTAACTGTCAGTTTCTGAGTACTCTGCTATCTGTCTCAACTGTTAGCTTCACATAGGCTGCATCCACAGTGCAGAAAGGATCCACTTTAACTGCCATGGCTCAGTGCTGTGGAATCCTGGGAATTGTATTTCCGGGAGACATTTAGACTTCTCTGCCAGAGAGCTCTGGTGCCACAACAAACTACAAATCCCAGAATTCCATAGCATTGAGCAGTGACAATTAAAGTGGTGTAAAACTGGATTATTTCTGCAGTGCAGATGCAGTCACAATTCCACTTTCCAATATTTTCTCAATGGAGACTCCACTTCTGATATTTATAATGCCAGTTGTTTGCTCTGCAGCATAATAAATCACCAATGCAGAGAAGGATTTCTCCATTCTTGTTCATCATGGGCCATCCAAGGCCCTTCAATAACATTGTTAAAAAGAGTCAATTCTCTTAGCTTTCTTCACTGTCCACTTTTCACAACCATGCCCAGAAACTGGAAATATAATAGCATAACTTTATACAATGGAATAATTTTAGTATTCAGTGAAATATATTTAAACTTCAGGATCTTATCTGTTTCCTTCATAGCTGCTCTTCTAACTCCTAGTTTTCTGATTTCTTGACTGCAGTCTCCATTTTAATTAATGAGTGAACCAAGGTATGAAATTTTTCAACTATTCCAGTACCTTCATGGTATACTTTAAAGTCATGTAAATTGTCTTTGGTCATTATTTTTGTTTTCTTAAGGTTAGCTATAAGTCTGCCTTTGCCCTTGATTTTCTTCAGTAATTATTCCAGGTATTTGATAATTTCTGCTAGTAGTATGGTGTCATCTGCATATCTTAAATTGTTGATGTTTCTTCCTCCAATATTCACGCCTCTTTCTTCTGAGTGTAGTCCTGCTTTACATATGATTCTGCCCTGATGGTAATCTCATACAAAATCAGGCTTAATACATCCTGCCAAACTCTTTAAAAAATAAATAAATGAAAATCAGCTGTCTGATACAGTGGCTACTTTGGTTAATTGGTACCATAATTTCTTGAATTGTATATTCTACCATGTACTGGACAAAAATAATTTTGCCTGAATTCCCTCCTGTTTTTCATTATCCTTTTACATGTAATGCTGCAGCAAGCTGAGGAAAGAAAAACACACGACTTCAAACAAACAGAAAACAATCTGTTACAGCTGAACAATTCTGCTTGTCCTGTTCAAGCATCAGATCTTATTAAATTATGATTGATCATAATACACAGCAGCTTTGCTATAGTTTCTTTTATTTATTTTTTCTTTCAAAAAGCAGTTGAAACCTGTCTCTGCTCAGCCATCCACCAAGACCAGGATTTGTCAAAATTCTGTGTATCATTAAAGGAAAAATATTTTCCCCAGCATTGAGAAATGTGGTCAATAAAATTGGGGGAGTAGCTATATAAATCTTTGAGTAACAGACTGACTATTTGACATGTACATTCTTCTGAGTCCTTATACTGTATATTCTTATTGAGGACATTTTGTTGTCATGCCAAGAAGTAAATTCCCCTTCCAAGTGGAGAACAAGTGCCAATACAAATATTTGAACAGGAGTTGGTTTCTCATTGACTAGAATTTATGGTTTGCTGGCAAACTGCATCAGAATCAGTGAGGCAGTGGTCCTGTATTCAGACATCATTATACTATATGAAGCTAGTTTTTCTTTAATTGTTCAGTACTCATTTGGACAAAGTGAAGGACTTGTACTGAAAAATGAATAGGTTTGAAATATAAATCCAGGCTGACCGCAACGAGATATTGTTCTGAAATACTGGAAACAACAGCAAAACCCTAACACCCCAATTACTTCATAGTTTGTAGCAAGAGTTGAGAAAGTGTGGCCTTCAAGCCACATCTTTTTGCAGCCCTGCAAGCCTCTCTAGGTAGGGTCGAATATACGCTGCAGAAATAATGCAGCTTGATACAGCTTTGACTATCATGGCTCAACGCTATGGAGAAACTCTCATATACTAAACAGTTTGGCCATTAAAGGCTTTGATGAGAGAGAGATTGAACTCTACAGTTTGCTGTCTTTCTTGGGAAAATATAATACTTAGTCCTTTATTTGATTATTTGTCACATTATCTTGGCTCAGTGATGAGTGGGGCTTGTCTTCCTTTCAATGAGGAACTGTGATAGGAATCAAAATGGGAGTTACAATTATTTTAGGTTAACAGCCCAAAACACATGTTAATGGAGGACCATCATGTCTTTACTTCAGGAATGGGAACTGTGGTCCTCCATACATTGGCGGGGGGTGTGGTGGGGTGGGGTTGGTTGGTTGGTTGGTTGGTTGGTTGGTTGAAACTTCATAAAAGCTGGGGGATTACTGGAGCTGCAGTCCAAATATAGCTGTAGGGCCATAGATGCCCACTCCCTGCTCTACATCATCAACATGGCAATTTAAGATCTAGAAAGGAGGAAGGCCATTTCTCTTTAGCATTGCCCCTTGTTACTCCTGCAGAAAAGATGGCTTCTATGGACATTGGGTGGAATCACGTCTTTCAAACAAGCACAGAACTCATATACATAATCCTTGGTGTTCCTCCACTGCAAGGTTATCATGGAATTCTTTTGGTTTTCCCCTAAAATCTTTAATCAAACTACCCAACCTGCCACCATCCAAAAGTTTCAGATTTGCTGCTATATAACATTTCTTGAATTATGAGGGAGCTATATATCAAAATGACTGTTTTGCAAATACCTGCAGAGTTCTTGCCGGGAGAATTTTATTTTGCATTTCTCTTGATCTGGGGATTCCTTGTCTTCAGTAAAAAGGACTTCGGTTTACCTTGTTCTCCAGTGTAAATCTGTAATTAAGTTTAAATGCCACCTTTCACTTAGAGGCAAACATAGGCTATTTCAAACCCTAATCTGAGCTAGCCCTGACTTTCAGAAAAACATGGCTTGGGAAACACACAAACAATGCATGTATATTGTAGCTAAAATGCTAAGAAGGAGCATTGCCTACTGTGACAAATGGTTCATATGAGGTCTGCAATTAATGTTATTTTATTTTTCTTACATTATATTTTGCTAACATGAAATTTGGAAGATGCCAAACTTAATATTTCTTCTTGGAGAGAGACTCATGATTACGCTAGTTGATTGATAAGCCTGGAATATAGTTTTTTAATCTACAGTCAACCCTCAATATTTGTGGCTTTGACTTTTGCAGAGTAGATTATTCACGGATTTGAGTAATATGTTCTCTCTAGGAATCTGTAAGGCCTGAAACAGATGGACCAAAAGAAGCGGCTTCTGGCCTCTCTGAGGGCATGGCATTCAGATGATGCACACCTCTAAAGCAGTTGGGAGATGCTCCAAGAGACAGTGGATAGACTTTTCAGGAGTGGATTAAATCCACTCCTGCTAGTGGCCCACTTGGGACCATGGGGGTGGCCCGCTTTGGCCATTCAGTTGCTGTGGTCCTGGTGCGTCTGCTTCGGCCCTAAGTCCTCCAGCGTGACTCTGCTGGAAGTTAACCACAGAGTTGTAATGGAGAACCTAGAGAATCCTAGAGAAAACACTTCTTTAGGCTTTTGTAGGTCCTCCAGCATGATTCTATGATCAACCTCTAGTGGATGTTGACCCCAGAGTTGCACTGGAGGACCTAGTGATTCCTCTAGATAGGTGGTCTCTCAGGTAAAAAACAAAAGTGGGTTTTTATTTTGCAGTTTTTCCATTTTCATGAGGGATCTGAACTCCTAGCCCCAGTGAATGTGGAGGGCCCACTGTATACACTTCTGTCTTTTTCAACAGTTGGCTTGCCAGCCACCAGCATCCATCACTAAATAGCAATTCAGAAATGTTATGCTTTGTATTATAACATTGCTAATAACATTACTAATATCACTCTGTTCTGCATCTGTAGAAGTACTTTATATTCATGAAATCTCATGCTAAAAGTAAAAAGAAAAGGTCTTAAATATGCTACCACATTTCTTTTATTCTCCTCCTCCCTTCTGTCTTTTTATTGATAATATTTGTTACAGACTGATGAAGCCATAAAGGGTATTCAAGAATTAATAGAGACCCATAATTACATCTTATTGTGATTAAGGTTGCCAGATCTCCAAGTATCTACCAAGGTATCCAGGAATAAGCCCTGCCTTAAACCCCCAAATGAGGACTGGCAAATCCAGTTGGGTCAATTGTGTTCTCCTTAGGTCAAGCGGTGAAAAAATTAATTGTACATGCACAGCCAGCAGGGGCAGCTGCTACAAAGCTTGTCTAGTTCACTGTCAAAGATTGTCCAGGGTGGCTCTTTGTTTCTCCATTTCCTGGCAGGAAAAATTGTGTTGGAAGAGTGAAGACACATGAGCATTTTTAAAAGTGACAGTTTGGCAGCATGGTGCAGCCTGCAATGAGTAGCGAGCTGGACTGCTATTACTCTGGATTAAGAAATCAGGGAAGAGCCTACCAAGGAAATGAAACCAGGGTTATTCACACCTCTCTCCCAGTTTGTGCTTCATTCTCCCTCTTTGTGGTTTAATCTTTTTTCAGGATTTTCCCAGTCTTCCCATAGTCAGTAGATCAAACATGCAACTTCTGTTGCAGGGGGAAGGAAGAAATGAAGAACTTCCCAAGTTACAGTTTTGTTGCTGTCATTTAGAAGGCAATGCCATAATCACAAAAAGTCAACATGGGTTTCAGAGAAACAAGTCATGCCAGACAAACCTGATCTCTTTCTTTGATAAAATTACCAGCTTGGTAGATGAAGGGAATGCTGTGGATATAGTATATCTTGATTTCAGTAAGGCCTTTGACAAAGTTCCCCATGACATTCTTGCAAACAAGCTTGTAAAATGTGGGCTAGAGAAAGGAACTGTTACATGGATCTGTAATTGGTTGACCGGCTGAATCCAAAGGGTGCTCAACAATGGCTCCTTTTCATCCTGGAGAGAAGTGACCAGTGGGGTCCCACAGGGCTCTGTCCTGGGCCCAGTGCTATTCAACATCTTTATCAATGACCTGGATGACAGAATTGGGAGCATACTTATCAAATTTGCAGATGATACCAAATTAGGGGGAATAGCTAATACCCCAGAGGAAAGGATCAAGATTCAAAATGACCTGAATAGACTAGAAAGCTGGGCCAAAGCTAACAAAATGAAATTCAACACGGAGAAATGTAAGGTATTGCACTTAGGGCGGAAAAATAAAATGCACAGATATAGGATGGGTGACACCTGGCTGAATGAAACTACGTGTGAAAGGGATCTAGGAGTCCAAGTAGACCACAAGTTGAACATGAGTGAACAGTGTGATGCGGCAGCTAAAAAGGCCAATTCTATTTTAGGCTGCATCAATAGAAGTATAGTGTCTAGATCAAGAGAAGTAATAGTGCCACTGTATTCTGCTTTGGTCAGGCCCCACCTAGAATATTGTGTCCAGTTCTGGGCGCCACAATTCAGAAAAGACATTGAGAAACTGGAGCGTGTCCAAAGGAGGGCGACAAAAATGGTGAAGGGTCTGGAAACCATGCCCTATGAGGAACGACTTAGGGAGCTGGGGATGTTTAGCCTGGAGAAAAGAAGGTTAAGAGGTGATATGATCGCCCTGTTTAAATATTTGAAGGGATGTCATATTGAAGAGGGAGCAAGCTTGTTTTCTGCTGCTCCAGAGAACAGGACCCGGAACAATGGATGCAAGCTACAGGAAAAGAGATTCCACCTGAACATTAGGAGGAACTTCCTGACAGTAAGGGCTGTTCGACAGTGGAATGCACTCCCTCGGAGGGTGATAGAGTCTCCTTCCTTGGAGGTCTTTAAACAGAGGCTGGATGGCCATCTGTCAGGGATGCTTTGATTTGGATTTCCTGCATGGCAGGGGGTTGGACTGGATGGCCCTAGTGGTCTCTTCCAACTCTATGATTCTATGATTCTATGATTTAGTTTGATTATTTGGCTAGCGATCACGCTCTCTCTCTCTCTTTTTCTGTCATTACAAGCTGCTGCACTGGGACGTACCCTTGAGTATTAGCTAGCATAATATATCAGTACTAAGTAGATCTGGGTCTTATGGTATTGCTAAAGTGTGTGTCTGCATCAGTGCATAAGAACTGCTTCTTTTTGGTTGTTTTAGGTTTCTACTCCTTCTGTTTTCCCTCCAAGAGGAAAAATGGGGGAAAATATTTTTGTTTTTACTGTCTACTATATTGAACCCAAAACTTTCCCCTCTACTTTTGAAAGGAAACAGAGTGGCAAGAAAAGTGAGGAACTCAGATCTAAAAGTTTTGAAATTTCCCCTTCCCTCCATCTACAATATCAAAACTGTCTGATTTGTTTCCTGTCACTCCTGTGGCTACAGTGTTTGGAGCAGGGAGACTCAGCAACCCAGAATATGTGGGAAAAGGAGATAGCATGGATTAAAAAGGTATCAGTTAGAATGAAGTGAGTGTATGAAGTGTAGAGTTGGTCAAGAACCTTGGTTTCTTCTCATCTGGATCATCCAATCCTTGCTCTATTTACTTCTATGGTTTGCTCAAAAGTCTATTGAGTGTGTAAGTGGAGAGTTGTATCCTACTTACATAGTCTTGAGTTCGCTTGTGAATTTGTGTAACTTCCACATCAAAGTAGAGAAGAAAAGTTTTTTGTCATTGTTAGAAATGTATTTATTTTATCTGGGTTCAAGTCTCCACTGAGCTATAAAAATCACTGGGTGACTTTTAACTACTCTCTCTCAGCTTGATGTACCTCACAGGGATGCTGTAAAGATAAAGTGAAGGTATTGACCACCTTGAACCCATTGGAGAGAAGGCAGGACATAAAGAAAAATAATTTCAAAAATGGATATGATTTCAAAAAATGGCTGTGATTTGTGTACCTGACTACACTGGTAATTCAAACTTGACTGTTTTTCCCAGGCTTTTTACTTACAGTGGCGTCAGTTCCTATCCTGCATTTCATATGTAATGATAAGCATACATTTCTGACACAGATATATACATTTTGAAGCAATCCTAAACCACCAAAATGCAGAAAGAACAAAGAACTGGGCCTACACAATTCACAGTAATTCATGCTTAGCAAAAAGTTGGATTCATTCCATGGAAAATTGTCTTCTTTATTTCCAGTATATAGGATAGTTATACCAATTTCAAAATTAACAGATTTTTAAAAATGATATGACTATCCTATTTCTTTGGAATCCTACTCCTAACAAAAAACAAATTGAAATACCCATGCTGATGTATGGTTTGATTGCTTCATCTGTCATGGCTCCTACTTCACACCAGCAATGTTTAAAATATACATTCCTATGAGACGTTGATGCTTACATGAGGATTTCCCACATGTTCCATCCATTCATTTGCTTCTGTTAATCAAACATTACAAGTAAAACATGAGATCCAGATGTGGAGGAGTTGCAACTACACCATACCTATAATACATTAGGCTCCACTGAACTTGGAAAAGTTGCATTTCTTGCATTTGAAGCTCCATAATCCCATCTCAAATGCTAAACTACAGCTAGGGACATCATGTTTAACTCTGAAGTAGAGGCTGGGAAAGGTTTATGTAAGGACATCACTAGGGGCTTGCCCCACAAATCTCAGGACTTGAAACACACCAGGCATGTAATAGTTCAGGTATTTATTTCAACTGTATATACTATTCTTACATTGATTCTACTGAGCATTGGACAGCTTTGTTTTGTAATTATGTTTTCTCTAAAATTGGAGGAGCATAGTTCAGTTTCAGAATGAAGGTTCTGCATGTGGAAGGCCCCGTCACATTCAGTCACCAGTACTTTAAGTGGACAGATCTTGGAGAGGTCTCTTTCTGAAACCTTCCAGAATTGCTGCTCTGGTGTAATTAGTACTGGGCTAGACTATAGCAAGCAGTTGTTTATATAGCCTTGCAGTTTAAGCCTCATATCCTGAAATATGAGCATTCTTATACAGCACAGCAAACTGCAGACCAGGAAGTTTAGTGTTGAATATTAGTATTTCTTCTTTCTCTTGTTTAAGACTCAGTTCACATTGTTGATTGCTTTCCCATTTACTCCAAATAAGTTTCAGAGGCAGCAGGCAAACAGGATTTAGATTTCTTTGGAGAAGAAAAAGCACTGGATACTTAAGATACTTTAGTAATAATCGCTTGGTTTACCAATAAGCAGAGCATGGTGGACAAAAGGAGGTATTCTTTCAGCAAGGAGCCTTATAGCATAATGGCCAAGACTATCCAAGTTATGGAGCAAATAAAATGTCCTCCCCTTGTCCTGTCGGCAGGAGGTCCAGATGACACATGGTCCAAACCCAGGTTCGGGGGGGGGGGGGGTCAGTCTGGATAATATCAAAACCCAGGGAATTACCCCCTTTACTAATGAATTTTTAAAATTCACTTTTTGCTCCAGATGTTCCCAGAAGATGTAGAGCACTTCATTGTGATACCAGGTGTCTGTTTACAACGTGTCACGTTGTGCTACCGGACATGGCCACCACTGCAGCACATCACTTGCTCTGAGGTCAGAATGAGGGGCTCAGCCATGTGATCCACACTGGGTGCCTCATTCTGACCTCAAAGTGAGTGATGTGTGGCAGCAGCCATACTTGGTGGCCCAGTGGGACATGCTTGCAAACAGCCACCTGGAGTTTCAATGGGAATGCCAAGAAACAAGGGGACATTGGGGAAGATCTGGGGCCAGAATATTCTGGGATGCCCCTGGAGTATTTTGGCCTAGGCAGACAGAGCCCAAGTTCCAGCTAATTCTAGCAAGAAACACTCAGCTCTCTATTTCTAACACTACATGATCTTGAGGGATTTTAAAGGCTTAAAAGTATTATGCCATGAAATTTGTTATGGCTTGCGCCACAATGAAGTTGTTAGCTTTAAGGTGCCACAAAACCCTTGATTGCTTTTGCTGAAATAGACTAATATGGTTATTCCTTTGGAAATGTTCTCTCAGTGTCTTTTTCCATCGCTTCCCTGTCTCTCTCCATTTGAAACTCAAAGTTTGACACTGAATATGGCCTTGAGTCAGAATGCACAAGTTTACTTAATGTACAAAAAAGAGCACTAAAGATCATTGCATTGACCAGAGGAGCCTTCCTTTCTAGGCATCTGCACTATGTCTGGTTCTCCTTGGGGAGTGGTGGTTGTGACGGTATGAAGGTAAAGGAACTTGGGTTATCCTCTTCCAAAGCCACTTATGCTTCTTTAACTATGATGGAAACCACCAAATGTGATGGAACAGAACTGAGATAGGTTTCAAAGGCTGAGCTTTAGAACTGGAAAGTGATTCTCAGCCTTGATGAGGCTCGGGTCTATAGTCTATAATATTACTGCTGTCTGTTTTATTTGAAACAGCTTTTCAATATCTTATAGAATCATAGAGTTGGAAGAGACTGAGATTGTGTTATATGGAAATAAAGCAGGACTTTCGTATTATAATATGCAGGCGCCTGGTTATTCATTACCTTGTTAGTACAAGGATCTATGAGAAGTCATGCAAGTAAAATGATATCCTACTGCAGTATAAACAAAATCAGCTAATTTAAAATGCAGTTCGTTTCAATACTGGTCTTTCTCGTTTTCTTTGAGGTTCTACATTTATGAGCATTTTGAAGCATGTCAAACAGTATTTTAAAAAGAAAAAGAAGTTCATTCTCATTTTTTCAGGAGCAAGTGTCAAAACTGGTAAAATATATCCCTTTGGCAATAGTCAACCAATAGTTGTCACTCTGGGAATCTATTCCAAGAATCCTTTAAAAAAATACCTGACACAATATAAACACACACAATAGTGTTGGTGTGTGTTTGCATTTAGTACTGATGGCAAATGTGACAGCATGAAATACTGACACTCAGCAGGCCCATTCCAGCCCTTCTTCCAAAAGTAATTCTCCATAAATCAAGTTAAAAACTTTATATTGCACAAGAGTTGCTTTATTTTTTTTAAAAAAATTAAATCTTAAATCTTACCAGTAAGTGTCAATGCCTGCCAACTTTCTGACATTATACTAGACTTATGTACATAGAGAAGTCCATTCTGAACTGCTCAATCTGAACATTTATTTATTTTTACTTATTTAATGTATTTGTTTCACACCTTTGAGAGTGCATACAATTTAAAGGTGGGCAGTTTGCCCACAACAATGTAACAATAGCATGCATTCACACCCACACCATGTACACATAGACAAGCATGTGCACACACGCACACAAATAGGTATACCTTAGTGCATAAAGCCTCTGATAGTGAAGCTCCTTTTTACAAAATCTTTTCATGCTTGCACAGTCTTTCCCTTTTCTTCCTCATCCTCAATCTATCTGGAAGCTTTTAGCAACCTCAGCCTTGGGAGGATGATGAAGGGTAGGACAAACACAGACTTTCAGTATCCTGTTGCAGCCATGTGTCTGGAGTAAACAGTGCAATAAAGCTTGAGCTGGAAAAAATGGGATTCTACTCTAGTTGATCCTACTGTAGGTATGTGTGCTTACCTACAACAGCTAAGGTAAACAGCATTGACCTCCAGAATCCCTCAATAAGCAGCCATTAACAGTAAGACAGGGAATAAGGGAGAAAGCAGATAAGCCTGCCTCGCCAGCTACCTCAACAAGTTAAAGAAGCATAGATTTGTTTGGCCACCAAACTGGAATTTTAAGAAAAGTGGAGGCTGGTGGAAGACAAAGTCATCCCTGGGTGCAATTTCGAAGAAGGCTTCAATTGGAGTGACTTGAAGGCACACAACAATCTTTATATGTTCACTGGGTTATTTCTTAGCAACAGAAAGAAAGACTGATCTAAAAGACAAGAAATTCTCATTTTTGTGTGTGCGTCTAGCTGGTGTTCAATGTAGCAATGTGTTGTTCCTTCCTGTCCAGTCATCATGCAAATTGTCTTGCAAAGGAGGAGACTGTGATACTACGTACTCTATTGTGTCTCCATATTCCAATTCACACAGCCTATCTAGAAAGATACAATTATGAATAGCAGTTGAGATATCCAAGAGAACAACAGTATGTAGAGACATCTTGTAGCCCCTTTAAGACTAAAGAAGTTGGCAGCATGAGCTTTCATAGACTTAAGTTCTCCTTCCTTAATTCTGTAGACTAACACAGCTATATCTTTGAAGAGAACAACAGGATTGCGTTCCCCCGCCCTATTCTCAGCATGAGCTATTTCATAGGCGAGGCAATTACTGTTCCAAAAACGATCTGGTGGTGAACTGAAATATTCAGTCAGTTTAATCTGAAAGTGCCTGGAGTTAGAACATAATCACTCACATGAGTGTCTCTTAAACAGGAAAATGATACTTGCAACTAGTGTATAGCTGTCATTTTTTTTTACTGTTGTAATCTGCTTGGATTCCTCGAGATTAAGCAGAAGCCCAGGTTAGGTTTCCTCAGGAGGTACTTGTTCATCCTCTCTTTAGAAGAGCCTTGTACCACCCTACTCTCAAAGACGAATTTACAACCTACTGAACCCAACTGGACATGCCCTCCGTATTAAATGTAATAGGCCAGGAAGGACAAAGATCAAGCACACTAGGGCCTTAAGCAGATGGACAGCTTGGAGTGGCCTCTGGCCACTCCAGCTGTGCTTGAGCAGTGCAGGACCACAGTGACTAGATACCACAGTTCCAAAGCCAGCTGCTGTCATAGCCTACAACGTGTGGATTGTTCACGTGGCTTCTGGCTGCTCTGGGAGCATGCGTCATCTGCACGCCCAACCCCATGGTGGTCATAAGCTGCGCCTTACTGTCCATCTGTTTTGGGCCAAAGTGTTGTTTAAACATGACCAAGTATCTTATCAGCATCAAGTCTGAAATGAAACTCATTCAATACAAGTGGACCAGATAGTATTCTGAATTTCTTTCCTCCTGGGTATTCACTCAGTGTTCAGTCAAAGTCGTGTCAAATCAAAATCTTCAAGGTGCCTCACAAATGTGTCATAATATACTGCTGAGGGTACAACCATCTCTATGTCCCTGTGTATTACTCTGGAAAAGACTGCAAGAGGCTTCACTTTCTGTAGACAATGTTGTGAAGAGGCAATGAAGGTGAAAAACAAATCTTTACTTTGCCACCCTCACTACCACAGAATAGACTCAATAATGCTTGATTAATAAAATTCAGTATGACTTTTTCTTTACCAGTATTCCAGCTACTTGCTTCATTAACATCACCTCAAAAGTATATTACAGCGCGCCCGCGCCATACGCGGGTGCATACACGCTCAAGCCGCGGGGCATGCGCAAGGCGGAAGGGGTGGTGTCCCATTCAATTGCATGGGTGCGCACGCCCATTGCGCCCTGCACGCCGCCGCACCACCATGCTGCCATGCACGAGCCCCATTGTTTACAATGGGGCTTGAGCATAGGCGGAATTCACCTTACGCGGAGGGATCCGGAATGGATCCCCGTGTAAAGCGAGGGCCCACTGTATTTTATATGCTTACAGCTTTTTGCCAAGTATTGAAAAATCAAAAAAGATATTCAGATAGTCGAATGGCTGATGAAAATAATGAACTTAATGGAAACTGACCTACTTTCTTATGAAATAGAAGATAAGAAACAAGACATCAATAGCAATAGCAATATCAACAGCAAGTCCATTTCTATACCTCTTATCAGTACACTTAAGCACTCTCTAAGTGGTTTACAAAGTGTAAGCTAATTGCCCCCAACAATCTGGGTACTCATTTTAGCGACCTCAGAAGGATGAAAGCCTGAGTCGAACCTGAGTCCTTTTGGTACTAAACTCACAACCTTATGGTTTATGAGTGGCTGCAATACAGGCATTTAACCACTATGCCACCAAGACAGAAAAGCAGAGTGGAGGAAAACTTATTTTTTTTCTAAAAAGGAAATGGGGTAAACTATTATATATTAAAAAGATAGAGGATTAGCTCCTAATAAAAGCCAGCAGCTCCTTTTCAGGCTTCTGAAGGCACAGAGAATGTAGCAGAAGAACTGGAAATACCCTGTCCTTGATTTTACAGTTTCTCCCCTGGCTACACTGCCCCACGGAGTTCTGGTGATGTAGGTTGCCAACATCCCTTGTACTGCTTGGCCAACAATGTCTAGCGAGGCCTTTCAATTCAGTCCTGAAAAGACCTGCAGATCACAGCACTTATTGTTTACTGGGCTAAGCTTTCAGTCCACTTGAAGTGGAATGCTGCACGAACTGATTGGCAAAGGGGGTAGGGAATGCCAGCTGACTGTCTACTTGGCCACATGGCAGGGCACAGTCTCATCTGATTGCTTCAGCTCAGATTAAAGGCTCACCATGCATCAAGTAAACAACATTCCACCAGGCACAACCCCTAGCAATTTCTGTGAATTAAGCTTTGCGGCTTTCTTTCTGAATTCAGCAAGGGATGTATGTACATTTGGTTTAATGCTCCTGGACTACAAAAATGGAGCAAAGAGGCTTATTTACCTGCCTGATCTGTGTGTATTTCAAGGTTCCAGGGAAAGGCTGCACACACACACACACAAGGCATTAAATTATCTTCCTTTGACTTTGTCTCATAGACGATGGCCTTGTACAGACAGCAAAAATAAAGCTGCTTGGAGTCACAGTGGGAGATATGGTGTTTCAATGATGCATGCCCTAAGAGTCCAGAAGCCACACCAAAGCCATGCTCCAGTCCTTAGGGCTGGAGCATGGCTTTGGTGTGAGTTCTGGACTCTTAGGACGCATGCATCATTGAAACACCATATCTCCACTGTGACTCGAAGCAGCTTTATTTTGGCTGTCTGTACAAGGCCGATATTAACAATTAAGTGCCGATAAACTAATTAGGACAGTAAAAAACAAAATGAAAAAATCCCTATAAAGAGATTTTTCCTTGATGAGAAAGGCCTAGGCCAATATTCTGATTTTGCTAATATTCCCCTTACCTGCCTGAGTTTTCCCAGATTCTAGGCATGCTGCTTAGTTCAGTGAAAAACTGATGGCAAAAAAGGTGATCTGATAAGAATACAAGTAGAAGTGCCTGTGCATAGCAAAATGTTGATGATGTTATTTTTCTTTTATTCGTACTGCACTGGAAATGTAGGTGTACATTTTACATGATCTTCTCTCCCTATTAATCCCCACCACACCACTATAAGATAGGTTTGCTAAGTGTTGTTTTGTCCAAAAGTCACATACTGTAGTAAAGTCCATGACCAAGCAGAGCTTTGATTTTAGGTCTCCTTGTTCTAAATCCTGCAGTTAATACATTATTCTATATCGGTGTTCTCAAAACAGCTGTAACTAAATAATTATATGAAGGTTGAAACATAGTGGAAGAAAAATGAAGTAATTAATGTACTGAATTTGCATAATTAGAAAGCAAATGAGAAGAATTTTTCTAATTAGAATAACATGTATAATGTAAAAATTAGATGCCTATGTTTGAGGAAGTGGAATATGGCAGCTCTACCTATGAATCTCTCCGAACAGACAGTGTATGGTCAGTGATGTAGAAAAAGTTTGATTGTGTATTCATCCTGTGGAAACTTTTCCATTTTGAAATGTGGTTAAGTTAAAACCATAAACCACACAGAACAGACTAAATGACTGTCATTTACCTTTTTCCCATACAAATGATATCTTTTCCTCCTTCCGCGGCCTGGAAAGGGGTGTCCTTGGTTCTTCATGCCCTAAGGACACCTCAACAGTGGCAGGGAAAGGGAGAAAGGGGCCACTCGGCCCCTTTCTCTTTGTATCGCTGGCGCAGCTGTTTAAAGGCTACGTCAGCGATACGTGCAGCCGAAGGAGCCCTGAAACGGAGCTCCTTCGGCGCCACTGAAAGGGCACCACAAGCGCCCTGCAGCGGCACCAGAATGTCATGTCCGCAACGCGCCATTTGGCTGCAGCGCGGCCGTGATGTAATGGCGGCGCCCATGTAGAAAGGGTGCCGCCATTACAACGTACTAGGGTTGCAGGGCATCTGGAAAGGACGCCCTGAGGCAACCCTAGTATGTATCCAGGCCGACGCTTTTCACCGGTCTGGATACCACCATTATTTCTTTTCCTGAGGTATAATGGTATTCCCTTCAGCTTCACTCACTCGGTCTCTGCACTACCTATAAGAACTGTTTTGAGTTCAGAAAAATCTGATTCCATACAATTAGCTGAACATCCTGTTTCACCAAGATACACGTGAGTCTATGGCCGCTTACACATTTTATCTTGGCTACTCATACCTGTGACAGATTGACAAGCAAGAGATTTTTGTAAAACAGAAACAAACTTAATGTGTTTGTTAGTTAGTTTATTCCTGTGAATGCTAGAGTTTGTAAATGCTTATTTCCTTAGAACAATAATTTGATATTCATATCTATATTTAGTCCATCTAACACAATTAACAGCAACACAGCAGCTCAGACAACTATGGATATTTGTCAGGTCAAGTTTTTCAATTAAACCAACAATCTTCTTTATATTATGTCAACTGTTGTTGTTGTAGTGCCTTCAAGTCTTGCTGGCAGCCCTAAGGCAAACCTATCATGGGGTTTTCTTGGCAAGATTTGTTCAGAGTGCATTTGCCATTGCCTTCCCCTGAGGAGAGAATGTGACAGTGGGTTTTATGGTTAAGCTGGGAATTAAACCCTGATCTCCAGAGTCATAGTCCAATTCTCAAACCACTATGTCATGCTGGCTCTTGTATAGTCCTTCCCAATTATTTGCTTCATCTCTGCTATCAGTGTGTTGTTTTGTTTCTGGTGCATGTGTGCATTTATACATGCATGTGTCTCCTGGTCTTTGTGCCAGAGTGATAGCTCTTTATCCCTTTCATTTGAGGAGCCTTCCTGACTCAGAGAAAGATGAGGAGGTTGTGTGTTGGAGGAAGCATGTCAGACCCAGTCTGTCATTCTTTTCTTCCTGACAGCATGGATGAGACAAGGATAAAGACTTTAAGGCATGGGAAGTGGGGATACAACAATTCTTGGAGAAGAACCCCACATTTTTCTCATTGGAAGGGAAATTCAGGAAGAAGTGTATTTCTCGCAGGGAGGAGGGCTTTCAACATCTGAGGAAACAGGCTGCATAAAACCAACAAGTGCAATTCCCAAACCAAAGAAATGCTTTCATATGTTGCCATGAGGCTGAGAAGTGTCTGATTAATTAGGGTCCCTAGTTAAATTGAGACAGAGAAGCTTTAATTAATCTGTTAAATTTGCTAAATGTTTCAGCTACATTTTTCACCATTAATAACCCTAATGTTTTCCTTCAGTTGTAGTTAACAATGGAAACTGCCTTGCACCAGGTCAATACTATTTGTCCGTTGTAGCCCAGTGTTTTCACTGTGCATGGAAGTGGCTCACCAGAGTTTTAGTAAAGGCAGGATTTTTTAAAGTGGAAATACCAAGGATGAACACAGAGCACTCTTCATGTGGGTCTTACCACTGAACTACGTTCTCTCCAAGCTTTTTCTCAAATGTTTTTACTGAATTTTATTTGAATTTAATGGAACATTCCACTAGAGGGAAGTAGAGCCAACTGCTTCTACTGTATTTGCTCCTTCAAAATCTCACTGAAACCAGTGTGAATTACTACCAAGTAAGTATTCCCAGGGATATAGTCTTACAATTGCAATCTAAAAACCAAATTCTTTGGAATAAGTGGTTGACTTCTGGTTGGAAGTCTTACTTATTTAAAAATGTATGGTCATGATTCTTGGTCAAGTTTTGGAGATCCGAGGCCTTGTCCTGCCTTAAAGCAATTGGTGGCCTGAAAAATGAAACCAGAAATGGCCACAAGTCCACTGTTGGTTACATTTTAAGCAATACTTTTTGATGGAAATTAAGATATGGACTGCTTGCCACTGCTGTATGTTTCTAGTTCCTTTTCTTTTTTAGAAAGGGGGTGGTGGTGGAGGAGGAGGCACATGGGATGATAGAAAGATCTTGGAGTGGTTCAGGAGCCACATGGCAGTCTGTGGAGTTTGTGTTGCCATTCTATCCTTCCTAAAGCAATGAACTTAATTTAATTACATATCAGATTCTGTGTAATGGATACATACCCATACGTATGATGATTTAATAAAGCAGATGAGATGAGAGAGCTATTTGTTCACAGAATTTTTATGTGGGTTAGTTTGTTTTAAAGTTTATTGTTTATGCAGAGGTCATGATAAAATCACTGATACAAAAACCAGATATAAATAACAAGATGTATCAGGCAGAGAGCAAAAAGTTGTAAAATTGTATACAAAGCAAATATAAATGAATAATTAACATCAAAGACCTTTAAATAATCTTCAGCATGAATATTAATTTAATGTTTTGATTTCTCGGCTGCAATGCAAATAAAGCCGCTTTATGAGCTACTTGGAGAATTTTAGTGGCTAAGAGTGTGAGCCAGGAACCTATTAGTTCAAATCTTTAGGTGAGTCATGATCACTCAGAGCCTAACTAAACATGATTTTAAACATCTATTTGAACAAATCTGCTTAACACTGAAGCATCTGTTTTGGGGGGGAAACAACCAGTTAGGTGAGAAGTAGTAGCAGTTTAAACATCAAATAGACATTTTGTTTCTCCTCCCCTTCCCCTTTCAGCAGAGGAAAGAAGGGGATGGGGATTCAAGAGCCAGGAAATCCCAAGCACCTTTCCCTCATGATGGTAAAGACAGAGAAACACACAAGCAAGAGAAGGTAGTAGCATCTTATAATGCTGCCTAGAG
Organism: Sceloporus undulatus; assembly: GCF_019175285.1. Classification (NCBI taxonomy): domain Eukaryota; kingdom Metazoa; phylum Chordata; class Lepidosauria; order Squamata; family Phrynosomatidae; genus Sceloporus; species Sceloporus undulatus. Next base: position 110,594,454 of record NC_056526.1, read on the forward strand.
GGAAGTTACAAACATCCCTGCTCACTTCCTTACACATCTTCTCTGGGCCATGTAGCATAAACAGTTGGTGATAGGACATTTATCTTTAGATATTTGTATTTCGTAGATGTCAAACTATGCCCTAAATGCCCTAAAGGCACCAGAACCTGCCTGATCCTGGAAGCTAAGCAGGATCAGCCCTGGTTAATACTTAAATGGGATACCACTAATGAACACCAGATACTGTAGGCTATATTTCAGAGGAAGGAACTAGTAAAACCACCTCTCAGTATTCCTTACCTAAGAAAATCCAATGAAATTCATGTGGTTGCCATAAGTTAACAGGCAATTTGAAGGCAGGCACACACACCCGCACACCCACAAATGTCAAACTGGTCATTTTCTAGTGGTTGGTCATGGCCAAACATGGGGAGGACACCACATCCTGAAATATCAGGAGAGCATGCCACCACCATCCCACTCAGTCCACAAGCTGCTCATGTCCTCATCCTCTTCATTCCTACGAGTCTTACAGCAACATTTTAGTAGTTCTCAGCCTTGGTGAGAAATGCTGTTTTGCCTTTCTATGCCTGTGTAACATATAGCCTTCCAGATGTTTCTGAACTTCAATTGCCATCATGCCTGACCATTGGCAAGATCAGCTAGGACTGATAGGTGACATTCAACAACATCTGGAAAACAGGGTAGAAACTGCTCCTGCAGTCTAAACTTCCATGTTGCAATATTAGTAGTAGTAGTAGTATTGTAAAGGTAGTCGCTTGACATGAATGTCTAGTCATAACCAACTGTAAGGGGCAGTGCTGCCTCCGTTTTTAAGCTAAAAGAGCCAGAGTTGTCCGAAGACTGCTCTGGTGGTCATGTGGCCAGCATGACTGCACCGAACGTTGTTACCTTCCCATTGAGAAGTGGTACCTATCTATCTACTTGCATTTGCATGCTTTTAAACTTCTAGGTTGGTAGAAGCTGGGACTAGTGATAGGAGCTCACTCCATCATGCAGTACTCAGGCCTCAAACTGCCAAACTTTTGATCTTCCGATCATCAGAATTGGCGTTGTAACCACTTAGCCACTGCATCCCATGATGATGATGGTGATGATGATTGAAGCAAATGTATTGTTGTTCTCCCCTTCCCTACCTGCCGCCAGTTTTCCTGGATATAGTGGTTGACAGTGGGATAACATGATACAGTACTCAACCACTCACGGGCGGGGTACATACCGCCACTTTGCAGTGCTCTGCCGCCGCCGCCGGTAGGTCCGCGGGGGAGCCGGAGCCTTCAGATGGCGCGACTCCCGCGCGGACCGAAAAAGAAGCTCCAAAATGGAGCTTCTTTTTCCGTCGCATTTGCGACGTAGCGAGGCGCCAGGGGCGCACTCGCTACGTCACAAAGGACGTGAGGCGTACGGACGCTCAGCGTCCAATACGCAAAGATGGCGCTGGCCATGTAGAAGGGCCGGTGCCATCTTGTACGGACGGAGTCAGTACTAGGCCCAGGGGCGTCTATAAGAGACGCCCCTTTTTTAAACTGGGACGTCCTCCGGACGTCCCAAATGCCGGTACAGAAAGCCCCACAGTTACACAAGCCTCTGAGTCCACAATAGGTGCAATCCTTTTTGATAGAAGTACTGTAGCTACAGTTTTATTGTTTTAAGATATTTGGTTAAATGGAGAGTGCTTAAAATGTATACACTGAATCTGTTCCTAAGCATACTGCTGTGCTGGTGTCCATATAACTGTGCTTAAGACTGTGGTCTCTTGGGAACTAAAGATGTTTTAAGGGAAAGCATGTCCTGATTACTTTCTGAGAAGTGAGGATTTACTGTAGGTAAGCCCTCTGTGATTACCTTGTAAAATTGGAAATGTCTTATATTAAACTCTTACAAACCAATATCTAACAAACACAAAAGCCTAAATTTATTTAGGCTTGCATCCTTCCGAGGTCACTAAAATGAGTACCCAGCTTGTTGGGGGCAATTAGTTTACAGTTGAAACAGTTAGAGACTGCTTAGGAGGTATGAAGTGGTATATAAATGAAGCTGCTATTGCTATTTATTTTATAGATAAAGGGAATGAAAACATGGTGACTTTATAGTAGGAGGGTAGAATCTATGGCACTTGAAGTACTACTGGACTCCAAGCATACAGAAGCAACAATGAGCCACGATAGCACTTTGGCGATCCATAGTTGTGTGATCTGTTTTCTGCACAGCGAAACGCAGCCTTCTGGCAGAAAGGGGCCAGAGGCAAGTGATCAGGGCTGCCAACTGCCTCCCAAAACCAACTGTTGTGTGAATGTGTACACAGCAGCAGGCTTTGGGAAGGTGTTAGCTGCTGTGATCACTGCAAGGGGGAGTGGGAGATGGGACGAGGAGCAGAATCATTCCCACTGACTGCACGTGACTGTCTGCAGTGGAAGGGACCCATCACATGAAGGCAGTAATGGAATAGCAATGAGATTCAGAGACTGTTGATGGGTTTTGCCCATCAATGAAAAGGTGCACTACAGTAACAAATGGAATGCGAGGCACCAGTGGGATGGACATGATGTTGTGTTCTAAACATCAGCCATAGATGTTTTTATCCTGTTTAAATTTTACCTTTATAGCCTCATGTGATAAAGACACACAATACAAAGAGTCTTGTGCTCTAGCCAGTGAGGGGATGAAATTAGTTGAAGATGAGAAAGGAACACTTAAATAGTTTAAGGACACATCTTCATTTCATCTCATATGGCACTATTGTGGCATTATTGCATTGTCTTTGGGGCCAGCCCAAAATATTGTGCCTTAGATGTACTGAAGCTGAACAGAACAGCAGCTGCATCTTTTTTCACCACTGGCAAAGGGTGGTGGTTTTCCATTGTACCTGGGAGCAGTCATCTAGCTTTGGGAAGGCAGGTCACATAGCACACATGGTTTGGTCTTCTCCAACATTGGCCACCTGAGGCTATCACCTCACTTTGGTTAATGATAAGGCTGGCACCAGTTGTCCGGCATAATAATCATGTCAGAATTGCAGAAACTGATGTGTGGGGGCTAAAAAAACATTATCCACTTGGGGACCTATCATATTCTCATACAAACTCCACAAGATTGGCTGAAAGTGTAGAGACCCTGGAGCATTTACCTGTCTGTCAGATCCCTTTATGGCACCCAGTTCTTTTTAGCTCTCAGTGAAAAGAAATAGCAAGTAGTCTGAATGGAGAGAAAACTGGACCTCTCTTTTAAAGAACTCTCAGATGAAAGGACTGTCTACTTCTCTTTTACAGTCCATACTGGGGTCCCTTGTGGGAATCTCCACATCATTAGCAATTCCAGGCTTCTTCTGTATCTCAGCAAAGGATGAAGGGTGATCATTGGGGTGTATCTGTACTGCAGAAATAAGGCAGTTTGACATCACTTTAAATGCCATAACTCTATTCTACATAATCCTGGGATTCATAGTTTGGTGGGGCACCAGAGCTCTCTGACAGACCAGGCTGAAAAGTCTACAAATCCCAGGACTCCTCAGGATGGAATTTGATGGAGTTAAATTGTCAAATTGCTTTATTTCTGCAGTGTGAAAGAGCTGCTGGAGAGAAATAAAAAGCTAGCTTGCCTGTACATATTTCACGTATCTGTCTTCTCACTTCCTTCACACTTCTTGTTGATGACATTTCTATTCGACCGGTCCAGGAAGCCTGAAGTCTTGGTTTCATTTTTTATTCTTCTTTGTCTTTCATCCCTCACATCCAGGCCACAGCCAAAGCCTGTAGATTCTTTCTCTACAACATTGCCAAAATCCGTCCATTTCTCTCAACCTCCACTGCCAAGACTCTGGTCCATGCCCTGGTGGTCTCCCAACTAGATTATTGCAACCTTCTTCTGGCAGGGCTTCCTCTCTCTCATCTTCAGCCTTTAATTTCCATTCAGCATTCAGCGGCACGCATCATTACATCCGTACACCGCTTTGACCACATTTCTCCTTTATTATCATCCCTTCACTGGCTCCCCTTTCCCTTCTGTATCCAATATAAGCTTCTGTTGTTCACTTTTAAAGCCCTGCATGGGCTGGCTCCTCTTTATTTATCTGATCTTCTTTCTCCTTACATTCCCACTCGTACCCTCCGTTCTAGTAGTCAAGGTTTGATGTCCCAGCCTAGGATCTCTACTGCCCCATCCCAGATTCATCCCTTTTCACTTGCTGCCCCTCACTCCTGGAACCTTCTTCCCCCACGAACATGAGTCATCACTTCATTGATGACTTTTAAATCTGAGTTGAAGACCACCCTGTTCAGGGAAACATTTCCAGGCACTATGTGAATATTTATCTGATATTTGATTAGATAGTCGGATGTTGATGTTTTAATTGTTGCCTGCTTTTTTAACTAATTCTATTTTATATTACCTATTGTTTATATGTATTTTGTAGATTGTACACCATTGGCAGGTTTTATATTTTTATATTTGAGTTGATTATTTGTATGTGAAGCGCTGTGTACATTTATAGCGCTATAGAAATAAACTATAATAACAATAATAAAATAATAATCTTCTCAAGCTCATCCTTTTCCAAGAAATCTTGGCTCATCCCTTGGCCCTCATTTTCAATGCAATGTGGCTCCTTCCCACCCAGTATCCCAAGATACAGTTTATTGCAGAGTACTATTGATGGTGCATAATGGCCACAGGAGGCAAGTGGGTAGGTAAATGGTGCAGGCCCTCATCCACATCAGAAGCATATGATGGACAGGGGCCCCCAGAGTTGCTTTCTCCTTAAAATGTAAGTGGCCAATTTGAGCACCTTTTTAAAAAGAAAGCATGAGTAATAATTTATCATGCAATTTGTCTTTAAGTAGCTGCATTCCATCATAGTCATGCAGAGCTGGGGTAGCCCTGTCCATGCGACCACTTTCTTTTATCCTCCTACTTTTCTATTTTAGTTTAAATTATAAGGTTCTAGAGGAAGCTTATCAATATAAAGACTGCCTGAAGATTCACTGCTCTCTACCTACAATGGACCATGTGAGCTTTGCATTGGATAGACAATTCTGGGTTTTCAGATGTTGTCCCTTCCAAAAGGAAAGTCAAGTTTATTGCCTGTTTCTGCTTTTTCAGTAACCAGGAAGCTTAAAAGCTTTTCAGGCTAAGGTCTAATACCTGATGAGCCCAATATGAGTTCTGTGGACTCTTCCTCCCATTACATCATCTTATAAAAATCTGCAGACCCTGACATGACTTGAAATCAAGTCACCCCACCTTCTACTTCTTCCCCAGCCCACTTTTTATGATTGCACACTTGGACAAAAGACCTGGAGGTGATGAAAGCTAGTAGATTTTTCCCCCTTTTGGGATGGCCTAAGGAAACTATTAGTACAATGTGAACATTTGTATCATCACCAGCACATCTGCTCCAGTGTTTTGCATGTCTTTGCTCTGTTATTCTACAAAGCACCATGCACATGAAATACACCAAATTCAGAACAAGACCATGCAGAAGCAGCAAGCTTGGTTATCAATGGCCAGGTGCCATTGTCCAGAAAAGTGATTCTCAAACTGTGCATATCCAGGAGTTGATAGACTATAGGTCCCAGTATCCCTCATTATTGGCCATGCTGGTTGGAAATTGAAATCCAATAACTTCTGGGGATTGGAAACCACTGTGTAAGGGGACATGTGCCCACACTACATCCTTGCAGTTTACTATCTTTCTTCATTACAGCCAGCAGCAGCAGCTCACCATAAAACACTACAGTTTGACTTTACTAGCTTCCAGAGCACTTGGAAGCCCTATGCTTTGAGAAACTGTTCTCCCCCACTCCTTCTGGAGTCAGTTGGACAACATCCCAACCTTTTCCGGTATTAAATATTCTGCTGCCTCACACTGGGCATGAGTTATGGGCATCTCAGCTCTCTTTAATGCTCCTATCTAGTAATGTAGTATACTGCCAAAATCACACTTTCTAACACCAGTGAATGGAGGAGTTATTGCATAGATGTTTCCCCCGGGCTCTTTGAGATTATTTTAAGGGTAGTCTGTGTGAAAACTGAGACGAAGCCCTAGAAGTATTTCACTGAAGCCCAAATCCTTCCCTGCTCCCATGTCCCATCGTTGCTATTTTTGAGTATGCCTTGGGAACCTTGCTGAAGAGGTGGGTGGAAAAGGAAGGGTTCTGCTGTCTCTAAAGTTTAAATGCTGCTTCTTGTAAGATCAACTGGGAACATCTTGAGAACAATTCAGCTCTCTTAGAGTTATAACTAGTTCAAGATACACCATGCAATGGCATGTAGTATTTTATAGGTTTTATTACCCTCTGTTGTTTACAGGTCATCCCATCTGGATCTTGTTAGGTGGATTAGTTACCTTTTATGACTGATTCTGCTCTGCATTTTTTTGAGGGAGCTGTCTGTGGTTTGAGTGTTACTGCTTTGGGTTTGCTATTTGAGAATCTAAAAGGCAGTTTATCACATCTTAGAAATGAATGGAACACGAGAAAGTAAGGCTGGCTGTGGTAGGTAAGTCAGACCAATTGTTAATTTACCCTAGCACCCTGTTTCTGAAAGCAGGCCAGGACAGATATCAGGATCAATGCATGCATGGGTTATTTACTCCCAACTTTGGTAATCAAATATGTGGGAACATTTTAAAATGGAAATTGCATATTTTGTTCAGTTTGCTAATAATAAGGGAATATGTTCACTTGCCAGAGGGAATTTTACAAATTAATGGACCTTATCACACTAGATGAATCCGGCTCAGAAATGGGATTTAAAAGTAGACAAAAAACCCGCAAATGCGGGATGTTTTTCAGATGACATTTCTCCCAAACAGCAATAGTGAAAATAAAGTGAACAGAAAGTGGACAAAAATGACACTTTTTTACTTTCGGGAACTTCTCAAAAGTAAAAAGGTATCATTTTTGTCCACTTTCTGTTCACTTCATTTTCATGTTATTGCTGTTTGGAAGAAACGCATCTGAAAAACATCCTGCATTTGCAGGCTTTTTTCTGCTTTTAAAATCCCGTTTCTGAGTGAAATTCGTCTAGTGTGATAAGGCGAATTTGTATGCCCAAACGTTTTTTGCCCAAACCTCACTTTAAAAGTTCAGCATCTTTCTGAATGCCAGTGATAGAAGAAAAAATCCCATCTATCATTTTCTTGTAGATCTAAATAATCAGAATCAACACGGATTCCCTACCTCACAGGGTTGCTGTAAAGATAAAGAGGAGAGGGGGGACAGGCATGTATGATCTCAATGAAGGAAAGAGGGGTATAAATGAAGAAAAGGGGGGCATATAAATGTATCTAATCTCTGGATGGATAGATAGATAGATGAAAAGCCATAAATGAAAAATGTTTGTTACATGGTTTTGGGACAAAGTGGGATATGTCTACTTCCACATTAAACAAAACAAAACTTAAAATCAAAACGATGCTATTGTTGACAGTGATACACTATGGAGGGTAAGGAAAGGACCCATGAAGATGGTCCTACTGAAGGAGTTTATCACACGGGACGGATCCTGTGCAGAAACTAAATTTAAACTGGGGGGGGGGGAAGCAAAAGCGGGTAGATTTTCAGATGACGTCGGGGTTTAACCCAAACAGAAAGTGGACAAAGCCTGCAAAAGCTGGTTGATTTTCACACAGCGTAAGGGTTAATGAGCAATAACACGACATTAACCCGAAGAGAAAGTAGACAAAACCCACTCCTGAAAGTAAAAAGGAGCGGGCTTTGTCAACTTTCTATTCGGGTTAATGTCATGTTATTGCTTATTAACCATGATGTGTCTGAAAATCAACTCTCTTTTATAGGTTTTTTTTCCCAGATTTTTAAATCCCGTTTCTGCACAGGATCCATCCTGTGTGATAAACTCCATAGTCTGGAAAGGAAATAAATAATGCAATGGTATGAAGCAGTATGAGAAGCAAATACATATATTTTTAAATGCAGAAACAACAGTTAAATGGCACAGATTCTCAGGATATCCTCTGAAAAATTGATATACTTCATATAGAAAAATATTTTTAAATTTTACTGGCCTGTTCCTACTGTGCTTCAGTTTCTGAGTGGCAAAACATCATTTTCTCTGGTTTCTAACCAATCAAATATTGTGTGACTCTTGAATTCACTCCAAACAATTGCTACTTGGTTTTTTCTATGTTGGTGTTTGAGAAAACCAAAGGCCTTGTAAAGTTGCAAAAGTTTGGCACAAATTATATTGTTCCCAGTTCTTTTGAACTTGGTTTGATCATTCTCATGCAATTGAAACAGAAGAAGAAAAGAATAATCACAGAGAAAATTGTCAAAGTGTATTTGCACAAGTGGTGTTTCAAGGCTATAGTTCTCTGCATTAGAATTTAGGAAGTTCTATTGAATTCAGTTAGATTTCCTAGTTCCCTGTGAACATGGGCAGGTTGTAAATCTATGTCAGCACTGCAAGTTTTAATCTCTTTGTTGAGTAGATTAACCAACTAAAGCTTTAGCTGATGAGTTCATGGGACTGTTTTAATTGCCAAAGCTAAATTTGAATTAGTGGGATGGTGACACTGTAATAGGGAATGAATAAGGAAATATTATAGATGGCATTTCTTGCTAAAGGTCTGTCTCTAAAGACACAAGACCTCTTAACTATATTTAAGAAATCTAAAACCAGACTCAGAACTTAATAATCCACTTTTCACTTTTATGGTAAATCAATTAAATTTAAATACATTTGCATATTATTAAAATCTCAGATATAAATGCATTTTTAAGAAACTGGAGGAAGTATAAAATACATTGCAATTTTTAAAAAACCTAAAACAAGCTACCATACAGTAGGACGATGCTGGCTTCCACTTAACCACAGTTAAGAAACAGGAAGCCAGCCCTGGACAAATGTGGGTGAGGTTAAGCGGGGTTCTTTTTAAACCAGGATCTCAGTAGTAGTAGTAGTAGTGGTAGTAGTAGTAGTATTAGCAGCAGCATTGTAATCATTGCTTGGAAAGATCATATTGGAATACAATTCCCAAAATCCCCTAATTCAGCATTTACCAACATTTATGTAATTTCCACTGATCCAGTGAATATCCACTAGTTAGGACAAACAATCAGATTTAAGCCTTATTATCCAGCCTCTGGAGAAATGGATTGCTTGCTTGTCACTTTTCAACATTAATTTATGTGTTAAAACCTGTATTTTATATTTGACCTCAACCTGGTGCCCTTCCATTTTACATCAAAACTCTGATTAATTTTTAAAATGTGTTATCTTTCCTAGTGTTGACAAAAACCAGTGATGTTATGGCACTGTTACAAATGAGAAGACTCTCCTTACTTAAAGTTTATGAATGGCACACTCAGACTCTCCATCTTTGGAGGTCTTTTAACAGAGGTTGGATGCACATCTTTCAGAAATGTCTTCATTGTGTTTTCCTTCATGGCAAATGATTGGACTATATGGCCCATGGATCCCTTCCAACTCTAAGATTTTCTGATTCTTGATCAGTGATGGGGGGAAGTCTTCTCTACACACTGTGCATGCTACAACTTCAACATGGCAAAACACTCACAAAAACAGTTACCATCTCTAAAAATAGATGCCATCACCATTCATTCATTCATAACCTAGACCATGGAAGAAAATGAGTTACTAGTAAATATAGTTACCTGTAACTAACCACTGTTTGGGTTAAAGGTAAAGGTAAAGGTTTCCACTTGACATTAATGTCTAGTCATAATCAACTTTATGGGACAGTGCTCATCTTCATTACTAAGCAGAGGGTGGTTTTTTGCCAAGCTATACACCATTCTCTTATATAATTTTCCTCCCTCAAAAAGTGACAGGAGTGGCAAAGCAAGGAGTAGTGCAACAAAATGTAATAAGTTGCTTTTTTAATCTTTGTAACTAATGGCAATGAGTTACTTTTCAAACATTGTTACTAGTAACTTAACATTTGTTTTTGAGAAGTAACTTTCTAAGCTCTGTCATTATCTTGTTGACAACAGAGTTGGCTTTAATATCAAGAGATATCGAGAATGATAAGATGCTCCCTCTCCAGTTGTACACATTGAGATCTGAGGTCAAATTTCTCCTTTGTTTGCCTTCTTCAGTAGCCCTGACAGGTGTGTTTGACAGCCATGTAACAAGCTCCACCTAGTAAGTTGGTGGAGATTTTGTATCTTGGTTGACTGCATTGCTATTAAATGGCTGGGGGGTTCAAAGGGAATGCTAGCCTTCAGTTCAGAAACACTTGTGTGGAGTCAAGTAGGTGAAACTAAAGCAGCAATAGAAACTTTTGTGAATCACTGAAGGATCTGGCTGATAAAGAGAATAAGTAAGTAGTAGTAGTAGCTGTCTAACTGGTTAGAGGTGAAAAAGTAAAGCCGGTTGAAATTTCAGGACATCACAAGTGGACCCTAGCAGAATCCAGAATATATTTGTTTTCCATCCTAAAATTCTGGTTGTATGAAATAACATAACTTCACCAACAGAAGCCATTGAGAAGGTCTCAGCTTGTGCTGCTTGAAATTCCCTGGACAATTTAGATATTCATTACACCTGCAACCATTTTGATAACATTCTCTTATCCATATAAAGAATATTGAGCATTGATGTTTGGAGGCATTCAAGACTAACCAGTTGGTATAGCTTGACTAGAAAGACCCTGTCTACCTCTCCACTGTGAGCCAGCATGATTCAGCATCAAAAATAATACTATGGAGATCAGGGTTTGATGACCCACTTGGCCATGGATGTTACCCATGCTGCTTCATATAAATTTTGGTATAAATGATAACCCTTAATGACCCCTAGATGAACTCTAATAGCCTGTCCACCATTGCCAGCAAGGCACAAGGACATGTACCACACCCCTGAGGGGTACCCACATCATCATATCTAGAGAGTCGCATAAGAGGATTATCATAGGACCAGGAAGAGCAAATGTTTGCCTTGCCTGAGGCTCTTGCCCCCTTGGGTCTGTTGTCCGAGCAGCTTAAGACCACTAAGACAATCAGACAGGGACATCCAGGTGAAAAGCAAGTAATTAAACACCTTTGTTCTCACCATCAAGCACCTTTGCCAGAGGCAAGATTTTGCCTATAAATATCATCAGATTTGCCTGTTCACTGGGCCAGTCTGGACTTCAGGGGGAAGCTCTGTCCCCTTGAACCCTGACCTGGCTCCTGGCTCCTGATTTCTGGCCAGTCATTCCATGGCTGAGCCCCATGCCATCCTCATCATATTCCATTTGGATTCCTGGAGGGAGTCTACATTCTGATACGTATCACCCCAGTGATGCCTAAAATCCTATTCCATGCTAACCTATGCTTTTCCTGAGCCTTGTGTGTGTGTGTGTGTATGCTAGTGAATCGTATGTGTTTTTCCCCTTATAAATAAATTGGTTATTAATTCTAGAAGTCTGTCTCAGCTCCATTTATTGGGATCCCCTGGTCTACTCCGTATACACATCGGGAGACGATTCTGCAAGGGCCGTCGTAGCAGGCCCTCCTCTTGCAATATTTGAGCTAATAACAATAACAATAAAATTCCCCTAAACGGACCCTTGGCTACATGGAAACCTGCTAGGTGAACTTGGGCAAGTCATACCATCTCAGTCCCAGAAAACCCCATGATAGTTTTCCCTTAGGGTCACCATAAAACACAAGTGACTTGAAGGCACACAGCATCAACAACAAACCTCTCAGCTGCACTTTTCAGCCTGTCTTCTTTCCAAACAAGCAAGCGCAGTATCCATACTGCAAAATTAACACCACTTTAACTGCCATGACTCTATGCTACAAAATCCTGGGATTTGTAGTTTTGTGAGACTTGCTAGAATCTGTATGTTTCCTCTCTTTTTCAGAGACTCAGTACTGCTCCTCCCTGCTGCCAGAGTAGCTCAAGCCATACCTTTGCTCCATTCAATAGTGCTGCTGGTGATTATGCTGTTACTAGACTATGATTACATTTGGAAGTTATTAAATGTTTTTGAGAGCCAGTATGGCATAGTAGTTTAAATGTTGGACTATGACTCTGGAGACCAGAGTTCAATTCCCCACTTGGCCATGAAATCCACTGGCAGGCCACATGCTCTCAGCCTCAGAGGAAGACAATGGAAAACCTCCTCTGAACAAATCTTGCCAAGAGAACCCCATAATAGAGTCCCCTTAGGGTTGCCATAAGTCAGAAATGACTTGAAGTCACAGAACAACAACAACAACAGATAGTGTTTAAAAATCTGATTCTTTTGTTTTTATTTTGTATGTTATCCTCAAAATCTGGGCTAGAGAGGGCAGGCCTATAGAAACGCCACTGACAGGTCAGGATGAGGTTGCGAAGGAAAATGCCTATCCCCATTTCTTTGCCTATCAGCCTTTAATTTCCCCTCTGAGTTTTAGTACTAGTGGTAAAACCAAATATTGATGCATGTACACAACTTTCCTGCCTACTCTTCTTCATAGGGTGTCCTTCTGCCTTTTGACCCCCTGGATGGTTGTTGATTGAGAACCAGCATGGCATAGTGGTTTGATTACTAGGCTATGATTTGGGTTTGAATCTTGGCTCAGCCATGAAAGCCACTGGTTGACCTTGGGCAAGTCACACTTTCTCAGCCTCAGAAGATGGCAATGGCAAACCCGCTCAGAGGACATTTGCCAAGAAACCCCCATGATAGGTTTGCCCTAGGGTCTCCATAAGTCAGAAATGACTTTAGGGCACACAACAACAACAACAACATTGGGCATAGATGCACATTCACTTTCTCTACCCTTCAACAACACCCACCAGTGCACCTTCCTATTTCTCTAGTTGCTCCCTTGGCCTGCCCACCCACCTTGGCCCATTGAACATGTGTGTCATGTCTGCTGCATCTGAGCCTTTAAAAATAAACACCGCTCGGAGCAGGGTGATCGGATGTCCTCACCGCAAAGGTGGACAATACACCCCAAAACTAAAGATGTGATCGAATCAAAGCTCAACACACTCATATAAATATAAATTCCTGCTTCTTTGCCATGTTCAAAAGGGAGGGCATTTTGGAATTCCTACTGGACAGAAGGCTAAAATGGACATGACTTGGAATAAGAGGATGACTGGTCACTTGGCTTAGGGAGGAGGAGGAAGGGCAGAGAATGAGGTTTGTGCAGAAGAGCCACTGGATGGCGGCTGGGCTTGTGCTTCTCTAATAGCCCAACATATACATAGAAGAGAGGCGCACTGAGTCTCCTTGCAGCACTGCAAGCACAGTTGCTCCCTCCTGCTTTTTGTATGCTTTCTTTCTTCCTTAATTCTTTTCTTTCCCGCCCTCCCTGTGTGCGTTCCTGTCTGTCTCTGGCACACTGGCTGGGTGAGCTGTGGAGGATGCACTCTCTGAAGCCAAGCCAGTGTGGTATCTGAGACCGTTAGGAGGGAGCTGGGATGTGGTAGCTTTGTGAGAGAGCTCCTTGCAGACACAGGGAGAGGAGGGAGGGAAGCTGGAGTGAGAAAGCCAGCCACAGAGAGAGAAAGGGCTGTGCCTGGATTCTAGCAAACCAGAGAGGAGGGAGTCCAAAGAAATGGATGCTGCTGCTCTTGCTGTTGTCTGTTAGGCCAAAGGCCTGAGGATCTTGGATTTAATGGGCTGCTTTTTGTCCTGGGGACCATTGGCTTGAAAGCTGAATTCCTGCTGTTGCTGCTGCTCCTGCTGAGGTGGTAGGAGAAAGGTAATGTGTGTCTTTGTTTCCAGAAAGGGGGGGAAGCCATTCATAATCTACAGCAACAAAAAAAATTAATCTGGTTGAAAGAGAACGCCAAATGTAGCTGGATTACCATGTCAGCCTTTTATTTTTTTTTAAAAAAAAATCTGATTAAACCTGGGTTCTCTGGGTCTTCCCATTTTATTTGAAATGCGTAGGTTTGTGAGGTGCAACAGACAAGCCAGAACGTGGAAAGGACTGAGGGGAGTGGGCAGTGTGGATTGATCTGGGTGTGTTTGGAGCTTGCCAGAGGAGGGAAGGGGCAAGGAAGTGTTTAAATTCAAACAAGTCTAGATGGCTCTTATTAGGATCTGCTATTATGGAAGTGTTCTTTGCCATTCCAGATGTCTTCAGCACATTTATGCAGGGCTTGAGACTTAGAAAAGGCGAAACCTCTGGAGAATGCTTTACCACCACCACCACCCCATTCAAACAGTATTTCTTTCTCCTATGCTGCCACCGGAAAGTTCATTCCATAAATCAACCAGTTCTCCTTTCTTTTTTTCCCAATCTCTATTTCTCCTTGTCAGCCAAGCTGCAATTGCATCTGCATGCGATTGCTTTCCCGGTTGTTATTACTCAGTACATTTGTTGGTGAATGAGAAATACAGGAAAGTAGACCAGGACATGTGTGCAAAATTTCCATGGGAGACACAATTGTTTCTATTAATAGCACTGGCAGTGGTTTAATGATACAGATGCAGGCAAGTGAGCAATTTGTCAGAACTCAACCCAGAGCTGTTCCCCTCCTCCAGAAGAAGGGTGAATTGTAGAAATGAACAAACCCAGATAGCTGAGCTGTTTTTCTGGTTACAAAGAATGAAAACAGAAGTACACTTGTTTGAATATATGATACTGTGTGTACAGATAGGTGGATGCCGTCTTCCACTTTATAGTTCATAACTGTGGTTTTTAACAGTGCCAGCACTGATTTCTGAGGCTGCTGAACATGTCTGCACTCTACCTTTGGCAAGCATCATGAGGGGTGTAACATCAGTAGCTGCATTAGGTTTAATTTGGATTCATACGTAGCATCTCCCCACCCTCAATATGTTTCATGAACAATGTCATTTCTGGTTTCTATACCAGAATGTGCTTTCCTTAGTTCTGTCCCCCAACAACCAAGCTCCAAAAAGGATGCTGAGTTGCAGGGATGGGTTATTTTTCTGTATATTGTGGGGAATGGCAGAGGGCCCAACAAGCTGGCTGCTATATGAATAGCTGACTTCACACTAATTCAGCACCCACGGCTGCTGACCATGGCAATATTGTTTATTTGTTGGCAGGAGAAGTGCAGTTTGTAGCTACTTGTTCTAACATTTTCTAACTCAAGTTGCCTAAACCAGATTATATATTCATGCGGCAGGTCAATTCTTGTATACCGTGGCTAATGTTATTCAGGCTAAGACTACAAAACACTTTAACTCTTTGTATCATCTGTGTATCTGCATTCTTGTGAGCAGATGCTCTGGCCTCACTAGTGATTTCTTAGGCGTTGTTTTTTACTGATTTGAGAAGCAAAATCATTCATATGCTGAATCAAACTTTCAAAAATGAGAGTGGAGAGGGACTGGAATTTTGGGGAGGACTTCACCTCAGTGCAACAGTACATATTATGTGCAGGGAAGGCCTCAAGCTCAACTTGTGGTATCTCAGGTTAAAGGGATCTCTTGCTGAAAGGTTGAAAAAGATTACTGTAATATTTGTGACCTTGAAGATGATGGGGAGAATCTGTCTATATTGCCTGATACCTTCACATGTGGACTGGAACTTTTATCATTTTCAGCCATTCTGGGTTGGGTTATGGGGTGTGTCATCAAACTAATCTGAAGGATAATAGGTTGGAGAGACTGCCTTTAAAAAATTGTATACTTGGCTAGGTGGGAATAATTATTTATTTTGTTTGCTTGTTTTGATTTTGAAATGAGGCCTTGGAAATCCATAGTGATTCAGGATAAAGTTTTCAGTGAATCTTAACTGCATTTTTGGAAAGGTTAGATGAACAGTATAGATGTCAACATTCACTTCAATGTTTTTAAGACCTTCAATGTTTTTAAGACCTGCCAAAGCTTTAATTGAAGTAGGGCATAACATTCTGAAATAGAGGACCATACAATAGTAGAAATCTAGTCCAAACAAAAAACTGGTAGCTTTGTTATTGTGCACCACAGAACATAATATTCAGTATACAGTCATTCACACCACTGGTAGGAGTTCTTAGAAGTTTCATGCTGTAGACTTAAAAACGCTAAGGATCAATAATAAATTGTTCATGAGCCACTTGATGCATGACATCAACAGGCCAACTGGTATTCTGTTCTTTAAGCAATATTTGAAAATGGAACAATAGTACACAGACAAGAAGGATCATTCATTGTTGGAGCCTCACTAGCTGTTATTCCTTCTTAAATTAGAAACAGATGGGTAGCGAAATCAGCACCACCCTGTGTTATTTAAGGGGTATAACCTGCAAAGTTAGGGCATGTTCAAAAGGGAAAGGACACGCTACTTATTGGCCAGACTTTGTCTAAATGAATAAAGCATGGACATGTTCTTGAATTACTCTTCACAATTTATGTAATGTGTGTGCATGCACCAGGCAACCATGATCAACCATGGTTAACCCACATGTATACAATGTGTGCCCTTGTATGTTTACAAATAGGAAGTCCCATTTGTGCTCTATGTGGTATGCCGTGTGTGGGGTGTACAGCTGTGACATGCTTGCCAAAGAAAAGTGTGAGCTGAGGCCCGTTACCTAACTGAACAGGTGGGTAGAATTGGCAAATGTGGAACAAGAAACGGTCCTTGTGTTTTCATGTTGTTGTAGTTTTATGGTATCACAATCAGTTTGTCCCTAGGCTACAGCTGGGCAGAGAGTGACATTTGTTAGAAAAGCTCCTCCATATGGCAGTGTGTCATATTTCTGAACTTGTGACTTCTGAAGTTTTTAGTTTTCATGGGAAACCACGTTTCTTCCTAGAGCTGTGCTACTCACAGTGGCATTCTGTCGACTGGTGTTGATCCACCAGGCAGGAGTTACCAGTTTCTGTTGAGTTTCTATGGGAAAAGTGAAACAATTGCCAGTAAACACAAATATGGTACCAGTCCTTGGCACATTGGGAAGAAATATCTGCCAATTCTACACATCAGATAATTGTGGAAGCACTGCTGCCATTTGTAGATAGTGTACTAGAGACTATTATACAAGTGTTTCTTCAAACCCTTGGAAGGTTGCTTTGTTTGTTACCATAGGTTTCTTACCATTCAGTGTAATTTCTCACACTTTAGTAATATGGGATCTCTGCAAATATCCTGCTCCGTATGCTAGGCCCCATGCTCCCTGAAAGTGTAAGACTCTCCATTCTTACATATTTGTACTAACCACAGCAGTGGTCATGAGTTGTTGAAGAGAGGCATTCTTCACAATCTACTCTTGCAAGCTGAGTAAATTAGGGAAAGAGCTGCTTTTGTGGTCAGCAGACTTAAATGGCAGCGCTTTTCCTCGATTGTCACATCAGTTTCCAGGTAACTAGTAACATTTAATATCTGTACTATGGAACATCTCGCAGCAAGTAGGAAGCTAGTATGCCAATCAGAAGGAGTTGACTTACATTTCTGTAATCTGCATATTTTCTATGGGCTGCTGCTGTGCTATTTCTTTTCTTTTTCTTATTGGTAAATGTTGTAAGTCCACCCATTTGTAGCCAGTTTTTTAAAAATTTCTGGGCAGCTAGAATGTTCATAAACATTTCACAGCAACCTCAATAGCTGAATCAATCACAAAAACTGACAGCTCATTTCAGATCACCTAAAGCCAGAGTCCTTATAAACCATTTGCTATGGAGGGAATTTTATAAAACAATACCCCATATTTATCTCTGCTGCCCCTCCCAGCACAAGGATGTCACCTGGTTAAATAAATCAAATTATATGTGACTACTTAATTAATTAATTAATTGAATAAATCCATTCAAATAAATGTCTTGCTTGCTGCTGCCTGCTTGTTCTCTTATCTCCTGCAGAAAGCTCTCTGTCAGTCAGACCTCCATTCCTTTCCCCTTCTTGGAAGGGAGTAAACTGGCTGCCTGAATTTATGCCCTTGCCCCCAGAGGGGGTCACCCCTTTGCAGGAGCTGCTTCAAGGGTTGAGTGAAGGCAAGGACCAGTTTCCCTGCTTGGGAGAAATTAGGAGGATAGTTTCTATTTTCAAACTTGTAGTCTTTTTAAACAAGCTATCCTGACAGCAAAAGGAAAAAAAGAAGAGTTATGTAGAGAACATGGATGAGAAAGTAAACCAGGGGGCAGATATTGCAGTAATGATGTACCCAGTAATGATTGCCTCTCCAACTGTCCCTACATGGGTTTACTCTGGATAGGCTTTGCAAAGCCCCCAGGCAGAAAATGGTGCTGCTGAATGGCAGGTTGGTACATGGGGAAAGCATTGGAGATTCAGGACGTGATCCTGGATGAACATGTCAGTCTAGTCTGTATTACAGATGCCTGGCTGGATGCAGGGGAGAAGAGATAATCATGCCCAGCTTTGTCTGCCTGGTTCTCTATGCATCAGCAAGCAAAGCCAAGGTGGTGGGGGGGAGGTGAAATTGCCCTGGCCTGTTATGATTTCATCTCCTCCTCCAAATGGCATGTCCTACAGTCTACTTTATTTGTGTTTGTATACTTAAAGCTGGGTGACAAAAACAGAATATGGATTTTGTTGGTGGAGCACTCTCACCTACTGCTCCAGTCTTTCTTCTGATTGAGTTGGCCTCAATGATGGTGCTGAGGTTTCCCCAGCTTTTTGTGCTGAAGGTTTCACATCCATGACAAGACTACTCTATTCAAAGGAGGTTAGAACTGTTTTGTTCATTATGGCAACAGGTCTCGCCCTCAGGTGCCTCCCATGCAGCAGACCACACTCTAGATCTTTTGTATGTGTGTGTGTTCTGCATAGAATAATGATGATGTGAATGAAAAAGAATCCCACTACTATCTGGTGGGATTTGGATTCTACATAAGTTGGGGACTATTTAATAGGTTGTTGCCTTGTCAGAGGATGCTGTTGACGCCCTGGTTGATGTCTGGAATGGAGAAATAGCCAAGACAGTGGATCAAATGTCTCCTGGGTGATACTTACCATGGAATAGGGCCAGGTGAAGCTGATAGCAATGAAATGAGTGGGACAAAGGCAATAGCAGAAAACTCAGAGCAGGTACAACCAAACTGGATATTCTATGTCAAGGTGGTGGTGATAATGGAGGAATCAAACTTCTTTACCACCATTGCATCTGCACAGTATCATCCAGTGAAACTGCCTTTCATAGTTAAATGTTTTCTAGGTTCTGATCTGCCAGAATATCTAGCAGCTCTATGAAGAACTCAACAACTCTATGGAGAATTTGCATGGCAGTCTGCTACAGAATCACTTGGATCTATTCTCACTTGGATGCTGTAATTGATGCAGGCCTAGTTGATGTAACCTTGGCTCCTGCTTTTCCTTTGTTATTGGATATGTTTCATTTTGTGTAGCTTCAGGATGTAAACAGCATCCTTCAAGAGGTGAGAACCACCATGTGCATACCGGAACCATCCCCTTCCTGAATCATAAAAACAGCCAGAGGGGAACTGGCTGAGTGGGTAAGAGGAATGCCTCACTGCAGGTGTTTCTGGGGAGGGGGCTTCCTGAATCCCATCATGCTAGAGAATTTTGACCAGACTCTAATATTATTCTCTTGGGCAAGGTTATAGAGCATGTGGTGGCCTCTCAGTTCCAGTGGTTCCTGAATAAAATAAAATAAAATCTACACCCAGTCTACTTGCCTGGTTTTTGGATAAAGACAGCTTTGGTCACCTTGATGGATGACCTGAACAGGGAATTGGACAGGGAGAGTGTGTCCTTGCTGCAACTTGCTGATACCATGTTGACAACCTCACTATTGTCCTGTAAGGTCCCTTAGGGTTGCTTCTGTCCCCCATGCTGTTCAGTAAATACATTAAATGGTGGGGAAAGATTATCCCGAGTTCAGAGGTTCAGTGTTACCAGTATGTCAGATACATCCAATGATATCTCTCCTTTCCACTTCATTCTAAAAAAGCTGTTTTGGTACTAATCCAGTGTCTGCTGCCAGTAGTGTATTGGAAAGGGGTAAATAATTTGAACCTTATTCTACACATGATAGAGGTCTATAGGTACATCAGGGTTAGGAATTCAACATGTGCTGGATGAGGTTACATTCCCCCTGAAATCTCAGTTTAATAGCTTGGATGTATTCCTGTACTCAACCCTGAGTCCGGATGTCCATATTTTGGCAGTAGCCAGGAGTGCATTTACAGAGTTAAAGCTAGTGTGTCAGCTGCACGTATTCCTGGAGATACCAGCTCTGGTTGCATTGACACTTGCCTTAGTTCCATCTTTTAAAAAGTATTTATCGATAGATTTCAATGCATATTGGCTCTATACGTGCTTTTAACTGTAGATATGTGATGTATTGTGTTGCCTATTGTTGTTCCCTGCCTCAGTCTGAAGGAAGAGGAGGGTAAGAAGAAGAAGAAGAAACAAAACAAAAAACAAACAGCTTCATTTATATACCGCTTCATACTGAACTAGCAGTGTCTAAGCGGTTTACAACTGTAAGCTAATTGCCCCCAACAAGCTGGGTACTCATTTTAGCGACCTCAGCAGGATGCAAGCCTATGGGCTGAGACAGACCACCCAAAAATGGCGGTCTGCAGGCACCTGTTAACTCTGGAGGGACACCACAGCCACCAAACTGCGTGACATCCCTCCGGAGTAAAAAAAATACGGTTCTTCCGGGTTCTTTTTGCTGCGCCTGGGTTACGTTGAGAGTGCACCATTTGAGCACTTGTGACATAAGCAACACGTTGCAACGTGCAGAACCCCTTGTGGACAGGAAGCCACCATTAGGCCACTGCCCACACATACTAGGGTTCTGTTCCGGGTTCTTTTTGCGGTGCCTGGGTTACGTCGAGAGTGCACCACTGGAGCACTTGTGACATAAGCGATGCATAGCAATGTGTGGATGCTGCACATCGCTTTTGTAAAGATGGCAGCCCCCTTGTGGATGGGAGGCCACCATTAGGCCACTGCCCACATGTACTAGGGTTCTGGAGCCTGTGGTTGCCACGTACTCCAGAACCCTAGTTTCAGCGGCAAGAGAGTACTTTTGGCCCATCTGTCTCAGGCCTGAGTCAAGCTTGAGCCCTTTTGCTGGTATTGAACTCGCAACCTTATAGTTTTGAGTGAGTGGCTGCAGTACAGGCATTTAACCACTGCGCCACCAGAGAAGAAATAATAATAATAATAATAATAATAATAATAATAATAATAATAATAATAATAATAATAA